>NC_080090.1:43780000-44080000 GCF_950005125.1 Chionomys nivalis | reverse complement strand
ATCCAGGAGGTATCTGAATAGACACTTAGTGACCCGGATGGATGCCTTCCAGGTTTGCCTTCTTTCTGTTATTTACACCACATTCCCTTAGTAGCCCCTAATCCTGCTTTTCAGTGTTTATACCAAACAGTCCACAGGCCCTGCTGCAAACTAACAGCTGGCTGGCATATCAGTTTTCTGTCTTTAAAATTAAAAGCAAAATAAAGGGAGTATTCTAGCACTTTCCAAAGTGAGGCTCTGGGGGATTCTGATGGGTTTTGAACACAGACACTTAAAAACCCAAGTAGGCTTACAAGGCTGGGGGTAGCTCTGTGGGGATTTTTGTTCCAGGGTTCCCTCTCGGCCCCACTGTTTCCTCCTTGTTCGGAGCAAAGTTGATCTGTACCTTTTCCAAACAGCCATTAGGTAAAATGGAAAGCTAAGTCCGTGGGATTAATTTATGAAAACGTGGCTCTCATAGGGCTTTCATTTCAAAAGCCCCAACGCTGCAGGACATGATACTTACTAGAACTTTTTTTTTTTTTTAAGGATGTTTTATTTTTATTTATTCCCAAAAGAAGTAATTTCTGGACCAACGGAAAGGACTGGTACTCGGTGGCTTGCGAACAGAGCCAGTCTGCAGGGCACGGGCAATACTGACTCTTGACTAGTTCGGCTCCAAGTTGGAGGAGCAGGGGGTTGAAACCCTAGCCGAAAGCCTACCACAATGAGCCCTGATTGCCCTGCTTACCAAAATAAGACACTGGAATTCCTGAAACCCTTTTGTCAAACGCCTTTATTTACTTTGTCTAATGCAGGTTTCTTTGATTAGCTAAGCCTCGCTGTTATCAACACTTTTTGCTTATCAGCCTGCTCTGGGCGACTGACACCTTCAGCACCAGCTCTCCCCAGATAAAGTAAATCCCTTGTTTAACTTGTTCAAGAACAAACAAAGCTTTGCCCTCCACTCTGGCAACCCAATAGGCAGGTTAGGAAGGCTAATTGCAATCCGGGAGAATTTCCTCAAGTAATTCTGCTCCACGGAATCTCTTTCCAGGGCAGTTCCTCCCTTCTGTTAAAAAATAGTTTTTAGGACAATCCTCTCTAACAGGTCAAAGTTTCCCAATGCCCAGCTCCCCCAACCAGAACGTCCACGTTATTTTAATTTCTATTGATAGGAGGGCTCCGAGGACCTGCTAATGGATTGGAAAATATTTTTCAACACTAAGTTTCTTTGCCTTCTCCCAGAAGAAAACAGACAACCAAGAGGAAAGGGTATAGCCAGTAAGGCACTTCCTGGAGCTGTATTCTTTCTGCCTGCAAGTGGTTCTGCAAATGTTAAGTTGGACGGCCAGGCTGTTGGCATCAAAAGATTATTGATTTTCCAACTACGAACCTGTTGATTTTCTGGCTCAAGAAGCAACTTTCTTTCTTTCTTTCTTTCTTTCTTTCTTTCTTTCTTTCTTTCTTTCTTTCTTTCTTCTCTCTTTCTCTCTTTCTCTCTTTCTGAAGAAGTTTCAGAGGTCAGCTGACATGTGGCCACTGCCCCCTACTCTACGTGCCTTTTTGCCTCTCTTTAGACAAGCCACCGTGTTGTTAGGAAAACTCAATTTCTTCTAGTTAAACTTTGACCTCTATGAAAACAAAGATTTAAAATGTCATTTTCAGGCTAATGCTCCAATGAATTGTCAAATCAAGTACTAAAAACATTTTGATAGATAGATGAACCATTTATCTAAATCACTGTCAGGGTGGGGAGGCATCCTGCAGGCTCCCACCGTAGTGGGCCCTAGGTAGGATTTCCCAGGGCTCCCGGTCATTTCTCAGGCCTGAAGCTGAGCTACTGTTGACCGATGGAGCCGAGGCACTGTGTCAGCATCAGATAACCAAATAGTCAATATTGTTTTTAAAAATGAGGCTACCTCATTTAGATTTCTTTTCCTGTAACTGAAGTCCAGACTCCTGGCTGAATGGTAAGATACGGAAAGAATGAAAGGCCAGCCCAAGGGGTGTTGGTGGCCACGAGTTCCCTAGCAAAACAGCAACTTCTTAGACCAACAAAGTGACTCGGAAAGGTGGCAGTGGGGTCAATGCTAAGACATATTGCCTTTGCTCAGCGAAGGGAATGAGGAGGGCAGCATCCCGCGCCATCCTGCCCTGTGCATTATGAACTCTGGGAGCAACCGCCTTTGCAAGGTTGCGTTCCTTGAAGGGACGATGTCATATTTTAATTACTTATGTACCGCTGGAATACCCAAGTGTTACTGGGCTTGTTGCTAATTCCAGCCAAATTAATGCTCCCTCTGCACCCATTCAACACAAATTGCATGGTGTGTCAGGTTGCGCTACTTGAAGAATGTTTCAAAGTCTTGTGGTCACCTTCTATTTTCCCCCTTCTCTCCGAACATATTTTAAAAACTATTTTCAAGAGAGAATGGGGCAGTAAAGGAGAGCAGGGGCACAGGAGGCGCTTCTAGGGAAGAAATCCTCCGAGAGGGAATTTCAACAGAGATGGAATCCGTATGCATGCCAGCCGATCACACCCTTCAGCCTTAAATCATTAAACCCTTTGTCTTGCCACCATTGCACTTTATTCCAGTGTCTTTATTGCATGCAAGAGAGACATATTTTTTTCTTGGTAGAAGAAAGAAAAAAAAATAAACCTACATTGAGCAGTGTGCCGGTGCTGCCATTCGGCCTGGGTGAATCCACTGAGGCAGGCTTTGAGAGCCTTTTCCTGCAGCATGCAGGAGGACGGGCTCGCGGTGTAGAAATCCAGGATCTGCCCGGGACTCACTGACAGAACATCCATACAGTCAAACATGATCTCTCCGCACCGCGCTCTGCAAAAGTGCTTATCCTCTAGGTGTGGAGGCGAGCGGCACAGAAAAGTCCACGAACTCCATCAAACTCTGCCCCTTTTTTGGCACGTAGGTTGTTGGTCTTTTTCCCAGCCCCGAATCATGAATTATGACAGACAAGCCAGCTAAAAGCCTGTAATTGATCCAAATGATCATTTACCATTTTCCAGGCTCGCTCGGCCGATCCAGCCGGGGCGGGGGTTCCCGCACCGATCCCAAGTTCTCCCTTCCAGGCGACGCCCGCGCAGACCTCCGGGAGCGCGCGGGTCCTACCCCGCCGGTGCCCAGACGCGCCCTGCCCGGGTGGCTCGCGTCCTCGGCATCCCAGTCCTGCGGCCGCGGCGCAGGGGAACTCTGGTCCCCCCCTTTGGCAAAGAATAGACCCTCCTGCCTCCGAGCAGCTCACTTCCTACCACTTCTGTCACACGGAATGAAAGATTGAATTGCCTAATATATGCGAGTGAACTTTCGGTGAACCCTTCCCGGGCTGCTAACCTTCAAATGACCCAACCAGTCTGACATCACCAACTCCCAGGATTCTCACAGCGCTTAAAAACTCCCAGCAGCCCTGCAAGAGCCGGCAGCCAGCGAGGCCGCGGCCAGCCGCGCGGTGCTCCCCACGGCTCAGCGTGCAAACAATGCCAGGAGCGCAGGGAGGAGCGGGAGCGCGGCTGCGGTTTGCTCCTTTTCATCTGCCCGGCCCTGGCGGGGAGACCCTCACCCCAGCCCACCTCTGAAATCCCTCCCTGATCCGCTGTGCCTGGCAAAGCCTGTAAAAGCACTCGGCAAGCCTCGATCTGCAGATCAGGGGCCCCCGCCACCCCTCTCAGAAGGAAGCCTCGTGGTCCGGGAAACTTTCCATTCCGTGTAGTCTTTTTCTTTCTTCTTCTCTCTTTGTTTGTTTGTTTATATTTTAACCCCCCTCCCCTTCCCAGTCTTGCAGGCGATTGCTAAAGGGATTGCTCTGTCTCCAGTGGGTGGTGGGTGGGTGGGTCGGGGGGGGGGCGGGAGGGGGAACATCTTCCAGGATCTACTTCAGTTTTAAAATACTCTGCAGGCTGAAACACCTGGAGCAGTTACAGATTAGTTACTCCAACAGCCTTCCTCCCCTCTCCTTTCTCTTCTATTTTGCTTTCTTCCCCCTTGCTGTTCACCTCCCGCGAATCCCTTTCTCAGAAACTCAAGAGTTCTTAGAAAAGTGAGTGTTGAGAAACCAAGTGTGTGTGTGTGTGTGTGTGTATGTGTGTGTGTGAATGAGTTTTAGATTTGGGTTTACTGGTTGGAGAAAACGCAGTAGCTCTGCCACTGGTCATCTCGGACTCGGTTTTCTCCTCTGTGGAATGGACCTGTGTAATACCATCCTCAGGACGAAAGCACTACCTTTAATTTCTCAGGAAATACACAAATGGAATATCAACTGTGTCTCAGCCTCCTGCTTCTAGCTGTAGGACTTTTACCAGGGACACCCAAACCTGACCCGGCCACTGGGTTCCGAGGTGGACATACCTATGCTGCCCCTGAGCCCATCCCAATGTAAATGGCTTGCTGTTCCCACAGTCCATGCGCGGGGAGTGTGCTGGTGGCCTCTCCTTTAAGCACATGCTCCCACACATAATTAAATGCATATTTTGAAAACCAGGTTAAGTATGAGTTTTTTATATATAGATATATTTATGAAAGCTAGGCTCTGCTCAGACCACCCCTGCCCAATCTCGCCTGTTTTTTTTTTTTTTTAGACAATTTTCAGATAAAAGGATTTTTTCTTTCTTTCTTTACCTGCTTACTCTGACTCAGCCCGGAGGAAGGAACAGTTTTTCAGCTGTTCTCACAGCCCAGAGGCAACTGGTATAGACTCAGCCAGGCAGCCAGGGCTTTCAAAGGGAAGGCACCTGCAGCCAGTTTCCAGCTTCGCCTGCTGGATGCAAGGCATCGAGCGGGTTCTTCCTTCCTCCTCTGGCTCCCTAGTAATTCTCCCACAGAAGGCTGGCAAGGAGTTGGACAGGGAAACCCCGGCTCCATTCCTCCTTTCTGGGCTGTGCCAGGAAGGATGCACTCAGGGAGTCTGTCGGAGCACCCACCTTTGCTGAAACGCTGCTCTAACTAGTCCAGATACAGCCTGGGAACGTGCACCCCACTCCCTCATGGAGGCAGAGTCCCTACAAGAAGTACACTACACCTGTAGCTCAGGAGGCTCAGCTTCTGCCATTGCAAAGTTCGGAGTGCTGGAAGATCTCACTGAAAGTGTAGGCTATTTCTCTCTCCGTTAGGTAACCATCTATTTTGCAACAGGGTTTTATTATTAGAAACTCTTCATCTACAAAGAAAACACACATCCTAAGGGAGGGGGCACATAGGAATTTACAAAACCAACATTTAATGCAACACCATTGAGCTAATGGTAAAGATACAAAACACTGGGTTATGTGTGAGATTCTGCTTGGTCCGAGAGACTCATTGCCCTGAATGCTTCCTTAAGATCACCAGTTCCCTGGAAACAGAGTCACTCACCCTGGGTGCTGGAGGTGGAGGAAAAGGTGTGGACAGGGGGAGAGGAAGCAGCTGAATTGCAGTAAAATACGTTAGAGGTGAGAAAACTCGGCATCATGGCAGATGCATGAGTCAGGGGCCCTCTTACAGGAGGCGGCTGTGCTTCCCAAAGTGCAGGGAGCCACTGGTCACAGCCAAGAGAGGATGAGGCACTGGGAAATGAGTCCCCAGTTCTGGTCATTGACAGCCCTATCTAGGAAGGGAGGCACCATTGCCAAACGTCTTCTGCCAAAGTACAATGCCCTCCCCGCCCCTCCCGCAAGTGTACGTGTCTGCATGTGTGCTCATGTGTGTCTGTTGCTAAAGCTCTTTCCCTTTGAGAGACCTAAGCAATGTTTAAAACTTCTCCAACAACTCAGGTTCCAAGGACAAACAGAGGCACATTTCTGCTAAAGTTCACCCTGGGGAACTTTGAGCTTCCTGGGCTTCCTTACAGAGCATAGGTGAGCTGACTGGGTGTTCCTCCCCCAACATGCCTGTCCTGGGAAACCTGTACTCAGCAGAGGTGAGGGCTTTTTCATAGCTTCAGAGATGGTGTCCACATGCCCTGTATGTCTTAGCCTTACCCCAGGCCCTACGCAATTAAGGCGGAGTTGTGCACAACAGGTGGTAGGGAGGCTGGTCCTGAACCCCCAGCCCAGCACTCCATGGGGGGGGGAGTATTGACAGTCAACAAGCCCAGCTAGGATTATCCTTTTGCAGAAGGGTAGAGCTGAAACCCTTCCCCTAAAATGGCAGCTGCTTGGATGAGAGGAAAGTCTCTCCTTGTCTATGGGGGTCTGGTGTGTGCCTATGACTGGGGAATTTCTTTCTTTGCACAAGGATAATTTAAATTTACAATCATCTTGAGATTCTTTTAATTGTAGGGAAATGAACTTGATCAGTATTTAAATCTTTGTGGATGGGATATTATGGGTTCCTTATAATGCAATGGGACTCACTAGTCAATTAATCATTTCTCATCATGGATTAATTACACTGGTAGCGCGGATTGAGGCAATTAGTACGTGCTAATTCACAAAGCTGACTCACAACTTGGCCACGCTTCTTACCATTTCTTTGTCAGGAAATCTTGTTCTTACACTGTTTGGAAACCTGACTCTTCCTCCGAAGCCTTCCAAAGGACCAAGGAAAGCACCAAGAGTAAACAATGATTCTTTAAATATATGTTCACGACGGTCACGATTAACGAACGGGGTAGAAGGTCAAAACAAGCTAATTTCTCCACGATGAAGTGTAAAGGATTGCCACTCACTTTGAATCTGACAAATAGTCAGAAAAATCTTCCCAAATATCCCCTTGCGGGCACCTGTTTTAGCGTGGGCCACCTTTTCTAGTTTTGTTTTTTTTTTTTGTGTGTGTGTGTGTGTGTGTTTGATCAATGGTTTAATTAAAGTTTTTCCAATGAACAACCAGACAACACACAAAAACCAAAAAAAAAAAAGGCAGAAGTTTGAGAGCAAAATTCACTTTGAGAATCCCTGTGTGTTTGTTCATGAGACACTGCACATTTGAAAACCATAATCATAAAACAGGAATTTATAGCCAGGGTTCAGGGTCTACATCTGTTTCTCTGGTTTGGAAGCAGCAATTACCCACTGGACAATCCTGAGCGAAACGCCATGAATCACCCTCGGCAAACATGTCGGAGCCAGAGAGTTTCCTGAAGAAAGGACCTGTGTCTGAATGCACACAGCCAGGCTTGCTCTCCGCTGTTCCCTCCCGTCCCCTGTGAAGGCTAAGCTCCTCGAGGGGCAAAGGCAGCCATGTGTCCCCAGCATGTAAACCACCACGGACCCTGGAGCAGAATGCATTGTTTGAAAAAGAGAATGCATTTAGCTTTTCTGTGATTTTTGTTTTTATTTAATTCCTTTTCCTGTTAGGGGATTGGGTACACGGCACTGTTGGTGGAATACTTGCCCTGGATTTGATCCCCAGTACCACATAATAGGTAATCATGCACCCCTGGAATCTCAGCTCTTCGGAGGTAGAGGCAGGAGATCAGGAGTTCAAACCCATCCTCAGCTTCAAACTGATTCGGTGGTCAGCTTGGGATACATGAGACTCTCTTCCCCAAACGAAGCCAAACATTGCTTTCATATTAGCCCTCCAACCCCTCTTTGGCTATTACTGTTTCAATGTAGTGTTGAGGGGAGAGAACACACTGGAACTGGGTTATAGCTTAGTGGTATAGGCTTGGTTCGTACCCTATACCACTAAGCTATAACCCAGTTGTGAGGAAGAAGACTTTGGCTATTACTGTTTCAATGTAGTGTTGAGGGGAGAGAACACATTGCAACTGGGTTATAGCTTAGTGGTATAGGCTTGGTTCGTACCCTATACCACTAAGCTATAACCCAGTTGTGAAGAAGAAGAAAAGGCAAATATTGAGGATATCTGTGCCTCTCCACGGAAGCTGAGGCAGGGGTGTGGCTAGCAGGGTGTTAACCCCAGGCCTTTCCAGGGCTTGCTCTACCAGCCTTGCTAGTTTCCAGGGGCTGGGCTTTGCCTGGCAGCTTGCTGAAGCCTCTGTCTGGCCTGCTGCTCTCTGAACACCTGCTGAGGCACTACAGTTGTAGAGTGTGTTTGCAGGCCTGTTAAATGGAAACTTAGTTACAGAACCTGGTGGACTAGGATTGGCCCATGGCTTATCTGTGCCCTGGATTCTCAGTATTTCAAGACTTTATTAAACTCCACACCACCTTGCCTCCATTGGCATAAGGTAGAGAAATTCACAGGTGGATCTTCTGTGCCTGTGCTTTGTTGTTTCTTTGGCAGGGCTGGGATGAACCCCAAGGCCTGATGTGCCTGTAAAGCACCACCGAGTCATATCTTAAACCCACACCTCATGCGTGCTAGGCAAGCACTCGACCTCTGATCCGCACCCCAGCCCCATCCTGCGGTTTTGCTCACACCCTCCTTTCCCTTCCTCTTTGACAGCATTTTCCAGTTTCAACGTGTTCGCCCCATGCATCATGTGGCATTTATTTTGTCCTTCCTCCAGAGTGTTTTACAGTGCTTCACCCGGGATCAGCTTTCTGTCTTGTCTCACTGTCTTTTTTCTTTTCTCTCTGTTCCCTCTGCGAGGAACGCCCGCTGCTTCTCCACCTTTAAAACCTACCCCACAGCTGAGCATACCGGCATTGCCTGTAACCCACGCACCCTGAAAGCTGAGGCAGGAAGATTGGGAAGTTGAGGCTCTGCTGGGCTATGATACAAGACCTTGTCTTAAAAGTCAACCCATCAAACAAAAAAGCCAAATGATAAAAAAACATGCCAGAGGCCCTGTTCTCTCCTGTTCACCAGCCCTGCTTTCTAGCTCACATTTTCACTAATACCCCACAGGATGGCAGGATTAGTGAACAAAGAATAGTGCAGTTGGTGCAAGCACAGCCACCTATGGTCTTACCTGTGCATAGCTTGCTTACACTCTCTCCATAGTACTCCACTTGATTTTATTTTGGGGAGGCATGTGTGTCTCATCTCTGTGTTTTCCAGTGAGCTAAAGTGAGACAAGCCACCTAAATAGGTGAATGACCAGAAGCACAGCCAGACTCTTTTCAAGGTCTTTTGGGGATGAAGTGTGACATTTCAGGATCAAGGTCATAATAAAGACTATCTTTGGCTGCTGCCTCTCCTTCTTGCTCAGCAGGCGTCTTCAGAGATAATATGCATGACCCAAGCAGTCCTTGGTCCTTAAACTGTGCTGTTTAATTCAAGTGAAACAATTAAACACTCAGTTCCTCGGTCACACAGAGGCCTGTCATGTGCTCAAAAGTTACAGTTCGTGGCTGCCGTGTTAACGGAATGGTGCAGATGGAAGACATCACTGTTCCAAGTTCTGCCAGCATTGGATAGCGGATAAAGAGGCAGGCGCTTAGTTTAGCTTGGGTGAAACTTAGCTTTGCTACTTGCTTGCTGTCTAACCCCAAGCCACCTTAACTCTCTCTCCTATATAATGCAGACTGAAGTAATGCACCTCAGAGGGTGGTGGCACATAAACCAATGATGTCATATAACTTAGAATATTGTCTGAGATAGAGTACAACTTTGAAAATGCCTGCGTGGGTTCTGCCAGGAGAAAGTAGGGCCAGGACCACACTGCCTGCCCCTACCCAGAGTGAGTGGCGTAGAATTTTGTCAGAGTAGATGTTTCCACCAGGTGTTTAGGCCTGTGAGAGCAGGGAGCATTTCCAGGAGTTTCTGTAGATGCCTGCTTAATTTAGTATATTCTGTTCTGAGGCAGTCTTTCTAAATGGAGTGTCTAACTTGTGGAGTCTCACCTTAACCCTGCTCAGCTTCTATAGTAGGCGCTGCATTCCTGCCCAGCTCCCGCATGGCTAGCTTTATACCCAAAATAACAACACACAAATTGTATTCTTTTAAACACTGCTTGGCCCATTAGCTCTAGCCTCTTACTGGCTAACTCTCACATCTTGCTTAACCAATTTTTATTAATGTGTGTAGCACCACGAGGTGGTGGCATACTGGGAAGCTTTTAACTTGGAGAGGAGAGCTATTGCATTTACCTCATTTCCCTTCTTCCCAGCATTCTGTTCTGTCTACTCTGCCTACCTAATTTTCTGTCCTATCAAAGGCCAAGGCAGTCTCTTTATTAACCAATGACAGTAACACATAGAAAAGAAGACCCACCTACATCAAGTTTCACTGTGGTGCAAGCCAGAATCATCCAGTGGAAACTATACTAGTAATGTTGAATTTTGATCTTCTCGTGGCCACCAATGTGCACTAAGATACTTTCCTGAGACTGGTCTTTTCTATGTAGCCCAAGCTGGCCTGAGCTAATAATCCTTCTGCCTCTACCTTCCTAGTGCTGGGATGACAGGTGGATGCCCTGTCTTGGCTTGGCAACACACTCTCTACCTACGCAGGGCAGAAGTGGCATGCTGCAGCTCCCTATTCACTACAGATCCCGAGGGAAACAAATGACCCTCTCCTTGTGTTTCCTTGCTAATCTGTGATGACAGGGAGGTGAGCTGTATGAAGTATGTTCTTGATGCACTGTGTTTTCAACTTATGACAGGTTCATCAGGAGAGAGCTGCATTACATGGTCCCTTCTGCTGATAGCACAGATCTAAGTCAGGATGGCAATAAGATATTTTAGAGTCCCCTAGACTTCTGGGAGAGGCAAGAACCAGATCACACAGCTTGCTGTTTTCTGCAGAAGGTGCATCAAGTCTCAGGAATATAACACCAGTTATAGTTAACTAAGTGGCAATGATATTACATAGGATAGAAGATTAACATCATTTTCCTCTCTCATTTCTCTATCCATTCATCAGTTATCCACACAGTCCACTTACTCATTGATCTGACCACCTCATCCATCTTTTCATTCATTTGTTTGATTGTGATGACTGTTCTTGGTTTTAACCAAAGAACTGTTCTTGGAATTAACTAAAACATGTGTGGCTGGGTTCACTTGTGAGGGGATTTTTCTCCGAACCTAAGGCACAAAGGATTTCTCTCGAACTCTGCTGGGAACAGGGGTGAAAAAAGTGCAAACTCTTCAGACAAGGGTACACAGGAAATAAAGTTTCAATTCTTTCTAGTGTCTGACACAGAAAAGGGCAAACAAAAAAAAAATCTTAAGGTGATGGAGTGGGAACCTTCAGTATGCCATGATGTCAGGTAGAAATTCCTGAGGAAGTTCGGTTGGAGAAATGAGGATATGTGGAGTCAGGTTGCACACATACGGGGAATGTTAGCACAGAAGAAAAGTGTTTTCTCTCTTTGTCCACACTATAGGGTAGAAAGCAACCTTCCTTACCTACCCCAGGCTAGAGCTTAGAAACCTCTCCAGAGGGCAGGGCTAGGCTTCTAAAGTTAGCTTGGACCCTGTGGGGGCTTGAATAAGAACGACCCCCATAGGTTGATATATTTGAATGCAGAGTTATGAGAGCCCTGTTGGAGGAAATGTCTCACTGAGGGTGGAGGTTTCAATAGCCCAAGCCAGACCCAGTGCCTCTCTCCCTGCTGCCTTTGGGTCTGGATATAGCACCCTTGACTACTATTCCAGCACTGTGCTTACGTATGTGCTGCCATGCTCCTCGCCAGGATGAGAACGCACTAAATCTCTGAAAATGAAAGCAAGCCCAATCAAATGCTTTCTTTTATAAGAGTTGCTGTAGTCGTGGTGTCTCTACACAGCATCCTAGCACTGACTAAGTTTGGGGCCTTTCCCAGTGTGTGTGTGTGCGCGTGTGTGTACCACATGCATGCAGGGGCCTGTAGAGGTCAGAAGAGGGTATCATATCTCTTGGAGTTGGACTTATGGGTGGTTATGACCTGCTGTGTAGGTGCCAGGAATCGAACCCTGATCCTTTGCAAGATCAATAACTGTTCTGAATGGCTGAACCATCTCTTTAGTCCCCAGTGCTTGTTTTGGAGCTAGAGGAACTCCAATAATGACTGGGCAAAGTTACCTCAGAAGGTAAAAGCTCTGACATGTAATGGCAAACAAATATAGTCGGATCAGGAACAAGAAAGAGCAGGAGTAATATGAGCTGCTCATTTCTGTTTAAACAGAGTGTGGAGGCAAAATGTCAAGCAGTCCGGAATGCTAGCTCTGAAGTTCATACCCGGAGCTGCCGAATGAAATTTCCAGGGACAGAAATTTTGGATATTTTGGATGAATGGCATTTTGGTCACAGGCATTTACCCTGCCCAGTGCAGCATTGGATCTTTCTTCTGGTGAATGTCTCTTGGTAACCTTCATGAGGACATAGTGAGTTAGGTGGATAGAATCAAGATTCAGGCAGGTCCTTCAAGTCCAGCGCTTGATCAAGTTTGACTTTGGGTTTCCATTTCCTCTTTCAGAATTCAGTTACAGCAACAAATCCCCCGAGGGAAACAGCCTCAACCAAGAGTATTGATAGTTTGGGTCCTAGTGCGGTATCTTAGCATTCAAAAGGCCAGAGGAAGCAAGACCTCCATCTCACCTCCTGTTCACTTTGCTCCCAGAAGCAGGCCTTATAAGCCTTGTTTGAGAGACGCCTTCTCTGTACCTGGAGGGAGAGAACTGAAGATAGAGGGATAAAGAGAAGGATCTGGATGAACGGACTCCACAGAGTTCCTCCAGACCAGCCCCAGCGGGGGCAGACGCCATGGGATATGCTTCACACTCAGCCTGTTCTCTTCTGCCAGCAGGGAGACACAAAGCCTCAGCTGCCTCTTTGCGGCTTCACCTTTGCAGATGCTAATACCCCACACAGCTGACAAAGAGTACATGTTTTTACTGGAAACTGCTGCTCACTGTCCTCAACAGTGCAAGACCCTGCGTGGGTCTCACAGAAGGGAACAGTGGCCACTCAACAGTGCAAGACCCTGCGTGGATCCCACAGAAGGGAACACTGGCCACTCAACAGTGTGAGTCTTTGTGTGGATCCCACAGATGGGAATGGTGGCCACTCAACAGTGTGAGACCCTGCATGGATCCCACAGATAAAATAATGGCCACTCAACAGTGTGAGTCTTTGTGTGGATCCCACAGATGGGAACGGTGGCCAGGAGAGGGCAAAGCCTCAGGTGGTAAGAACCTAAGTCCTGGACCAGCCCTGTGAAGTAGAGCTGTCCTTAAAGTCTGGGTCACTTACTTCTAGATTCAGATCATGATCTGAGGAAGCAGGGAAAGACACATCTTATTTTGGGGTCCTTCTAAAAATCATGTTAGTCTATATTCTCATCAGAACTCCTTGCATTTGCTTCAAATTTTTCAAAGAAAAAAGATGTCTTTGGTATTTTGCATGGCGTTGCCCAAACTCTGTGAATGTCTCCTGGTGTGGAACACCTTGTCACCTGTCCTGGGCTGCATTCTTGGCTCCCATCCTGTAGAGATTGCCCAGAGGAAAGGGAACAAAGTTTCCTTCTGCTTTTCTGTGTGTTCCAAGCTAACTATGGCAAAGGCCTGGAGGAAGCCTCCCTTTGAGTGCTGACCATTCTTCATGCCTTCTAGGCTTGGTTCTAGGCTTGGTCAGGTTCCAGCCTTCTGGGCTGCATTTGGGGGATACAGAACTTCACTCAATCACCAAATGTATGAAATGTTTTGTGATCAGTCTACAAGGAGAAGGATGGGTTAGCTTAACAAAGCTGCATCTAGACACTGCTCGAGTGTGTTTTCTGTTGCTGTGAAAAACAGTATAGAACCCAAAAGCAACTAGAGGGAGAAATAATACTTCATTTCAGCTTACAGGTTATAGACTATCCTGGAGGGACATCAAGGCACTGACCAAGTCATGAGCAGAGACAGAAGCATGAAGCTTGGGACAGGAGAGTGAAGCAGAGACAGAAGCATGAAGCTTGGGACAGGAGCCTGAAGCATGGAGGGATGCTTCTTACCAGCTTCTGCCCAGGTTCAAGGTCAGCTACCTTTCTTATACAGCCAAGGCCCACCTGCCTAAGAATGGTATCACCCATAGTGGGCTGGGTCCTGCTCCATAAATTAGAAACTAAGAAGTAAGTCTATGGCAGACTTGCCAGTGCATCTGCTAGAATTTGAATCTGGAGCGTTCCCCCAAGAAGCAGGGTTTGTAAGTCTCTAGCTTGCACTGCTCTTTTAAAGGTTGTAGAGCCTGGGGGAGGAGGTTCCTGGCTGGGGAAGTTGGCCTCTAGGATTGGAACATTGACCATGACACCACCCCAGCTTCCGACTTGCTCTCCTCTGCTTCCCACTTCATGCCACCTGAACAGCCTCCGTCTCAAGTTCCCACTGTAACAAACATGACCGCTCCTATGCCTTCCCCACTATGACGGAGGAGAATGGTGGGTCCAAATTTCCCCTCGCCTTATGTCGTTAGTCAGGCATCTGGTCACATCAACAGCACAGCGGCCTTCTGGAGGGTCCGAGGTGGGCCTCCTGACACCATCATCCTCTCAGCTTGGTTACAGAACAGTTTTCCTGGAGCTCAGGAAAGGAACTTTCATTTGCTTACAGAATTTCTATGGCTGCTGTCATACGGCAGAAAGGAGCAATCGCAGCAGAGACAATGGGTCACAGAGGTATCAAGATGCAAAATCTGTGCCTTTATATGGGAGACAAAATGTTGACTCTACAGCTTTGACTACCATCTGTGGTCTGTATCCTAGCCAGGCTTTCTGTAGTCTGAATTTCTCAGTTGCAGGGCCTCCCAGACTGTCTGTGGCTATTTTTCAAGCACCCCAAACACATTTTCCACTGTCCCTTTCTTTTTGCTCTGCAACACTCTTTGCTTAGATGCAAATGCAGTTACTCTATTACTTATATGAACCTCTTTTTGAGTAATCTACAGACAATGATTCTGATTAAAACAAGAGCCAAACTCTTACTCCTTGGCCTGCCTTGGCTGGGCATACTGTAGTTTTTGGTATTCTCTAGCACATCTTTGCTATTCCTTACTGTGTGTCTCTGAGAGTAGAAAGAAGTCCCCTTGAGTACAGAAACACAACCCAAGTGACTGCTCTGATCAGTACATAGATCCCCAGTGTCTCTCTCTGAGTGACAGAAAGAATGAGTGACCGGAAAGGGGTCTGTCTTACCCTGAGTTACTAGTGCTGTGAAGAGATACCAAGACCACAGCAATCCTTACAAAGAAAACATTGAATTGAGGTGCTGGCTTACAGTTTTAGAGGTTCAGGCCACTATTATCATGGCAGGGAGCATGGCAGTGTGGAGGCAAACCTGGGACTGGGCCCGAGAGTGTTATATCTTGCATGCAATGGGAAGTCAACTGGGCAGTATCCTGAGCATAGGAAAGCTCAAAGCCCGCCCCCACAGTGACACACTTCCTCCAACAAGGTCACACCCACTCTAACAAAGCCACACCTAATAGTTCCACTTCCTGTGAGATCATGGGGTCCAATTACATTCGAACTACTAAAGGGTCCCCACTGGTTAGGAGAGCCGTGTATAATTTGGTAGAAAATAAAAATGGTTAAAACCATGGCTTACTGCTTCAAAGCGATCATAACGAGCCCATTACAAGTAAAACGAAATTAGACACAGCTATTAGATGACGTCAGTAATTAGCGACATGTGCGGCACAAGCCTGTGTTTCTAAGGCATCCATGGGAAGGTTCAAATCATGTTTACTGAGCAACAACATCTTTTGCAAAAAAATAAAACAACAGAAGCAATCAGTTTATAGCCGGAGACTACACAAATTTAAATAAAATGGGTTAATGTCTGGAACTTTTAGAATAAAGCACAGAAAAGATACCTTATATATAGTACATAAGATAAAATAAAAAAAAAATGAATCTTAAAATTCCCGAATAGCGGCACATCTTCTCACTCCTAACTGGTAAAGAGTTTGAAATGGGAGCGTCACCCAGGGCAACAAACTCATGAAAAGATGTCACATCTAATTAATCATTAGAGAAACAGATATCAAAGTTAATGAGGGCTAGAAGCATGGTTCCATAGGTACAACGCTTGCCTTTCCAGCATGGGACCCGAGTTCCAACCCCACATGCCATGTAAAAAGCTAAGTGCGGCCCTGTGAGTTTGTAGTCCTAGCGCCAGCGAGGGAGAGAATCACCCGGGCTTCCTGGCCAGCTGGTCTGTGAGTCCTAGGCCCAAGAAAGATGCTGTCCCAGAACACACAGGCAGACCCTGAGGAAAAGCATCCGAGGTTGCCCTCTGGTCCCCACACGCGTGCGCGCGCGCACACCACCCCCCCAAACACCACACACACACACACACATACACACACACACATACACACACACGGGTGCCTGTGAGACATGCAGTACTGTCACAGAGCATTAGGAATGAAGGAGCCGAAGCTGTGTGGGAAGGACTGTGGACCCCCAGACCATGAATTTCTTCTAACCCCTGCCCCCCGCCTGCCAGAGTAAACAGCTTGTTTTCCTTTGCTTGCAGCTGCTCTGAGCAAACAACTTGTTTTGCAGCTGCTCTCTGAGCATGAGACCCTCAAGAGTTCCTGATGGTAGGGGGAGTGGTTTCTGGTGGGCTTGCAGCGGAGAGTTAAGGCGTGGTCATTTAGTCAAGGAGACCCTATATAAGCTGCTCTGGAACACAATAAAGAGAACATTCTTGGCTGTCTGTGTGTGTGTGGGGGGGGGGGGCGGGCTTGTGTTTCAATCTCCAGACCCTTGCCCAATTCACGAACAGCTGTGCATGAATAAGTGTCAGAAGCAATGCTGTGCGAAAGAAGCTAGAAATACAAAAAAAGATACATCTCTATTCATGCAAAGTCAAGAAAAAATGTTTAATTGATCTCTGTGATTAGAATTCAGGATGCTGGTCGGGAACAGGTCAAGACGAGAGAGGAGCAGGCCCTGACAAGCTCAGTTTCTTGACCACTTGAGTGTTTGTGTTCACTTGTTATAACAGTCCTAAGTCTGTGTGTGGATAAGTGTACTTTCTCTCATTTCAGCAAGAGAGCTAAGTTAATAGATGAAGAGTGGGTGCGGTAGGTGACTCACAGATTGCTAAAACCCCCAGTTGGTCCTCTAGCAAAAACGTCTGACAACAGCTACTCTGGGGAGCAGCGTGAGACTCTAAAGAGCTCTGAGCAGAAGCAGAAACATCGAAGGCAGTAACTGGCATCGACTGGTAATGCTGAAGCACAGAGACATTTGATGGCCCTCATGCTGGCATCCATGTCACCAGGTCCCCTTGGGTGGTAGCAAGAGATAAGGCAAAAACCCCAAAGTCTTAATATATCACCATACTGTTTTTATTGACATTTAAGTTAATATCCGAGTGAGAAAATGCAGAGAAAGACACAAATGAGGAACAGGGAACAAAAGAAGAATTAAATGTGCTTTTTCCTCAAGGTAATTGTCCACTATCAATTCCCCACCAAGAGGCACCTTGACCCCTGGGCATTATTAGAAGCTAATAAAGTCCATTAGACAATACAACATCGTTACTGGGGAGTGTCCCCTATCTGTGATTCCTTGAATGTGGCTCCTCCTGTTACTCCCAGGTGACAGATTATAGCTGCTACCCCCCTCTTCACAATTCCTGCTCCTTGACACACAAATACACTGTCCTGCCACTCTTCCCCGAGACCCCTGTCACCTCTCACAATTGCTGCTGTATCTTTAACACTTTTGGAAAGTCTGGGCATCTCCCAAGACACCTTATCTGTGGCTGTCCATTCAGTCAGTGAGTTCTCCTTGTCAGTATCACCTTAACAGACAAAACAACACAGAGATATCTTCCAAGGAAAGGCCTTGATTCAAAGTATTGGCTCTTAACTAGGCAGTGTGAATTCTGGGGTCTTTAGAGTCTTTGGAAGAATTTTTTTCTTTTTTCTCTTCCTTCCTTCCTTCCTTCCTTCCTTCCTTCCTTCCTTCCTTCCTTCCTTCCTTCCTTCCTAGGAACATCTCTAGCATTGCACGGGAACATTATGTAATAAGGAACAATCCATACCCCACCAACAGTAGAAAACATGTAACCCTAGCCCCAAACCTCACTCCTTCTTGCACACACGCGTAAACTGTTTTTTGAGGTGTTAACAGGCACTGTGTCCTATTTCAAGACGCAGAGGCTGTATATCAAAGGAAGAGTGTATTTTGTCTTGGACTGAATTTTGCTGAGTATCAAGAGCATCTCTCAGAATGTCATGCCATTCCCCTAACCCTCAGTGCCAGCCTGGGTGGTGGCTGTGGCTGTCACATTGGTCCTCCATGAAATCATAGCATCTGGCTTTGTCTTCCTCATCTTCCAGTGTGGGCAGGACACAGCTTTGACATACTAAATTACAAATGACTCCATCATAAACGGCCTTCCTCTGTGTCTTCCTCCAAGCCATCTCTATGCTAGTCTCATCTTCAGACTTTGCGCAGGTAGACTCACCATGAACTCTGCCCTGGGGTCTGGGACTTCCTGTAAGCTCCCCTGCAGCTGGCTCTGGGATGTGCTGGGGGTCGGTACTAAACAAAGGACTGAGATCACTGACTTGGTGACAGCTCCAATCCCTAGGAAAATTTTTCAGATGCCTCAGTAAGGTCTTGACTCCTTTTGCCAAATGCAGACTTGACCTTTGCCTGCCCAGCAGCAAGTATTTCCCCATGACCTTCTGAAGGGGTGGTGGGAGGTAAAGGCTCTGTCCTGTGCTGCTCCCAGATACCCATGGGGTCAATATTCTGGCTGAGACAACAATGTGACATCACTGGCTCTTGAGTTGAGAGGGGATATCAAAAACTAACCGGAACAAACTTACATAGGTGAGGTTTTCAGATTCCTTTTTACACAGTCCATTTTTTGCTAGGTGACTTCGAAAGGTTTCAGGGTACCATAAACAAAAAAAGCAAAAGCAAACAAATCTCAAACTCATATGATAAGAAATCGACACCACTAGGTTCAGATAAAAAGAGAATAAAGACAAGAAGTAAATCGAATAATGCCTGTTGATACGGGGTGGATTGTCTTGTTGTAGGAGCCCGGCTAGGTTAGACCCAAAATAATAACTCAGAAACTGTATTAATTAAATCACTGTTTGGCCCATTAGCTTTAGCTTCTTATTGGCTAACTCTTACATATTAATTTAACCCATCTCCATTAATCTGTATATTGCCACATGGCAGTGGCTTACCAGCAAAGTTTCGGCATGTCTGACTCTAGCCGCGGCTCCATGGCGTCTCTCTCTAACTCTTCCTTCCTCCTCCCATGCTATAAGCCAAGCCAGTTGTTTATTAATTAACCAATAAAAACAACACATAGGCAGAAGGACCTCCCACACCATTGTCTGGTGAAAAGAGCTACCCTTTTCACCTGGGCCAACACGACACGGCAATGTGCTCTTAGCATTCCTCCAGTATCCCGCCACCAGCTTGAGAGAGAGCACCACAGACAGATGTGTGACACTGACACTCAGGAAGGCTGTCCCCTGCCATTTGATTCCCAGAGTGGAAAAAAGCTAGGAGTAAGAAAGGGATACCACTGTGACTGACACTTTCAGCCATTTTCAGGTCTAGAGCCCATATGGTGCGTGTTGGCCATAATACAGAATCTCATCAAGAGAGAGGCGCAAGGGGGTGGAGAGATGGTCCAGGGGCTAAGCATACACATACTGCTCTTCCAGAGGGGACTCAGGTTCAGATCTCAGAAGCCACAGAGTGGCTCACAATCACATGTAACTCCAGTTCCAGGAGATCGGAGATCCCGTTGTGGCCTCTGTGGTACACAGACATACATACAGGTAAAAGACCATACACATAAATTAAAAATAAATAAATCTTTAAAAATAGAGACAATGGTAAATAAATCATTAATAGCCTACCCTCAGAGAACAGGTGAAAGCAAATATGGATCAGAGTAAAGTGCTAGTCAATCGAAGATAAAAAGGAGACTAAAGTCTATACGATGGGAAACTGTCTGAAGCTCTATTTGCTTAGGACCAAAAGTAGCATATGCTCAATGTTTCTGAACCAAACTGTACAAAGGAGATGAAGATACCTTCCATGCTTATGGCCGGATGGACAGAATTTCAGTGGATGAGGAAGAGTGGCTCAGTCTTTTGCTCATGGACTAAAGTCACTCTACTGAGCAGGTAGAGAGGATGCTAGCACAAAGCCCTCGGTGCTAAAGAAAACAAAATTCTGCACAGTTTACAGTCTCTGTGACTCTCTATTGCTTTTGAGGCTTTGTACACTTGAAACACAGCTCCAAATGAGAGGTGCTGTCACCTCATGTTGATGGGGATGGGGTTGTGGTATTTCGTATTCTCCACGAATCCTAAATCCTCAGCTGCCCAGAGAAGACCCTCCCACCAGGCAGAGTTAATACTCGTTTTGACTACAGGTCTGAGTGTGTGATGAATGTGTTCAGATACACGCCACGTTTGCCGTGGCCAGCAGCCAGGAAAATGTGCAGCCCCAGCAGAAGATGCATATGGGGTGGGAACTGAGCATGGCCGTTGGGCGCAGCCTCCCTGACAGGTGCTCAGCGACAGAGCAAAGCCTGTTAGGCGGTCTCCTGGGAGAATGGGGAGACCTAGGTGAAATCACTTTTTTGTACTGTCAGTGGAAGGTATTTCTGAGTTACGCATTTTGCTGTGGCCCTGAGTAATGACCTCATAGCAATAGGCATAGGCCACTGTGACCACGGAGTCCCAGGTCACCAGATGGAATCAGAGAGAACTTGCTTCGCTGATGCTTTTCTACCTGAGCACTTAGCGGCATCAGTGGTTGTCATGTCGTAAATGCTACGGTGGCATTTCTTCTGCTGTAGTTTGATTCACCATCTATGTAGAGCCTGGCAGGTCCTCCTGGAGCAAGTCTTTGGTGGCACTGAAGACACCAATGAGGCTTCCTGTGGTCACCGCCTGTACTGTATCCTGGTTGTTCAGACTTTGGTTAGGCTCATTGAGAAACCATGGGAGAAGCAACTAGTTCCAAGTAGCCAGCAAAAGGTGACACATACTGTGTCTAGGGTTGAGTGCCAAGAAAGAGATACACATGGTTTGGAATGAGGGTTGCATGGAGATCCCTGAAAGCTGTGGCAGGGAAATAGAGGCCCGATAGGGATGGGGGCCAATACAGGACATGCTATGGTCGTGTTACTACTGTGGGCAGTTGGAGTCACTCCTGGAGGGGATTAAGGGAGACAGTGCAGAATGCTCTCGAAAGTTACTCTCTTCAAGAAGCAAGATGGTGTGGGGATTTATCTCCCAGCTTCCTGTCTGTCATTGCAGGGGCTCCTGCATTGTTTGATGCGTCCAATCTCCCTCTGGCATGAGAAGGGAGGTGGAAGGATAGGGTTCAGACACTGTCTACATCAGCGCACGTATGTGTGTGTGTGTATGTGCACGTGTGTATACATGTAACAATATAAAAGAGATACTTCAGTGATTGTGTGTGTGTGTGCACATAACAATATAGAAGAGATAGATGTAAGACTGGAACTAAGACCCACTACCAAAAAGAAGCAGCCAGAGCTGAAGTGTGAAGCAGTGTCCGCAAGGGTGAAAGAGAGCAGAGAAACTCTCCAGCATAAAGGTGGGGATGAGGACAAAGACTGGGCCTTTAACTGAGACTCTGTGGTTCATATTCCACAGACTCTGGTTTCTTTTTGTATACTGCAAAACACCTCCCCCACAATGGTCACGGCCATTGTTAGTGTTCTTATGGCATAGACAAGAAAACCAAGTTGCGGTTTGCATGGCTGATGTCCCAGTGAGGAGTGGCCACACAGAACTTACACCCATGCCTGTCTGACTATAACTTCTGTGTTCTTTTGATCCACACATTGGTCGACCCACCTGCCATCCAAAGCAAGGCCTGGAGCAGGAGCCAGGAAGCCAAGGTCTGTTGAAGGTCACCTCAAACACTGGACCTCAGGCAGGGAAGAACCACTGGGGGTACTATGACCCAAAGCACACAGCCAGTCTGGTGAAATGGCCTGGGAGCGGCGCTATGGGAAGTCAACCATTTACAAACAATCCTATGAGCTAGAAACACAGAGCACAGCTGTGAGGAGGGTACTCACTCACCACATGGTTAGGAACAGAAAGCAGAAGCCACGGAGGATGACAGTAAAGATGTCTTCATCCAGTCCTGAACTTTGGTTCTACTATGCTCAGTTCGGGCACTGAATGAGGAGGCACAGCAGTGCTGGCTGTGGTCCCTACCCCACTGCTCACTTTTGTCTGTCTCTGACTCCAAGGCTTAATTAAC
This sequence comes from Chionomys nivalis, assembly GCF_950005125.1. Taxonomy (NCBI): domain Eukaryota; kingdom Metazoa; phylum Chordata; class Mammalia; order Rodentia; family Cricetidae; genus Chionomys; species Chionomys nivalis. The sequence continues at coordinate 44,057,965 of NC_080090.1, read as the reverse complement.
CCTGGCTTTGGTAACAAGATCTTCAAATGGGAGAATGAGTTAAAAGGGGGAGACTCTAATTCTCTCAAGAAGAAGAAGATGTGGGATGGGTGCTGAACTGATTCGTGTCTGGAAGTTGAGTCACATGAGGTCAAAAAGGCCGGATGGCAGGCAGCTGCAAGGCCAGGCAGAGAGGCCTCAAAAGAAACAAGCCACTGGCTCCTAGATCTCAGATTTCTAGTCTCTAAACAGAGACAGTATATTTCTGTGGATTAAGTCATGATCTGTGATATTTTGTTATGAAGCTACCCTGACTGATGAGCTCCCAGATGACATCTGGCTACTGCTTCAGAGTGAGTGTCCATCTCATTCAGAAGAGGACTTCTCTTCTGACTGGCCATGACCCTTCTTGGGGGTGGGGGGTGGCTCACCCAGAAGGGTAGAGGTGGCTTACTAGGAAGGGTCATAGCCACCCTGTATCAGCAATACCAGACATCCTTAGTTGTGGTCATGGCTCGCGCCATCCTCCGAGACTAGCTTTGCTTCTCAGCTTCTAGCCACTCTGAAGCTGCCCCCAGCCACACCTGCCAGGATGCTGCCCAGTGAACCAGCAGGAATAACACTTCTGAATTCTCTGAACTTCTTGGCTAGCAACATAGTTGATAGTAACTTTCTATGATGACAGAAACATATCTACAGCGTCGGTTACACCTGATAGATGTGCCCCTGAGATATACACAGTGTTGTGAAGGAACAGAACTAAAAATTTCAGTAGCCACACCCGGCTGGTGGGTGACCTGCTTGGCAGGCATCACAGTCTAGAGTGTGTATTGTGGCAGGTCTGGCACACTCTGGAGGCTGGGACCCTCTTTGAAATCCAGTTCTCGAGTCACAGGACAGGGGCTCTTTGGAATGAGAGCCCAGTACATCACCACCCTGATCAAGTAGGCTGATGCGGCTGCAATTTTCTTGCACGCCTGGCAGGGTAGATTTCTTTCTAGTCTCGTACCTTAAAAAACAAAGTTTTCAATGCCTTTTGTGGATGTAGGTTGCAGGTCTGGTCAAGAGAAGAAAGAGAGATAGCTAAAAAATCACAGACCTGATCTTAGAGAAATGTGACCTAGTCAACATTGTAGATGTTTTAAAAAAATGTTATTTACCCTCCAGTTGGCCTTCAGGGATCAAGGGCTGTGTTTCTGGTATCCCCTACCTCCCCAGATTCTCAGAGAATCATTTTTCTTTTCCACAGTTAGAAAAAAAATGTAGAGTAAGTGCTGGCTGGGCATGGAACCATCTGGATTCCTGAAAAGAATACAGTAAGCAAATATGTTCCCCGAGAAGCCAGCAGCAGCTAGAGCGGGTGTGAAAAGGGACCTGGAGCTCTATGCTGGAAGCACAAACTGAAGATGTTCGCGTTGCCATGGGACTGGGATATGCTTTTCTCTGCTGGCAACACTTGAAAAATCAAAGCAGTTATTCTTGGGTCTGCCTGCCACCCTGTTCCCAGGAACTTGGGGATGATAGGTGCTCAGAAAACTTCCGCACCTACTCAAGGCTCCTCTTCATTCTCCAGGGAAGAATAAATGGAGTGAGCATGCAGGATTTCAAATTATACCCTGATCCCATTTTCCCTCCCTGGAACAGCCAAGTTCCCTAAAAAACGCAGACAGCTGGGGCAGCCATGATGTCCCTTGTCTAATGTGCACAGAATCTTGAGAATCCGGGTGGCTGCAAGGACTGAAGGGAGATGAGCTTTCTTCTCGGTGGCTGTTGCTGGCTTTGCTGGAATGTAAACAGCCCAGTAGCACCCCCAAAGTGTGGAAAGAAAGCTCCAGGACATCTCATCAGCAGAGGGGGCCTTGGAAAGTGTCAGCTAACAGAAACCATTGGAAGGAGAGGCAGCAATCTGAGCCGCCAATGACGTGTTGACAAACACCACACCTCCCTCTTTCTTCAAATCCAGATCAAGCTGTTGAAGCAATAGCCATTTGCAGCAATATCCCCTGTCCAGGACTGGGCCCCTCCACCTCTCAGCGGCCCTGGAACAGCCCAGATGGAGCCTATCCAGGAAAAAAAGATCCTGAAACACGCAGGAAAAGTTGTGAAAAGCTTCTTCCAAGCACAGGCCCTGGAAAACACAGGCTCATCTTTCTCTTTCCCTACCCCACCCTCTCCTTCCTTTCTTAAAACAATGCACAGTTTGTAAAAGCTGTCATCCTTTTGTTTTAGTAGAGACTAAGGCTGATTTCGCAGAAACAGAAATGGAAACCAGGGGCTGCTCCCAGCATTCAAAGCTGGCTGCCAGATTTCCCAGGCAGCCATCGGGACTTATAAGAAAGCTGAAAAAGTCATTAGGATGGTCACATGGTGTGGGACATATTCTCCTCTCATTTCAGAACAAATTAAAAACATTAAATCACAGGACTGCAATTTTCATTTTGGTTCTGGTTCTGAAGTTAAGCTGGGGTCACAGCCCTGGCCCCATCTGCCGGGATTATCCTGGGTTAGATGGGAAGGTGAGGCGAAGTTCAGGCTTCTCTGTCCACCCTCACTCACAGAGGCAAGGGGGCTGCTGTTCCAGAGCAGAGCCAACCATCAGTGCTGGAGGAAGTGGCCTAGCAGCACCGGCCTGGAGTTCAAGTCTATGCTCTGACTTGTGCAGGTCATCAACCTTCGCCTTTCCTCTTTGTGGAAATCCAAATAGGAACGCTGTTTTTTTCCACGCGCTTCTTTTCTCTTTTTTTCTATTCTCTACCTACTTGTCTTTCTGTGCTTTGGCCTGAATCTGTTCAGCTGTCTTGTCTTAGAGTTCTTTGATTCCCTCTTTAGCTGGGTCTTATCTGCTACCAAACCTACTTCTGGGATCTTTGCTTTAGATAATATATTTTAGTTCTAAAATTTTGACTGCTTTTTTTTTTTTTTAAAACAGAGTTCCATTTTCCAGTGAAATTCTTCAACTAACAATTTATGTCTTGAATACATTAATCATATTATTTTATTTAAGTATAGATTCTGGATTACTTGTGGGTATGTTCTAGTACCCCTCCCCTTCTCTCAACCATTCCCTTCCTCACTCATCTTCCTTCTTTCCTCTCTCCATCCTTTCAAACCTTAAGTAGTTTCCCCAGATGCCACCCATGACTTTTTTCACATCAATGTAGTTTATACTGTCTGCATAGCTGGCTACCCCTAGCTGCAAGGGAGTCTGGGAGACAGATCATCTTAAAAGGGTACATTTCTATAGTGAAGAAAACAGAAATATTTTTATTAAGGGTTAAGTGGAGAATACTCAAGGTATCTTCTGTAGTTACTAAAGCTTTAACTGAAGTTAGAGGGAAATATTTTTTTCACAGGGCCAGCCAGGGATACTTATTGGTGAACCATCACAGAGATACTTGGTTATATGAAAACTCAGCCCTTCTGGGTCAGGTCTGTGCATATGTTCACACATAAAGCCCTCAAGTTACAAAGCCGAAAGGATACGGTGTAAAGAATCATCCATTTGGAAATAGATCTGGGCCAGTTTTGCTGTAGGGTAGTAGGTATCTTATGGTGGTAAGATAGGAAGAAATACATGAGTCCTGGCCATGTCACAGAAGTGTGGTGGTCAGTGCAAAGACATATGAAAATATGCCCAAATATAACACTTGTGTAACTCTCTTATTTGCTGTGCCATGTTTAAAAACTGGAATTGCCAGGTATAGTGGAGCAGGTCTGTTCTCTAGTACCTAGGAGGCTGAATCTGAGGACTGTGAGCTTGAGATAAGCCTGGGCTGTCTAGGGAATTCAAGGCTGGCCTGGGGGCATAAGGAGACTCACTAAGGTTAATAGATAATAATAATCAATAGTAATAATAGTAATCATAATAATTGGCAAGCCTGGAAAGATAGCTCGGTGGCTAAAAGGACTTGAAGTTTTTGCAGTGAACTTGGCTTTAGTTTCTAGTACCCATGCTGGGCGGCTCATAACCACCTGTAACTCAAGTACCACCTGGCCTCTCTAGGTACCCACATATATATGTGTATACACACACACACATTCATGCATATATGTACATGCAGAGGGATGCATAAAAATATAAAATCTTGAGTGAAAGAAAGAAACAAATGTAAATTGCTAACTGAGAAGTATAAAAACAGAAGTCCAAATACTTAACAGCCTTCCCATTATTTGAACTTTTATACGAATACAAGTTCATAGCATCTCATTGAAATTGAATGTATAAAACTATAGTTAGTGGTATATGAATATACACACTCATATATGCACATGTGCACATGTATGTGTGTGGTTGTTTACTTAGATCTTTAGTGTCAGGGAATTTACTGGAATTCACGATGCTGTACTGTGGGACTCGGGCTTGTGGAGCCCGCCTGTGATCTACTTCCATATGGGGGAGGAGAGGGATTAGAATTATCGGAGTGTCTCCGCATTAAAACCATCACCTCTTCCCCTGGAAATATGGCAATGGTATTGTATTTTCCAAGATATATGCCAACAATATTTCAAAATATGATGAACAGGGCCAATAGCTTGTAAAGTTGGGCACATCTTTCCTTGTTCTGTCTTAGTGATGCCGTCTGCCTTTGTGAAGGCTGGACCTATGAAATAGCTTTTTAAAAGCCTGCTGGTGGCCTTTCTTTCCCCCTGGTGCAGTAGTGTAACTTTTACCAATAATAATGGAAGTTACTTGGAACACTCCAGTGATCGTGTGACTCGCGTAGTTGATGATGATGGACCAATCCAGAAACTGTGGCCTGGAGTTCAGGAGCCTGTACTAGTGATGGAGACTGGTGTGTGTGTGTGTGTGTGTGTGTGTGGCAGGGAGGGGGTCCTGTGTGGGAACATTGTATGCCACATCTCTCCATGAGTCCTCAAATGTGGCATTCTTTCTGCCTTGTTATTTTGATATGAACAGTGCATGGACACACAAATTCAAGCAAATTTCCCCTAAGAGTCTACAAAACTTCCACATCCAGAGATTTAGTGTTCTTTCAGTCTAATTTTTGTTGAAGAACTAAATATTTCAACACTTTGCGGTTTTATAAAAGCCCAACATTTAAAATATATATTTTAAAGGGAAAATTTTATGCGCAAGAGAGTCTACTAAGTTTCACAAATAGCACAATTTTTTTGTGTGTGTATATCTGTGTTTGCATGTATATGTGTTTGTTTGCATGTGTGTGAGTGTGTATGTTTGTGTGTGAATATGTTTGTGTCCGTGTGTGTAGTGTGTAGGCCAAAGGTTGATGTCAGGTATCTTTCTTAATTTTTTTCTGCTTTACTTTTTTGAGATAAGGTCTCCTACTGAACCCGGAGCTCACAGACTCAGTCAGGCTGCAAGGCCAATAAGCCCCAGGGGCTTCTGCCTCTATTTCTTCAGTGCTGGGGTTTCAGACATATGCTTTTGTGCCTGGCTTTGACATGGAGGTCTAACCTCTGGTTCTCATGCCTGGGGGAAGCTTTTTCCTGATGGAACATCTCCCCTGTGAGAGGCCTCTTTAATGGGGGTGCTGATCCCATTAGTGAGGGCCTCACTCTCGTGACTGAACCATCTCCCAAGGGCCCCACTTTCCAACGTTATCCTACTGAGAATTTAGTTACACCTTGCAAATCTGAGGGATAGACAGAAATGGACACACCCAGACCCAATCAGAATCACCCTGACTGCCTGTGATTTACCCTTTGAGCCCAAACCAACCTAGACTTCTAATGGTTCCTGGGTACCCATCTTGCACCGTCTGTGCAATGGCTCCTTGATACTCATCTTGTACAGTCTGTGCTGTAACTCCTTGGTACCTGTCTTGCTTCTGCATTGCTACCCTGCTGAAATCACTGTTCTTCCTCGCTTGGCTTGCCTTTGCCCCAGGGTGGAAGAATGGTCTGTATTCTATCAATTATATTTTAAATAAACGCTGATTGGCCAGTAGCCAGGCAGGAAGTATAGGCAGGACAACCAGACAGGAGGTAGAGGTGGGTCAATGAGAACAGGAGAATTCAGGGAAGGAGGAAGCCCATTCCTCTGCAGTTGTGACCCTGCCACAGAAGAAGCATGATGTGATTGCTTTGCTGAAAAAGGTGCTGAGCCATGTGGCTAACACAGATAAGAATAATGGGCTAATATAAGTTGTAAGAGTTAATAAGAAGCCTGAGCTAGTGGGCCAATCAGTTTATAAGTAATGTAGACCTCTGTGTGATTTCTTTGGGACTTAACGATCGCAGGAACTGGGCAGGACAGAAACTCAGTCAACACTCAGATATTCTATTCTTTTTCTTTGAGCCTTTCCAAGTTCTGCAAGCTTCTTCTCCATCAGGACTGATTCCCAGGATAACTAGTGTTGTTATTATATGAACACCACTGCCTCTGTTAGACTAAATTCCTGGGCGGCCCCCATGCTGTTTGTTTACTTCTGAATCCCCAGCAACTAAATTGCTCATGGAGGCAGAGGGGTCCTCAGTCAAGACCGTCAATGCACAGAGGCAGAACAAGCGCCTAGTCAGCATTCTGAGATGACTGGGCAAACCCCGCCAGGGCTGCTCAGAACTGCAGAAGCTCCAGCTCTCTAAGTGCTGAGATGTGTGCTGGGTAGAGGGGAGCATGTATGGCTCAGCCCTAGACCCATTCCACAGAGGGGCTTCAGGTTCTAGCCTCCATCCTGGTAAGGAAAGAGGCCTTGGGAGATGCTTAATGACTCTCTGAGGCAAGAGCCTATTGTCCGATTGCTGTTTCTCAAATGGATGTGCTGAGAAACGCAAGTCAAAGCAGGCCTTGTTGGGTAAAAGTCACAATAGTACCCAAGACGAGATAAACTGGGATATTACCAGGAAAGAGGCTTAACAAAACCCCCAAATGTTATAGCACCTACAATTGGCAATGCAGGGCTGCTAGTGACCTGATAGGCCACCCAGTGGCTCGGGTACCTGGATTCCATCAAGACAGAGCCGTGTCCCCTTCTGGAGGGTCTGAACCTGGAAATGTGTGTACACGAGGCAGGCTGATCTCCTGTGACACAGGTCACTCAGGGTATTATCCTAGGACATTACTCCACCTTCTGGAAACTGTTTTCTCTCCCTTAGACACTGTAGAAGGGTCACACACCTCTAGTCAATGAAAGACATCTGTGGCATTTTCTGCCTCTAAGTTAAAAAAAAAACAACAACGCTCCCTTCAACTTCAAACAAAACTTGGTTATGGTCTAAAAAGATTCTAGATTAAAAAAAAATAGTTTAAATTCACTGACAAAATGAATAGAAACACAACCACCTTTCCTGCACCTTTGGGAACATCTGGAAGTCCCTGTTGTCTAACTATTAGACTCTCATGTGCTTTCCCTCATGCAGAGAAATTATTTTCTCATGAGACGTTCCCTGAATTGCCAGAGCTAGTGGGGAGTCCTACACTGCACACTATTTAATTTTAAGGTTTTTTTCTGTCTAATTGGTTACCAACTACAAATTTCATTTTGCCAGAGGAAAATCAATTTGTTTGTTTCATGTTGAAAGTAGTTTTTCAAATAAATTCTGAAGGTATACTTATCAAGCCCTCTTATCCCTCATTAAACTAATGCTTTCAAGCATAATTAAGAAGAGGCTGGAGACCAAGTATATTGTAATTCTGTAACATTAAAGAAGACGTATCAAAATGATTTTACAATCATATCATTACATCAAGCTCTACTGTGACTGCAGTGGTATTATAACCATAATTAATTAGCTGTGGTACAAATTACTAATAAATCTTTAGAAATTAAATGCCTAATTTTTCAAAACCATATGTCTTCGTAAATTGATTATTTAGAATTTAGAGGCTTTTTAATTAGGGAGAAATTTATGCAATGCCCTATGTAATAATTAGGAATCAGCTTTTCTGTAATATTATTGAACATCAGCAAAAAAAATGAAATCTTCGGAAAATAGTCTGTGTTAATTATAGTATTTCACTGTCAAAAACAACATATATGTAAAGTTTAAGAGGCTAATGTGGCCTTTTTATTTCTCTATTTTCCAGTCTTATCTCTGCCCTGCTGGAACTGTCAATGCTATGGAACCCAAAACTAAATGGGCAAGGGACGCCATCCCCAGGCATGGAGTCTTTGAGAGTATTTCACTGGAGATTTGCGCTGCTACACATTTAACACCCATTTCCCATTCTCAAAGACAATGCAGGGCAGGGTGTGGGGTTCCTGAGAATGCCTTCATTTTGAGCGATTATTTTGACATAAAACCACCAAAGCTCCTTTGTCAGGAAGGAGGGAACATCATTTGGGGTTGAACGAAGACATTGAGGGACTAAGATTTCATCCTGTGTGATGAAAGGACCCAGAGATGGGGAGAAGCCTGAAGATGAGCCCCTGGGAACCTGCCATGCCTGTGGAGGGCAGCCTTCAAAGCTAAGGTCCTTCTGTAGCAGAAAGGGTAGTGGAAGCCACCTGAGATATTCCTCGTTCCTGCCTACTCTGGGGAAAAGATGAAAATGCTTTAAATGAGGGAGGAAGGAACGCTGTTAGAACCATGCCAGGAGGTTGAAACCAGTCTGGAAGCTGACCAAGCCATCTCGATCCAGCTTCCCTGCTTTGTGGCCCATGGGCAGGCAGACTCTGTGGCCCCAGGTGATCTCAAAATGAGGCCAACTTTTCAAACTATCCAGGAAGCAGAGTTCCTCCTTGCTAGCCCGGTGAGTCATCCCTATTTCCTCCTGTTAGGTCTCTTTAGAGTGTCAGCTGGCCCCTTATCTAAAGGGCTTCCAGCTTCTCTGTTATACTCCTGAGCGCCTGATGCCCAGGGCCACTTGGTCTTTAATCGCTGCTAACAGGAAGGAGCAGCGAAGATCAACCACAGCACCCAGTTCCCTACTGCAGAGAGCAGAATCGACAGGAATTTACGTCTGGAGGAAGAATTGTGAATAAATATGGTGAGAGCTCAGGATGGATAGCGGCAGCGACAGTACGCAACAGCCATTTTCCTATAGACCAGTGCAGCACCTAGCCGCTGTGAACAGTGAGGAGTCAGTAGCCCAAGAGTATAACACTCCAGGCGAGAGTTTTGAAGGCTCCTGGATGCAGAGCTGCAGAGAGAGCCCAAAGCATGGGCTGCTGACAGACCTCAGAAGAGAGCACAGACCTTTTCAACAGAACCTTGGAAAATGGCGTCAATTTTTGAATTCTAAATTCGGCAGACAAATTTGCAGGCTGACTCAGGAAGGTTCTTGTTGGAAGCCAAGGGCGCTGCCCGAGTTCAGAATGTCTTTGCTGTATGCAAGGAAAGGGCTTGCACAGCCCCTCAAAGATTCTGCCTCTGCCTTGTAGTCAGGAAAGAAGCCCTCTGAGGGCTACTGAGTGCTCCTTAAAACTGCCTAGTGCTCCTGCCTGCCCTCAGGATGGTTCCTTCTCTATGATGATCTAAGCCCATGCCCCGTCTCACTGCCTGGTTGACCTTTCTGCTCTCTCACTGGTGAGCAGCCGTTCCCCACCCCCTCCTCGTTGCATTCTTCTGGTCACACCTTTATTTCCAGCTTTTTTGCCCCCCTCCCCACCACCACGTGATTTCCCTAGCAGGATTTATCAATAGGCTGAAAATGCAGGAAAAATACAGACCTAGCTGAATACACAACTGACTCTTCGTTACTTTAAATTTTATAGATGAACAGAATTCACCCGGAAAGGCACAAAAAGGCTAGGCCGTTCTCTTTTCTGGAGAGAGCACAGACAGGCTCCTGAAGAAGCTACAAGTCAATAGTGCCAAATATATCTCCCGTCAGCCCACCTCCTGCCACTGCGGGCTCCCGGCGAAGAAAAGAATGTGCCAGAGCAACGAGGCTTGTCAGTTCTGTGCTGGAGAAAAGGCTGCCAGTTGTCGTGTGGGTGGCACTACAGAGCTGGCCTTCTGTGGCTCTAAAGAGGGAGGCAGCTAAGGGGCAGCCTAACACCCTACCAAACACAGAGATCCGCTGCCGCTCACGCTTGCCATTTTCAAAGACAGAAGCAGAGAGTCCAGTTTACACACTGTTAACACAAGGCCCACGCGACACAGAGGACATTTCTGTTGTCTGTAGATCGACTCCTATTGCACCCTGTAGGTTAACACAAATAGCAGGAAATAAAGTTTGCTCTCAACTTGCAGGTGTCGCTGGTGCTCTCTCTCTCTCTCTCTCTCTCTCTCTCTCTCTCTCTCTCTCCCTTCTTCTCCCTCCCTCTCTCTATATATACACACATACATACACACAATATATGTATATACTCTCTCTATATATATACATACACATATATGTATATACCCTCTCTCTATATACATATACATATATGTATATACCCTCTCTCTATATACATATACATACATATATGTATATACTCTCTCTATATTCATATCTATATATATTTGCACACACATTAAATCAAGTGACTGTGGTGTGTATGATGTATATGTATACATACATATATGAGGGAGGGAGAAAGAGAGTACATGCCAGATTGTACATAACTAGACTGGACTGTCTTTTCAGGTAATAACCAGGCAACTCACTGCACCTGCCATGTGGTCATCAGAGGCAAATCCTGGCACTTTTTGGAGTCTTTAGATGTTGTTTGTGTCTTAAGTTTCCTTCAAGGCCCCTGGACTAGAGGATTCATGGCCAGCCAGGATGGCACTGTTGGGGACTTTATGGAACTTCAAAGAGGTGGAGCCTACTAAGGGCTTAGGGGTGGGAATACAGCCTTGAAGTGGATTATGGGGTGTTAGCCCCCTGCCCGTTTTTGCTTCCCAGCCATGAGTTAAGCATCTGGCTCTACTGTGCTTTCTCACCACATCGTGCGACCTTGTCAGCAGCCCTGGGCCATGAAGCCAATCTGCTGTGAACTGTGCCCTCCAGGTTCTGAGGCAGCTTTTTGCAATACATGGATCTCAGGTAGTTTTTGTCACCCTGGTGGGTGGAGAGGCTCCCCTTTCAGGAGGAATGTGGGTTGGGCAGTGAGATTTGTGGGCGTGACCTGTACAGGAGTGTCTATGTCCTGAGGAACTCCAGGCAAGCCACAGGGCCTCGGCCAAATCTGTTGCATATGGAGACATGTCACATGGACATTGCACTGAGGAAACCTAGTCGACACTTGCTGCTGATGTGGGTCAGAGGGGTCCCCAGAGAGACATGGATTAGAGGACCTATGGACAGGAACCATGAAAGCCTCTTGTAAGAATACCAGGGACACACAGATAGGCGACCTTTGTTCACAACTACTGTCCTGTGAGGGTGTTTCTGCCATAGTGACCGCACTAAAGATCCGTCATCTGTATGTATATTGTTGTACATGTATTTATAGGTGGACTGGCTGTTTCATGACCTTGGGTGAGCATGTGTGAGGGGAAGACACATCTCAAAGTTTCTACTCCATGAAGTCTGGTACCAACTTGAGGAACTCATACATAGGAAGATAACAGGTGCAGGATGCTTAGCTCACATAGTTCTAAGAACTTGGATACACACATACACACACACACACACACTAACTCACTGAATCCTCACAACCACCTTTTGACGCTACTGTGATGGGGCTCAGAAATGAACTTTTCTCAGGTCTGAGGCCTAGCAGACTGGTATCTGAACACAGGACAGCACGTACCAGAGGCCAGAGCCACTTAGCTGCCCCTATTCCCAACTCCTTTCTGTTTCAATGTTATCCTCACCCTGGGGAAGGACAACACTCCTTTCTGGAGGAGTGTCCTTTATGAAGTGAGATGTAGGCTGCTGGACACTAGCCTGGAGACAGATGACATAGTATAATGACCAGCGTGCACAGCTCCTCATCTGCTGATACCATACTGGGAGTGGTCGTGACTTGATAATTATAATTTTACACGGGATGTGGAAAGACCTAATGCATAGAAAAAGAGAGAAGGAACTGTGAGTGAGAGAAGACAGCCAGGAAACAGGAAATAATAAGAGAGCAGGAGAAAGGAAAAAATAACCAGATGAGAAGGTCCAGGGAGCAAACAAGAAGAGAGAAGACAAAGGAGAAGGAACGTAAATACTGAACATACATGCATGAGAGAAAGAGCAATCTCTGGCACATACAGGAATGCAAAATCTAGGATAAGACCAGCGAAGAGGAGGCGGCCCAGGACATAGGAGTGGCCTCCCCCAGGGAAAGGAGACAAAAGATGCTAGTAATTGGATTTGGGGCATGATTTTTACTGCTGCATGTGAGCTACATCAACATTGCTCTTTGTTTTCAGGAAGCGCTGCAATCTTCTAAGATACAGGAAATGCCATTTGGTTTTGTCCCAGCGCTCGCCACTCAATTCCTGCTTGCTTGTTTATTTTTTCTTGAGCAAAAAAAGTTTCCCTAAAGGTTGGCATGTGGGATAAATCATGCAGAGGAAAGACAGGGAAATAACTCAGGAGGAAGGAAGGATTCATGGCGGCACCAGCCGGGTCAGGGACGTGGCCACGGAGTTGCATTCCTGAGAGGGCCCGCCTGCAAGGAACTCCAATGGGTTGAGACGGCTGGCTTTGCCCTGGGACTGAGTGAGGGGTCATTCTGGAGGCCAGCCACAGGGCCTGGGACTCGGAGTGTTCTGTTTTAGATTAAGAGCTGGGTTCACCAAAGGGGTACAGTGTTGGGAGGAGCAGGGACATGTCCGCTTTGCTGAGACCTTGCTGGAAGCCGTCTGTACCATTGAACGGTACGTGTGTGCAGGCTGTGGGAAGCGACACCTACCTCCCCTCAAAACCCTCGCAGCAGCTGTTAGAGACTTTTCTTTGCATTTCTCTTGTTATGGGATAATAAATGCAAGGGCTTAATAATGATACACTTTCAACATTTGTTTTTGTACCCAAGAGTAGGCAGGCCTTTGATTTTGAGAAAGGGTCTCATTATTGAACCTGAGTAGCCTCAAAAGACTTAGCATCCTAACAGTTGAACTCATAGGCACTCATCTCCTTTAAATACCTTTCAGGTAGTTCTCATCTGGTTCGTTGTTAATTTAAAAAGTGCCTCTCCCCGCCTCCTTGGAGAAGCTGTTCTTTAGTCCTAGAGGTTAGCTCCACGTGACGCTGTGTCACGATAGTCTATGGAATCTAAGACACTCATGAATGTAACTTAGAAGCAGTGGCATCATGTGGTCACATGTATCTTTAATTCCAGGATTGCTGCCTTTTTTTTTTTTTTGAGCCCACCCTGGGCCACACAACAAGTTTCAGGCCATCCTGAATTACTATGAAATCTTGTTTCCAGAATGAATGAATGAATGAATAAATGAAAGAAAGAAAGAAAGAAAGAAAGAAAGAAAGAAAGAGAAATCATCTTTATGTGCTACTAAGGAAGGAAAGCTGTATTGCTCAACTCGACAGGCCATTAACAAGGAGATTAACATTGATTCAGGAAACGTTATACCGTTAACAGAATTATCTTGTACTGTGAAACATGTCACCTCTTCTGTCCAGGCCTGGAGAGGAGTCACTAAGCTCCCTCCAACACAAACAGCCCTTTCATACTTTCTGAGCTTGCATGCTAATAGCCGAGCAAATGGAGCCGGGGAGACTGCTGGGCCGGTCAGCTGCTCAGACAGCAGATTCTATTCATTTGCACTTAATGTTGCCCAGGAAATGCAGGTACGAGGCAGGTACGGAGTCACATTCCTACTCTGTAACATGTACCCCAAGTGACATGATCTGAAGTCACATCAGCAGGGCCATCCTTTAGAAGGTGAAGATAGGTCTCCATTGGGCTTCGTTTAATATTTTCATGCTCAGGAAACATTAGGGAGGAGAAAGGCCCAGGCTCCCACTTCCTACTCCAGCTCCTGAGGAAGCCGCGCACCTGACTGGAAGATAATGAATATGTCCTTGCCCCATCTGCTCTGGCATGGGGTCCCCTATTTTATCTCAGTGGCTGCTACCTGTCACCGGGTGGTGCTTGGCGCCGACAGTGGGGCGTTTGAACACACCAAGACTATCTAAACAGACCATTAAGGGGTAGTAAAGCAACATCAGTGAATGACGGGCCTATAAATCTCCAACAACTTACACCTCCTGCACAGAGCTGGCCGCTTCAATGTCACTGTGTTTACATAAAATCAGTTTTTACAAGCGATCTTAAATAATTAGGGAGCTCACTGCCATCCACAGATAGTCTACATTCAGTGGAGTGACTTCAGCATCAATCTCACTGATTTCTTTTGTTGATCTTCCATGTGGGCGCTTTTCTCTTCTCTGATAGCTCCTTCACGAACCTCTGAAACTGTGCTTTACGAGGAGCGGAGTGGAGCAACACCTCCTTATCAGTATTTTACAGATGAGAGACCTTGACATTCATTCCCCATGAGCCCAGTCTTCGCGAAGCTCTTTTTTTTCTGTGTCTTTCCCTTGAGTTCTCTCATGGTCAGCCCTTGAAACATTTGGAGGCAGATAAACTGGGGGAGGGCAGGCAGAAACATATATTAAAAACCAAAGGCAGAGATGCAAAGTGAAAATCCTGCCGCGTTTGTGACAGCAGAGACTACTTGATGTAAGTTCCTCTCTCGAGCCTAGAACTTTCTTAGTGCGGGTTGCCTGTTACAAAGCTTAAATAAAACAGAATTCCTCTCCATGCCACACACCCACGAATGATGTGACCTACAGCACTGGATGAAGGTAACGATTTCATTGATAAAAATTCTCCTCTAGAGAATCCTGTGTTGTGATTCGCAAGTCAGTGTGCTACCCACTTGACCTGCCCCATCAGGGAGAAGGGAGCCACTCCCCTGGGGGCTGTGGTGTGATAAATCCCTACTTGCCACAGAACACTGAGCGCTCCATTTGTTCCCTAAAGTACGTCCTTAAACCGCCCATCTGCCCGCCATCTGCATAAGCCTGGATACTACAACGTGATGATTGCGCAGCTTCCCATAGAGCCCGTTTTTTAACCGTCGCTGGGCAGCTCTGACTTTTACGGATGGGAACACACCCCACTGGTCACTGATGGGATCAGAGCTTGGGTTCTTTTAAAATCTCTGCTGCCACACTCCAGCACCCATGCATTTGTACTCAACAAATATTTTGAATTAAAAACAATAAAGAAAAAATGTAACTTGAAAAAAGTTTGTGGGCAGCAATGTGGGGGAAAAGATCTAATATTCCTAAATGTGAAATGTATTTGGGTGCTGCTTGGCTACTGAGGAGCCGCATGACCAGGGCCATAAAATTAACCCCATGGCCTCAATTGCCCTGTTGAAAACGAGTCTTCTGGCTTAAGTTTAGATTCTAAACCTTTTTATTTTTGCATGTGTGTATGCATGTTACATGTGTGTGAACACAGTGTATTTGAGGGCACACATGCATGCGTACATGTATGTACATGTGGAGGTCTGAGGTTGATGCTGGATGCTCTCCTCCACGGTTCTCCACTGTGTGCGTTTACACACGGTCTTTCATTGAACTTGGAGCTGGCCATTTTGGCTAGTCTGTTGAACCAGCTTGTTCCAGAGAGTCCTAGCCTCCATTACGTGCTTGTCGAGAAGACAGGCAGGCCACCATACTCACCAGGCCTCGGTGTAGGTCTCTGGGATCAGAACAAAAGTCCTTTTTCTTGCAGGACAAGCTGAGTCATTTCCTCAGCTGGGGTTCTAAATCATTACCAAGCTTTTTCTCATGGATGGCTCTGAATTCTCTTGGATGTTCTTATCTGGGAAACACGGTCTGATGTCTAAATGTCTCCTCTATTCCACAACCCTTACTGGACATTTCTGTAAACCTTCCCAAAGATTTCTATCATTAATCACTCCTTTTAATGAAAGGAATCACTATAAATTTAAGTTAACAAACTCTGGTTGGTTGTTTTGATCCTGCTAGGGTGACCTATTTATCATTACTGTACTTTAAATAATTCATATGAAGAATCTCTGACCCACCCCTGGCATGCCCGGAAGGTGCGACTGTCCTGTCTGTGAGGGTCATCTTACAAGACCCTCTCAGGCTTTTGTCTGCATTTCTCTCTGTCCCCGCAAAAGTCAGTCTGGGCATTGTCTTGTCGTGTTCCCTTTTCAGGGCGGTTGGTCTCTAGTCAAACAGACAAAGCATAGAAGGATTAGGCAGAGTCTAGGAGTGCCTGCTGCTTCACCGCTGGTAATAACGTGGAGCATGTCTGAGCAGAGCCTGCCACTCACACCGTGTGCTATCTGCAGCTCATATTACTCCTCTACGAACCAGTGGGAGAAAAATAAAGACTGAGTGTTAGCAATTACTTCTTCAGTATTTAACACACACACACACACACACTTAAATGCACAGCACTAACACACACTCAAATACATATACATATAACCACACACACACAAAGCACACATCCACACATCATACAGATACACATACATACATATGTACGTACATATAAAGTTTTCATCCAGGTCTCTCTGCTTCTTCTATTACCGGGCTGTCCCTAAAGTCACTTGGTATATAGTTTCCATTTTTGTTTTCCCACTCCCCTTCCGGGACAGGCAGAGAAACTGTGCAAACCTGAATTTCCATTTTCTTAGCAGGAAGAAAATGACAATTACAAGGTATCTCCAGCCAGCCACTGCTACCATGTCCAAGCCTACCTGACACCCAGAGCCTTTCCAAGATGCCATAAGCAAACATGAACTTGCTGAACCCCCAGTCTTGTAAATATACATGGGCTTACTGAACCCCTGAGTCTTGTTAGCAAACATGGACTTGCTGAACCTTTGAGTCTTCTCACCTTGCTTTTTTTTTTTTTAACCAACCTAGTCCATGGTGTGTGGGGGGAGGAGAGGGGAACTGTGTGTATAAGAATGTACATGTATTGTGTACGTGTTTAAGTGTGCACGTGTGTTGTATGAATGTGTGTATTTGTGGGAGAAAAGTGCAAGCGTACATTAAGTCTGGTGATTTTCTGCCCTACACAGCAGTCACAGAGATGAGGAAATTTATGGGGAGGTGTCCTTTACACATCTGTCTGTAAAAGTCTATTTCTACCACAAATTAAGGATTGGGAACAGAAAGTTGACTGTTGGCTTTTATGGCCTGGAAGAGATTACAAAGCCACATCAAGAAGGGATGTTCCTGGGTCCTAAAGTCTAGTAACTACAGAAAGTCTCCTATTACTGTATATACTACCCATTAATATTAGATGTTATTGTGAGGCAAACTGTAGAGTGGCTATTGATTAGACAAACCGCACAAACACCAAGGGGTCCCTACTAGGTATCAGACACTAAGTATTTCCCTGGGAAGTTGGTAATGAACTCTGAGGAGGGAGCTAAATAATATGATACCCAAGATGGAGAGGGCAAAGTTCCAAGTTATGTAGCCAGTTCTCCACTAGCAATCCATAGCTCCACTTGGGGGTTTGCCTAACAGACAAAATGCGATATTACACCTGCAGCTGAGCTAAGGTTTACAGAGCACTCCCTGTGGGTCAGGCGTGGTTTTAAGAGCTCTACACAGATTAGCTCATTTATTCCTCATTAATCCCAAAGAGGTCTATGTAACGTTATCCTCATTTCATAGCTGAGGAAATGAAACCATTGGGAGACTCACAAGCTAGCCAGGCTTACAGAGCTCAAAAAGGGGAGGTGAAGGCAGGGACCTTGGGAGTCTGGCTTCAGAGGCCCAGCTTTTAATCGTTCCCTCTCAGAAAAATGTCTGGGTTGATTGTAGCCAACTACAGGCCATTCTCTTCATGGTACACACCTCTTAGGAAATAGCTGCATGTGTTCATAAGGAGGACTCAAAAGAAAGTGAGGTGTGGACTCTCTTAATACATGGCCATCTCTTAGTGAGGAGAGACATGAACTCCAGGAGTAAGAAGGGTTCAAGCTAGCCTCAAGCCAGATAATTATTTCATATGCATTATGTATGTCATATACTGTCCTAGTTAGGGTTTCCATTGCTGTGAAGAGATACCATGACCATGCAACTCTTTTAAAGGAAAGCATTTATTTGTGGTGGCTTACAGTTCAGAGGTTCAGTCCATTATCATTGTGGTGGGACATGGCAACATGCAGGCGGATATGCCGCAGGAGGAGGAGTGGAGAGTTCCACCTCTTGATCTGAAGGCAATGGGAAGTAGACTGTGACACTGGGGGTAGCTTGAGCATAGGAGACCTAAAATCCTACCCCATAGTGACACACTTTGTCCAACAAAGTCACACCTACTTCAACAAGGCAACACCTCCTAATGGTGCCACTCGTTTGGAGGTCATTTTCTTTCAATCCATCACATATGTTTTAGCCATGTTTAGTTCATTCATTTCTCAAAATGATACTTCACTCAACAATCCGTTCCAGGAGCAAGGGCTCCTTACTTGATCATGTACATCACCATGCTCCTGCTGTGCTTCGTAGTAAGTGTGGTGGTTTGAATAAGAATGGCCCTCATCAGCTCATGTATTTGAAATCTTAGTCACCAGGAAATGGTACTGTTGGATAGGGTTTCTCTTCCCAGCAATAGACCAGTGACTAAGACAGATGAACTTGGGTTTTAAGGCAATCACTCTTAAGTACGGGAACTCTACACAGATAAGAACCTATGGCTACAATGATACCTAAAGAACCCATTATTTCAAGACAAATGGACCAAAGGAAGCATTTTGTCTGCAATAACAGGGTGGTGACAATGAAACAGCATTGGCTACCTTGTACACGTAGGGTGCACTGCTTCTTGCCTCCTTTGAGGTTGTAGCTTTTCCCAGGAGGGAACGCCGGTGGAGAGTAAGCCCTCAGATTGTATTTCTTACCCAGCAGCTCTCCTTTAATATAGACTTTGTGGCCAACAAAGTGCCATGATACATGTTCCCTGTTTTCTGGCAATCTAGTTTATTTCTCTCTGCTGGGTTTTCAAGCAAAGGCCATTCCCAGCCTGACAGCTAATCAGAGCATCCTGCACTCTATAAAGGCTGTGGGCTTCAGGGAAAATGCCAAGTAAGAAACAAAGATGCATAAAATAACCTCAGAACTCTCTTTGGAGGCAAAGTTGAGATTAGAGCAGGTGCTTTTGGTATGGCCACTGTTCTTCTGAGGACACGGATAGAACCCTGTGCAGAATCCATCCTAACAGGGGTCCTGTTAGGCTTGGGCATCTGCTCTTTCCCCTCCAGGTCTATTTGGTCTTCTTTATCCATCTTAGAAGCTAACATTTAACCTTAGATTCTATGAAGGGGAGGCTGAGAGATCTTTATTCTTCCAGTCCTTTCCTAGGCTTGGACAGCAGCTGGACAGTGTTGATTTACCAAAGGTTGGTAATGTCAGTTGGGGTTGCTGTCCCAGAAACACTCCAGCATGCACTAGCCTCCTTTTAGCTTTGTAGTCTGAACATATCAGTGAAGGTTTGCCGTTACCGGTATCAGAGTAGCTCTGCATCTCTTGATCTCTCACAACTCTATACGTAGTTTAGGTTCCCTTAGACCTGCCCATTTTTCCCTGCTGGAAATTTACATAGTACAACATTAGGTCCCAGGACTGACTGTTCTCTATGCTCCGATCATTTCCTCTGGTCTGTGTGCAGGGTTTTCCTCTCTAGAAGATGACTGTCACGGCACATCTTGATTGACAACTTGATGGGTTTTAGAACTCACATAGAAACAAAACCCTGGGCTTACGGGTAAGGGGTTATCGAGATTAGGCTAATTAAGATGGGAAGCCCCATGATAAATGCTGGAGGATCTATTCTGTAGGCTGGGTCCCCAGACGGAAGAAAGGGGAGAAAGAGAGCTGAACACGAGCATTGCTTGTTCTCCGCTTCTTTTGAAATATTATTTATTTATTATATTTGTGTGTATTTGCACACCTGTATGCACATGCTTGAAGGTACATGCTTGTCACAGTTTATGCGTGGAGGTCAAAGGACAACCTTGTTGAGCGTGTTCCCTCCTTTTATCTTTTTAGGAGTTACAGAGTAGTACTCACGATGGCAGGCTTATGAGGCAATCCCCTTTATGTGCTAAGCCGTCAAGCTGGTCCCCGCTCTCTGATCCGCTAGACGGAGTGTGACCAGTTGCCTTGTGCATCCATCCCAACCATGCTGGAAGTCCAGTCAAACTGTGAGCTGGGTTAAATTCTCCCTTCCTCAAAGTGCTTCCTGTCAGATGTTTGATCACAGTAATGAGAAGAGTTGTCAATACTTTGACCGACTTCCTAACTTCTGCATCCAGCTGTGACCCCCAGCTCTTGTATACTCATCCTCCTCCTTACTCTTTTTTTTTGAGAATAACTAGGATACCAGTTTAATCATGTCTTTGGTTCATGGTGACTTGAAGAATCAAAATAGACCTAAAATTCTCATGAGATATCATGTGACCCTTCCTTTGATTTTTCTTTTTGGAAATTTATTATACAGCAGCTCACATGCGCACACTCTACTAAGGCATTGCTTTGCCTTCTCCTCTGGAAGTTTCTTCAATATATTTTTTTTCCTGTTTACTAGTTGCTCATCACCAAGGACTGGATGTCAAACCAGGACAAAAACTCCTTTCTCTATCTGGAAACAGTAGATGTTGCTGGTTCGTGTTCTATCAACCACTGGCTCACAAGGTTGGAAGGACCAGGTGAAGTACTCAGTAAATTCTCAGACACAGAAGATTGAAATGTTTTATTTCAGTTGTCAAGGGAAAAGAACACCCTAATGGAGATGCCAAGTTATGAAACACTTCTCTAAGTGCTGTAGAGCCTCTGGCATCTGCCTTGCACACTGAGTTTCAGAGCTAAAAATAAATTAGCTGAGCCAGGTAGTGGTGGTGCATGCCTTTAATCCCAGTACTTAGGAGGCAGAGGCAGGCGGATCTCTGTGAGTTTGAGACCAGCCTGGTCAATAAGAGCTAGTTCCTGGGCAGGCTCCAAAGCCACAGAGAAAGCCTGTCTTGAAAAATCAAAAATAAAAGAAAGAAAAAAATTCATCTGCACAAAAAGCACCCAGGATCTCTTAGAAAGAACATATTATTTATCATTTCTCACCCTCCTTTATTTTCTTAAGGAAAAAAAATAAAAGGGCTGTCTTTTTCCTTAGCCAAACTTGGTGTTAAACTTGTAATCTTCCTGCTTCAGCTTCCTGCATATGGGATCATTTCTTGGTTTTGTAGCTCAATAAAGTCATTTGAGAAGTGCACAGATCTGTTCTGATCTGTATCATGCCCCTCACGCTCCAGTCCTCACTCTTTCTCGACTTCCCATTCAATCATCCATTTAGTTGCACTCATATTAATAGTATCTGTCTGTCTGTCTGTCTGTCTCTGAAATCTCACCTGGACTAACAACTTTAAATGTTACTTATGCAACAAACACTTTCAAACTTCTATCCGCAGCCATGGCTGCTCCAAGTCTAGGCTTTACTTTGTGGCAGAGAATCTTCCTTGGAATTTTGACTGATTTTCAAACACACACACACCGCCAGGGCAGATCTCGTGACTTTTCTTTTTACTCTCCGACCTGTACCTAGCCTGGCTTCTCTGGAAATTTTCTCCACTGTTCATCAAGTTTCTTGGGTGACAGGGCTTCTTAGATTCCCATCTCTTCTGAGTATTCACTCGGTCCCGTGAGTCCAATCCCAACCCACATTCCACACCTACCCAGTTCAGCTGCTCTGGGACAGAAAGCTGCCATCTTCTCTGGCCTGGCATATACCACAGTTTCTTAATTTATGTTTCCTCTTCCATTCTGACCTGCATGATAAACACTTCTGGCAGAACCACAGAATGAGTATTGAAATCCATGGTTTACATCTCCACTGATTTTGTACCCAAGGCATCAGCAGGTGATCTTTAGAGGTATTTCTGTTTGACACAATTGTAGAGAATTGAGGACATGACATCCTCTTCCTTAGGCTGGGGTAGCTTTAAGACACTGTGGTGGAAGCACAGAGCCACCCTCCCAAGACTGAGGAACTGCTAGTAGCCTTCAGTTTGGACTTCCCAACGTCCAGAAACAGGAAAACAAGTTTTTCATAAAGGATGTAGCTTGTGGCATTCTGTGTCAGTTCTGCAAGTGAAGGAAGACAGATGCTATCATTACAGGCCCTGGAAGCAGTTACCAACCTGCTGGATTTGGAATTTTCCTACCCTGGAACTATGAGAGAATACAATTCTGTTGTTTCAGAACAGTGAGTCTGGGGTAACTTGTCATGACAGCTGCAGAAAACTAATTTAAGTTCACAGGCTCGTGCCCCCATTGGCCACTGTCCCCTTTCTCACTCTGCCATCTGTCTACAACAGCTTTCTTGAGCCACACTCTGCCCAGGTTGGCCACCACCAAGCCTCCCTAGATCAAGATCAATCGGCTTTGCTTTTGTTTCTCACAGGTTCTGTCTCTACATTTTAGCAGGTCTTTGCTGGCCTTAGCTTCTGTTCCTTTTATACCTACTTACATCAGGGATCTCCTCCTCCCATTTCTTGGGTAGACATTTTCTCTGAGATTGAAATATTCCATCTTGCTCGTTAAGACAGGAAGTAAACTCAAAATAGTCCCTGAAACTGACTAGATTCACCAGGCTCCTCTTTCCTTGACTATGTAAAAGTTAAAAAAAATTACTACTGCTTAGAGACCCTCTCAAGCCGGCAGAGCAGCTTGTAAGAGCCCCTCACGGAAAAATCAGACAGCAGCCAAGCGGTCTGGAGGAAGCAAATATGAGACAAGCTGCCTATGAAGGGGGTCAGAGCGACTCAGCTGTGTGCAGAGGACACACTTCTGCCCGGTGATCTGCCTGCAGGCTGCGCAGTGTGTTCTGGGTTTCACCCATGCCGGGGTGGGCTTTGGTGCTGCAACTGTCTTTGAGTCATCTCCGCTCCCGTAAGAAACCCCTTAGCCATAGTCCTCTGGTTCACGAAGCTGGGCGTTGGCGGTGCATGTACTTTGGTCTGTCGTCAGTTTTCTTTCTGAGGAGAGTAGATGTCTGTTCATGTCCTGCAGGAATGCAACACCATTTCCATACCCAAATGAGCTTTCTGTTTCTGGGTCTGCCTTAAGGCACTCTACCAGGGTCACAGTGCTCCCTTCCCTACCACAGCTGCTTGTTATAGCTGTTTTTTCAAGACAACTTTTCTTATGCTCCTGTAGTTTGATGATTTCTAGTAATTATAAAGTATTTCACAAATACAATAGTCTTATTTGAAAAGAAGATTATAGATAATAGCCTTCTAAATCTCTCAAAGTGACCTTTCAACATTCCTATCCTGTTCCTCATCCCAGAGGGACTTGTATTCTTCAAGACAATTTATCTATAAAAGTAAATCTTAGAAAACACACAGTATTTCATGTGTGCTTAAATATATATGTACATGTCTATGTATGTAGGTACATAAAACACATGCATACACTATATGCATATACAATTTGCTTTTTATTAACTATAACTAATGTATACACAATCACAGCTTATAAAGGAGGGTCAAAGGTTATTTTTTGGTTCATAATGAGTGGCTTTGCTTCTTTGCACCTGTGGCAGAGTCTTCACAGTCTTGTGTGGCAAAATCATTGTTTAATGGTCAAGATACACACGAGGAAGACAGCAGCTACTTGCCATCCCCTTCAATGACCTAATCTATCTTACTAGATCCCAGCTCTTAGTGGTGTCAGGGCTCCACCCAGCCTTCAACACAAGAGCCTTTGGAGGACATTATACAAAGAGAATACGGTACAGTGAGTGTTCTCCTCTTCCTGGGACTCTTTACCTGGTTCTGTCTCTAAAAGCTGAGCATCTAGGCTGTTAAAGGTGTTGGGTGTGAGCATCCTGCATCAGCTTGCATAGAGCAATGGGAACTATTGTTACCGTTGATGCAGAGTCACTAAAATGATAGGCATTTCCAATGGTGGAACGGGAGATGGCAAACGGGCTTCTGGTCTTTAATAAGATGTATCCGGAAGGTAGGAACCACGACCGTCTGCACTTTGGTTGCAATCACTTTTGTCTCACAGCCTGGTATCTAACCTGTAGGGGGGAATTGTTCCTGATGAGACTTGAAGTTCTCTCTCCTAACAGCTCATTCCTTCTAGAAGAAGAGCGACAGGTGCTGCTGAGCGGTCCCACATCACATCTAGTCCTGGGAAGTACGTGGCAGATGTCATTTAAAACACAAGGAGCACACGTAGCTATCCAGTCCTCTTTAGGTAGGGACAAGGAACCCCTCTCTTCAAAGGGAGATCGTCTTTAGGGATGGCCCTCTGTTAGAAGGGCTGTTCATTTTCTGGGGCAGCACTTCCAGGATAACCTCATCTTTTGAAGGGTGCTCATCACCTACATCTCGTTATGACCTTCTGCCTGTTGCTATAACCATAAAGATTCTGTACAGAAAATGCAGCTACGGCTAAGTTTGGGCTAATTATATGTTTTTTATTTGCCTTCATCTCTTCACCTCAGAAGATAAAATGAATGAATGCCTCCAAACGCGAGCGCAGTACATAGGAAATGCTGTCACTCAAGTCTGGAGGGAGAAGCTGTTGACTCCACCCAACTGTAAGTTTCTCCGCACTCGTAGAGACCCAGCAGAGGCAGCTAGAAAAATAACTTGATCTGGACTATTGCT
Organism: Chionomys nivalis; assembly: GCF_950005125.1. Lineage (NCBI taxonomy): Eukaryota > Metazoa > Chordata > Mammalia > Rodentia > Cricetidae > Chionomys > Chionomys nivalis. The sequence continues at coordinate 44,033,491 of NC_080090.1, read as the reverse complement.
TCCCAGAGAGAATGTTTGGGAAGGGGCATTTAAGCCATACATAAGTTGCGCCCTGCAAATTATTTCTTCCATTGTTAGTTGCCCAACTTAAAGCTCCTCACCCCATTTTCTTTTTCTTTTTTTTTATTGATTTTTATTGAGCTCTACATTTTTCTCTGCTCCCCTCCCTGCCTCTCCCCTCCCCTTCAAACCTCCCCCAAGGTCCCCATGCTCCCAATTTACTCAGGAGATCTTGTCTTTTTCTACTTCCCAAGTAGATTAGATCTATGTATGTCTGTCTTAGGGTCCTCATTGTTGTCTAGGTTCTCTGCCCACCCCATTTTCAAAGTTCTAGTTCTGTCTGTTTTCTGGGAATTGTGGCGCTATCTTTAGAGACCCTAAAGCCCTTCTAAACAAAGCTGGCCTCTATTAACCTGATCATTGTTTCCAAGCAATTAGCACTTAATTGCAATTTCCACGTAGCTACTGTTTGATCTATTTTCCCCACCTCCCATTTTTCTAAGAAAATAGTAATACCACGAGCCAGAGGGTGAAAAGTCACTTTGTGGAGGGGGACCATGGTGCTGGGTGATAATCAGCAGTGGGCTCAAATCTCGTTTCTACTATTTATTAGCCTTGCAAATGTGTCATGGTGCTTAATGGCTTTGAGCTATGCTTTTCATTTGTAAAACAGAAATAACAACATCCATATTCCAAGGCTGCAGCCAGTGCTAAAGGAAATGGATGTGGGGTCTTAGCGGGGTCCCCCATACATCAGCTAAATGTGAGTCTAGTTGTTCCTCACACCTGTGGGGAGGCTGGTAAATAATCCGTCCCGTGTGCTCCACAAGGCTGTTTATGCATCACTCTTCAGGCTGCCTAGAGTCACACCAGCAAGGTAGCCTCTTCAGTGTCTCATCATTCCCCCACTTTCTTTTTTTTTTTTTTTTGTTTTTCGAGACAGGGTTTCTCTGTGGTTTTGGAGCCTGTCCTGGAACTAGCTCTGTAGACCAGGCTGGTCTCGAACTCACAGAGATCTGCCTGCCTCTGCCTCCCGAGTGCTGGGATTAAACGCGTGCGCCACCACCGCCCGGCTCATTCCCCCACTTTCTATCCTAAAAGCTGGCGTGGTGGCTTCTCCTAGGACTTGTGTGGCTCTTGTAGAAACGTTGTTCCAAATGGGGTGCACGGGGAGGCGGTCACTGGAGGAACTTAGCCATTGTCCTGGTCTCCAGGCAGGTTGAATTAGTAACAAGAATAGTAACCAGACTGTTCTTTGATTTTGATTCCCAGAGCGAGGTGGGAGGCCCTCTCTTCTCCTATGAATAGAAGCACAGCTATGATTGCTTGTGGATAGCAGACACAATGACACGCCGTTTCTTAGATTAAGTCATAAAGAGCTTTGTCACATCCTCCTTGTTCTCTGGGAGAGTGTTCTGAAGCTACCATATAAGGGGCTACTTGAGATAGCTCAGTGTCTTGTTGCCAAGACTGGGTTCCAGCTTGGTGACCAATATGTTAGAAGAAGCAAATTGGCTCCCATCAGTTGTCTTCTGGCCTTCACACACACACACACACACACACACACACACACACACACACACACACACACACACTCCCTTACACATGCATCCAAATGAAATAAACAAATAAAGATGAAATTAAAAATAAGAATTCTGACTGCTCAAGGTGTCCATGCCCCTGCGGAAGTGCACAGTGCATGGAGGGTGAGGTTCTGTCCCATCTCTGTGTCACCCTGGCCTGCTGTGTCATCATCAGACATGAACATCAAGAATCCTCCACGTGGTTCTGTTCTCCAGATGTCAAGCCCGTGGTGGCCCTTGGACATTGTCAGCCATGGTTGTGACATGACATTGTTGAAGAGAGGTAAGCTGTCCCCCTGTGCTGTGTCCAAAGTCCTATCTTTCCGTCCCTACCTGTTGGCTTCAGAGTGGGTCATTGTCCAGCAAGCACAATTAAAGACACAACTTACACTTAGTGTGAAGGGCTGGAGTTATGCAAGTTTGTTCACCTTTTATGGTATATGGGATATTCTGGGTAGGAAGCAAGAAGCTAGGGTGGTTTCACTTCATATTCTGCAACAAATGAAGAAGTTTTAGGGCCTCTGAGTGATGGAAGCTGTCTTTAGACAGCCGTCTGGTCACTGCCAAAATAAGGTAAGGGATGTGCAATATCACACTTGAAATTTAGAGAGCACTGAATCAAAATGGGAGCGAGAATTCCAACGCTGGCAGAATAGCAGACTTGAGATATGTCCTAAGAAGTAAAATTTGAGGCGTTTGGAAAGTTTGAAGTTTTAACAGGAGCATGGAGGCACTTTAATTGTCACAGTGATGAGATATTTATATCTCTTACAAAAGAGGCACTCCATAGAGGATTGCATTAGTTTCATGTATTAAAAAACAAATGAAGACAGGTGAACTGTGCAGTCTCACGTTGATTTAGAGGGGAACATCGACCGCTCGCTAATCCAGCCCAGCTCCTTCCAGCTCTGTCCTCACCCCTGCCTCTGCTTCTAGTTGCCCTAGGCACATAGGACATAGGTTCTTGTTCTTGGATTCGGGGATGAATTTTAGGGTGTAGGCGAACCTCCAGAAGGTGGGAGCAAATTGGCGACATGTGCATCAGACTTACTTGGTGGTTATGAGTTTAGATTGTTAAAAACTACTTCCTACCCATTTCTGTTGAGATGGCTTTGGTTTCCCCATCTATCCACTTAGTCACATATTGGTAAATGTATCTGAGTTGCCAGTAGGTATTAGGCACTAGCACTTAGGATATAGCAGTAAGTAATACAAGCAGAACATTTCCTGTTTTGATTTCATATTCTAACAGAATAGTTTTGATGTAAATCCGAATAAAAACCATCAACACACAAAGGCAATAAATTATGTACTATGCTAAAAGACAATGAATAACATAATCCATAGGAAGACAATATTCCTATGGAAGAACTGCAATTATAGTTTGAGATTATAGTTACATCATTTCCCCTTTTCCTTTCCTCCCCCAAACCCTTCCCATATTCCCCTCTTTGCTGTCTTTCAAATTCGTAACCTATTCTTTTATTAATTGTTCTTTCATGCATATATGTGTCTACACATATATTCCTAAATACAGCCGTGTTACTTGTATGTGTGTTTTCAGGGCTGACTGTTTGGTACTGGATAACCAATTGTTGTGCTCATCCTTGGGGAAGACTGTTTCTCCCACTTTCCGCATTTCTTAGTGGCCTGTGGTCCTTTGTGTAGGTTGAGGCCTATGCTTTCCCTTCCATAAACTTTATCATGTCTGTTTTTCTTGCTCAGCCCATGCTTTGGCTGCCATGTGTGGACGTAGCTTCTGACGTTGCTATGAGACACAGTCCCACTGTAAATTCCCTGATCCCCCAGTTCTTACACCCTTTCTACTCCCTCCTTCCCAAGAACCGCGGTTTTAAACAGAATGTGCAGTTCTTAGACTGTGATGGTTATTCCTATCTGTTAATCCCTGATTGGATTTAGAAGAGCTATCAAAACAGCCTTGTGTGTGAATGTATGTATTAAACGTGTTACCAAAGAGCAGGGAAACGTCACCCTAAATGCATATGGTACCATTCCATGGGCTGGGATCCAAGACTGTCCAAAAAGGTAAAAGCAAGCTGAGAATCAGAATTTCTTCTTCTCTGCTTCCTGGCTGAAGACACGACAGAGCACCTGCCTTGAGCTTCTGCAGAGGCCCCTTCCCTGACATGATGGAAGTCTCCTCAGATTCAAGGCCCAAGTAGAGCCTTCCTTTCTGAAGTTGCTTTGCTGGCATTTTAACACAACAACAAGAAAACTAACTAGTCAAGGAGCTAAGTAAAGTCAACATATGAATGAAAAGTTAAAAGAAGTTGGGGAGTAGGCTTCATGATATCTGAGTGAAAAGCAGTGTAAGGACTCTCGGTGAGGGTCTGTCTGGCTTGTAAGGGGAGTAGGAGGAAGGCAGCCATATTGTTGCACACCTGCAAACCCAGTCCTTGAGAAGTTGAGACATGAGGGTTCAGAGGTTATTATGGACCATGTAGAGAGACATTATCCCAAAAAAAGGAAAAGACGAGGAAGGGGAGGAGGAAGAAAAAAAGGATCAGATAAACAAATGTAAAATAATCTCATAAATGTTAGACATGCAAGGACAGAAGACAATACACACAATATACACGCGAAAGCAAAAAGCATAGAAGGAGCTCCCATCCACCAAATAAAACAGACCTTAGCAACCAAAAGGAACGGCCACTGGGATGGTGGCTGTGCTAGGTTTAATGTAATTGGCACCTTTAATTTCATAGGGAGTGGTACTATTGGGGATGTGGCTTTGTTGGAGTGGTTACGGCCCTAATGGAGGGAGTGTGTCACTGTGGGGGCGGGCTTTGATCCCTATAGTCAGGATACCGCCCAATGCCTCAGTCGACTTCCTGTTGCCTGCAAGATGTAAAATTCTCATCTACTTCTCCGGCACTATGTCTGCTTGCACGTTGTCATGCTCTCCACCATGACGATAATGGACCAAATCTCTAAACTGTAATTGAGCCACCTCAGTTAAATGTTTTCATTTATAAGAGTTGCTGTGGTCATGATGCATGCTTACAGCAATAGAGACCCTAACTAAGACAGTGACACACACGTGTAGTCACAGAACTTGGGAGAGCAAGACAGGAGGACCAGTGGTTCAATGTCAGCCTTGTTTATATGAGACCCTGTCTCAATACAAACAACGAAACCAAACAGCAACAACAAAAGTGTTACAAAAGACAGAAAGATTAACACTACTACTAATGAGATTAGCTCAACAGGAAGAATGAGAATTTAGACTACATATACTTCTAATGTTGGAGCAGCAAGTTATACAAATGTATACTGTTTGATCTAACAGGTAGTCTTGACTATGATAATAGTTAGGAACGTAAATGACCCACTTATGCCAAGAAGTCAAGAGATAGTCACAAAAAATTCCTTCCAACATTTGTTTGTAGAATGCATAGTCTTCTTGTTAGGATGTGGAACATTGTATTGAACAGACTGGATGACACTTTATAAAGCAAATTTAATACTGAAATCATAACATGTAACTTCTAAGAATACAACCTAAAGCCACTAAAGACCAATAAGAGGAACCTTAGCAGTTATACAAATATCTGGAGATTAAATAATTCTTTTTGATGAGCAAGCAGTCAATAAGGAAATCAAAAGAAATCTAAAAATCTTAAAAAACAGAAATAAAAACACAACATATCAAAACCTCTGGGATTTTACAAAAGCAGCCCCAAGAGGAGTCCTTATGGCAATAAAGGTAACTATTTAAAAAATCGAAAAGGTAGAGGTGAAGGTAGCAGTGTCAGGGGTTCAAGATCAACTCGGGCATTATATACAGACACTGTACTACAAAGATGGAGAAAGAAAAAGAGGGAAGGAAGGAGCGTGGGAACAGAAAGAAAGGAAAAACCATTGGAAGTGAAATGAAATCCTGCATTTTTCTGACCAGTGTGGATTAAAGTTTACCATCCACAGAGTATACAAGCTCAGCACACTGCCGAGTAAAAACTGGGTGAAGGGGCATTCAAGAACAAAATTACAAATGCCTAGAATTGAATGAAAATGGTCTAACAACATGTCAATTCATGAGAAGCAGACATAAATGAAAAATTTGTTATTTTACTATGTGTCTATGTCAAAATTTTTGAGAAATATGAAATTAATAAGTTGCCAATGTGGCTGAAGGCCTCAAAAGATCAAAGATAATCAACACCCCCAAAAAAGTAGGTGGGAAAAGATTATCAAAACCATATTAAAATTAATAAAAGCAAACAAACAAATGAAAACACCCTCAAACCAATGAAACAAAGTGTTTGTTTGTATTTCAAAAAGATGGACAAGATTGAGAAATCTTTATCCACTAGCCAAAAGAAAAAGAGAGACACGATTCAAATAAATACAATTAGAAATGAAAGGGAACCAGGTAGAGTGTCTCAGACCTTGGAAGGTAAATGGATCTCTGAATGCAAAGACTACACAGGGAAACCCTGTCTCAAAAATTAAACAAAACAAACAAACAAAAAACAAAAAGGAAGAAATGAAAAGGGAGACATTACAACAGACACTTCAAGAACCTATATTCTACCAAATTAAAAAGCGACATCTCTCTCTCTCTCTCTCTCTCTCTCTCTCTCTCTTTCTCTCTCTCTCTCTGTATAACTACAATTAAACAAGATGAAATAGTTAATTTACATAGCTTCATAACACCTAGTAAGGTAAAAGCAGTAAATAAATATCTCCCAACTAAAGTCATAACCATATGCATTTAGTTCAAAGTTCTACCAGAGCTCCAAAGGACTAAAACCAGTATTCCTAAAACGCTAAAAAAAAAAAAACAAAAACAAATACAAAACAAAAACAAAACAAAACAAAAAAACCATAAAGGAAGGAACATTTCTAAATACCTTTTATGAAATCCAAAGTACCATGATACCAAAGCCAGTACAAGGCCTGGGACAAAAAGAAAGAAAGAAAAGAAAAAGAAAGAAAGAAAATCTCTGATGAACATATATGCTCTCAATAAAACATAAAGCATTTGAAAAGCCAGTTCAATATATATATAATATATGTATTATGATATAATATATATAAATTATGCTTTATATATATATATATATATATATATATAAACAAGCATGATTAACCACATAAACAGACTAAAGGAGAGAAACTGCATGATTGTCTCTCCCGAGAAGACCTTTGACAAATAGCCAATATCTATTCATGAGAAAAGTCCTGGAGGAAAAAGAAAAAAGAAATCCAAGGACAAGCAATCAGTGTACAGAAATCCCACGTCCAGCATCATCCTAACAGGAGAAAAGCTCCAAGCATTTCCACTAGGATCTGTAACAAAACAAATGTCCACTTCCCCACATATGTCCAACACAGTATTTTAAGTCTTATCTAGAACAGGTGAGGGAGAGAAAGTGTAGACACGTAAGAAAGGAAGAAATTAAAGCATTTTTATTTGCAGAGGATGTGATTCTATATGTAAAAAGACTCAAAATTCCACCAGAAAAAGCCTACAACTGATAAACACTTTAAACAAACTAGCGGAACATAAAATGAACAGATAAAATCACTAGTCTTCCAATATACAAATGATAAACACATTAAGAAATCTGGAAAACAATACCATTAGCAAAGCCTCAGATACAGAATAAATCTAACCAAAGAAGTGAAAGACTTGTGGAGTGAAATCTTTGAGACCGTGGGAAAAAAAGAAAGTGAAGATACCAAAAGGTGGGAAGGTGCCCCATACTCTGGCACTAGCAGATTAACAATGCAGAAAATGGCCATGCTACCACATAATTACGGTTTCAACTCAATTATTCATAGAAATTGTAAAAACAGTCTTACATTTCATATGAATGCTAACATTTTAATAATAAACCTATGGGATTGGAGAGCAAGGATAGGCCAAATCCAAAGTTACTAGAAGGGAAACGAGAAAAATATCAAAGCTGGAATAATAGAAATAAAATAAAATAAAAAATAAAATCCCCCCCAAAATGAAGTTTTGAAGGATAAATATAATTGTCAAACTTTTAACTAACTAGATGACATAAGTAATTAATAAAATCAGATGAAAGAGGAGTTATTGCAATTGCTGTCAGAGACATATAGAGGAGATATATACAAGATCATATGCAAAATATAAACAGGATTGTGGGGATGGTTATCAATAGCTATGCGTCAAAAGTGGAGACCCTGGAGTAAATGGTTCTTTTTCTTCTTTTTTTGGTCTTATGAGACAAGGTTTCTCTGTATATCTCTGGCTGTCCTGGAACTCACTCTGTAGACCAGCCTGGCCTTGAATTCATAGAGATCCGCCTGCCTCTGCCTCCCTGAGTGCTGGGACTAAAGGCGTGCGCCACCACCACCTGGCTGTAACTGAGCTATTTTCTATACATACACAACTACCACACTGAAACAGGGAGGAGACAGAAAACTCAAACAGATTGAGCTAGTAATGAGACTGAGTTTCCAAGAGAGGACAGAAACCAGGTGGCATCACTGTCAAATCCTACCGCCTTAAGGAAAAGTCTTCTCCCATGTGCAGTATTGAACAAGGTGGAGCCCTCATCCTCCCAGGCTAGAATTATCTGCATGCATGCATGTGTGCATGCACACTCACACAACCTCTATAGACCAAGATCCCTGAGTGATATGAGTGTAAATGTTCTCAGCACAGTACTAGAGTATTGTCTTCCATAACACATAAAAAGATTACACACCATGACTAAGAGCCATTTACTCAGTATGCAATGATAGACATGCCAACACATGTAATGTATCACATTAACAGTTGAGATAAACAATGAAGTCATCTTAGCAGATACAGAAAAAGAATCAAGTTCAATGTCCCATAGCAGTAGACAACCTTGAAAGGTGGTATAGAAAGAGAAGCGGAACACAATGCATATAACAGCCAGCCAGCCTCCATCATGCTGAACAGGGGAAAGAGTCAGTCATTTACTACATAATTATGAACAAAAGAACATTCACTCTTACCATCCTCATCCAGCAGATTAACCGAAGCCTTCAACAGCTCAGGAAGGAAGAAGTTGCAGGAATCGAAAAGGTAAAGTTCTATTTGTACCTGCATGTAGACAGATGCCTAAAATTTCCCCTAGAAACTATTGGGACTGAGAAGTGAATTATGTAAGGTTGTAGAGTATAAATCAGCTATGAAAACCCCTGTGTTTTTTGACATGTGAATAACAAAACATCCATGAGACAAATCAAGAAAGCAATGACATTTATAATAGTTTCAGAAGTAAAACTTTAGAAATAAATTTAGCTAGGGAACTAAATTATTTCTATAATGGAAACTGTAATATATCATTAAAAGAAATAAAATAGTGTGCAATTTAATAAGTGAGAAAAATTGGTCTTTTAAAATGCCCACATCTTTTAATGTAATGTACATAGTCAACACACTTTGTAAAAAAAAAAAAAATCAGTGGCATTCCTCACAGAAATAGAAGACCGTTACTTAAAATATATATGTAACTACAAAGGACCAGAATTATCAAAGCAACCCCTGGAGCAAAAGTAAAAGAGCTGGAGACATTACAATTCCTGATTTCAAAACATACTGCAAAGTTACAGCAACCAAAACAGCATGGTATGAGAACAAAATCAGAACACAGTGAAGAACTCAGAGAAAAATCTACATAATTATGGTCAACTGATTTTTGACAAAGGCAGCAAGATCACACTGGAGACAAAACAACTTCATTAATAAATGATTTTGGGAAAAGTGTAAGTCCTTATGCAGAAGAAAAAATAAACTAGGCCTCTATCGCTCCATATGTAAAAGTGAGTCAAAGATCTAAATTCAAGGCTTGAAACTCTGATATAGGAAAAGGTTTCAGGACACATTGGGCTTCCTATCTCTCTCTCTCTCTCCCCTAATATATATTGGTCTTGATATATATATGTCATATATATGTGCACATAAATATGTATTATATATATATATATATTTAGGACATTGGTTTTTATATGTGTGTATATGTGATATATACATGTGCGCGCGTGCACACACACACATATATATATGAAACTTAAGAAATCTACACAGTGTATTTTGATAATATTTACTTTCTATTTCTCCTCCCAACTTCTCCTAGATAAGCCATCAAATCCAATTTGTGTTATCTATACTACTGGCTGTGGGACTCTTCACTGGTGCATGACTAACTACCAGAAGCCATACCCTTAAAGAAAGCTGCCCCTCTACCTTAGTCAGGGTTTCTATTACTGGGATGAAACACCATGACCAAAAGCAAGTAGGGGAGGAAAGGGTTTCTTTGGCTTACCCTTCCACATTGGAGTTCATCACTGAAGGAAGTCAGGACAGGAACTCAAACAGGACAGGATCCTGGGAGCTGAAGCTGATGCAGAGGTCATGGAAGGGTGACGCTTCTTGGCTTGCTCAGCCTGTGCTTTTATAGAACCCAGGACCACCGCCCAGGGATGGCCCCATCCACTGTGTGCTGGGCTTTACCCCATCAATCAGTAATTAAGAATATTCCCTATAGGCTTGCCTGCAGGCTGATCTTTCGGAGGCATTTTCTCAGTTGAGGTTCCCTCCTCTCAAGCTGATGCAAAACTATCCAGCAAAGAAGCCTGAGAAGCCATCAAATTTCCACCACTCCTCAGTCAGGAGGGAGCTTGTGAGCCCTTCTAACTCCATGCTAGAATGCTGGTTGGCTTAATCTTATGTAGCCTCGGCTGCTGTGAGCTCAGGAGTACAGTGGTCCTGCCATGCCCAGAGAATACTGTTTTGTTCCAGACCCCAGAAGCTCTGCTCCCCACAGCCAGACCACCCTCTTCGGACACGATCCCTGAGTCTTGGTAGGGGAAGGTGATAAAGATGTCTCTTTTGGCTCAGTATTTGACAATGACTCTTTGGAAGAATTTTGGGGCTATAACCTCAAGAGTCCAAGCAGCATGAGGAAACAGCTGGCAGATGGAGTATGCTGGGACAGAAAGCTTGGCAGCGTGAAGGAACCGCTGCTGTGAAGAGGCAGCACAGACCTGAAGAAGCCCTTTCAACTAGGCACGCGAGAAGCCTTTGTCTCTCAATTATATAAGCGACTCTGTTTGAAAGTTAAAAAAAAACTAAATCTAAAAACATCTGTAAGTAATGAATCGGATATTTAAAAAAGGCCGATGGAGAAGACTTTACATGCTGTTGGGACACAGAGATGAAATATGTTTGGCAACAGATGTGCCAATTAGTGATCTGATCGTAGTGTATGTTGTGCCCTTGCATTGAGAGGTCTCACTGGAGCCTGAAAGCATGGACAACCAAAATGGACAGCTAAAAACAGAACACACTCAATAGAGAATATTTATTGTAAATTAACTATAAGCATGTCAAAAGCCAACATTTAAATATCTCTATTTTCTTTTACAGTTTACTTTCTTTCTTTTCTTTTTTCCTTCCTTCCTTCCTTCCTTCCTTCCTTCCTTCCTTCCTTCCTTCCTTCCTTCCTTTCTTCCTTCCTTTCTTCCTTTCTCTCTTTTTTTTTTTGGTCCTGGAACTAGCCTCACAGAGATCTGCCTACCTCTGCCTCCTGAATTGCTGGGATTAAAGGCATGCACCACCACTGCTCGGCTATTGTTTTCTTGAAAATTAGTTTTTGTTCTCTTCTTTTCCTAGTCTAAGTTCTCTAGATTTATGGATTTCAAGTTTTTCAAAGAAATGAAGAAACTGGACTAGAAGATTTTTTTTTTTTGAGACATGGTTTCTCTGTGATTTTGGAGCCTGTCCTGGAACTAGCTCTTGTAGACCAGGCTGGTCTCGAACTCACAGAGATCCACCTGCCTCTGCCTCCCAAGTGTTGGGATTAAAGGTGTGCGCCACCACCGCCCGACTGGACTAGAAGATTTTTTTTTTTTTTTTTTGGTTTTTCGAGACAGGGTTTCTCTGTGGTTTTGGAGCCTGTCCTGGAACTAGCTCTGTAGACCAGGCTGGTCTCGAACTCACAGAGATCCACCTGCCTCTGCCTCCCAAGTGCTGGGATTAAAGGCGTGCGCCACCACCGCCCGGCTGGACTAGAAGATTTTTAATTTTCCATTAATGTTTCTTTTTGACAACTTCAGAATATATCTGTCAATCATGGAGGCTACTGGGGAGGGTCCTTTTTCCTGACCCATGGTACATATGACCAGAAAAGACACCAGCACCAGTCTAGAACTCCTTTTCATTAACTTGAAACTAGAAAGGTTTTTCTGTTTTCTGTTTTTTGTTTTGCCTTTTTTTTTTTTTTAACAAAAAGAGATTTCTACGAATAATGTTGGACATGTTCTAGTTCACGGTTAAAAGGTTTTTCTGAGTGCCTTTGTACCTTTTATTCTGTAATTTTGACAGTTATATGTATTATAGATGCATGCCCACAGACTTAGAATACGATCCAAATATCTAAAGTGTGACTCATAGATTAAAACCATTTTAGCTGTTTAAGAAGTCTTGAGAAGCACCGTGTTATCTTCCAGTCTGACAAGAGCGGATCGTGTTCCATCACGGACATCACGAGGGCTTACAAGTGGCTCGCCTCAAATCTGCTTGGGACATACCATCTGACGGGTGGAGGATGGGTGGCCAGAAGAGGGGAGGGACAAGCGAGCCTCCGAGAAAATGCCATGAAAACCTAAAGGGGCTTCTGTTCAAGTGTCTCTCTGTGACAAAGTGGTTAAGACACAGGGGACTGTATCAGGTTACCTCGGAGATGTCACAGATGTAACAGAGGAGGCTAGCCAAGGGAAAACTGTTATCAAAAGGGGTGGGGAGAAAAAGCTTGGCGGAGGATCCACTCAGTCTTTAAATAACAACCCAAACAGAACAAAGGAAAAATCATCACTGTCATGGCTGCTGGCCCAGCACTGGGAGGCTGACTTCTCCTGCATGATCATACAGCCATGTCTACTGATTCTTCCAACACTCTTTCCCTCTACAGCCAGGCCTATCGAAAGAACATACACGTTCTTGTCACATGTTAGCAACTCTTTTAAGTGCTACCCAAATGGCGGCTGATTTAAGTTTGTGTATACAACCAGAGTACAGCATCTCAGTTCTATAGAGACAAAAAGAGGTCCCAAACCTTTCCCAACACCCCATAACTCAACAGACGCAGGGTCAAGAAAGGGCACAAGTTCACAGCTGTTACCCTAGAAGTGGGGGAAGAGGGAGCTGCCCAGAATGTTGACTTCCCTCTCGTGGAACCCCATCATCAAAGAGAGGGGTGGGGTCATCCTACAGCCTTGAAGAGCAGTAAGCATGGGCTCCGTGTGCAGTTGCTTTTGTTGGTTGTTTAATGGTTTTATAATGTAGCCCAGGCTGGTGGCGAGGAACTGCTGGCCCTCTTGCCTCTGCTTCCCCAGCGCTGGGATTACAGGCCTGTACCACTGCAAACCCTCAGGTTACTTTCTCTATCTCTTCGCGTGTATATGTATATAGGATCTACGCATGCTTGAGTGCATCTTTGGCCGTGCATGCATGTGTGTATGCACACACATTCGAAAGCCAGATGTCGATGCCGAATAATCCTTCTCGATCACTCTATGTTTAATGAGACAGGGTCTCTCACTGAACCTGCAGCTTGTTGATTTAGTTAGTCTAGCCAGTCAGCTTGTCAGGAACCCCTGTTTATGCCTGTCAAGTGTTGGGATTATAGACAGGCCCCCCACACCTGCCTGGCTTCTATGTGGGAGCTGGGGATCTGAACCCTGGCCCTCACGCTTCTGAAGTAAGTGCTTTTATGTGCTGAGCCGGCCTTACTCAGGCTGTTTCCTAGGTATGGTCATCTCCATGTTCTCCAAGCTTGTCTAACTCTGCCACCTGTAATAAAACTCAGTAAGGGCTCAATGAAATTGTTGGGTTATTTAAGGCATAATCATCAATGGTGAAGTCCAGTTTGGTTTCCTCGGAGACCAGAAAGGCAGGTAGGGAGCCAGTCAGGGTCCTTTTATAATACAGGAGGGTGAAGAGCTACTATGGCATGGAATTTCTGCCATAGCTTAGAACATCTTCTTTCCCCCTTTTCTAACGTAGCATCTAATTAATCAATGGGTCCAAGAGGATATTAACAAAGTTTGGAAGTGAGAAGACAGACTGCCAAGGGAGAGAGCAGAGCAGAAAGCTTTGCTGCCAGCCTCTCGGAGCCTGACTCAGCTTAGCACCCACGAAGACCACAGTCTCCTCCAGGATGTCCCCAGTTACTCTCGTCATAAGCATGCAAAAATTAATGGGGATTTTCCTGATTACTGAGTGCAAAAGCATGAGAAAGTTGCGAGCGTCACATGGCATACTTGAGTGCTGTGAAATTTATGACTAGTCTGCTTTCAAGTCAGGCTTAGGTTACTGTTGCTTGGACAGTTCTAAGAATAAAAAAATATATTTGTTTCAAAAATTGCGTTCTTCCTTTGAACTATAACGCTTGAACCAAATATTGCTAACTCTTGTGGGAATCAGGAGGAAGGACACAGATTTCTCTACGAATCTGATGAAAGTTCTGACCCACAGCACAGGAAACATAATGTTGCAGTGTATCATGTTTTATTTTTCTGGAGTTCATCGAACTCTCAACTTCTCATGTTTAGGACAGAATGACCGAAAGACCCCGCTCACTGCTACAACACCCAAGGTCTCAGAACTTTCCTCCCGCAAGTCTCTGCCCCTCCCGCAATTATCTGGCCAAAGAAGAATGTTTCGAGGTAAGTAAAGTGGAAAGATCGAGTCCCTCTTCAATAGCAGGAGCTACTAGAGATGCAACAGATGGCATGAGCTTTGGCTGTGGTGATTTCATGTTTTTGAAATTATTTCTGAATCTTCCTCAGCTGGTAGATGAACAACCCTAACCAAAGTCTCCCTTCCTCCCAGGAATTTTAAACTTCCAGGTACACTTCAGAAATCAAGAGAACTGGTTTCTAGGGAAGACAGGAATCATAAAAGCAGGACGAGAATGAACTTTTATAGGCATCCGCATTTGATTTTACCCAGCTCAGGAAGGAAATTGAGGGGGGCTTCACTGTCAAGTTCCATCACGCTTCAGTCATGATTCATCCGCTAATCGATTTTCACAAGTTTTCACTGACACTCTTGCTACTTGGCAAACTTCTTGTCATAGTGACCTGCTATGAATCCCGCGGTTACGTCAGCAAAGCACTGTGTGGTTTACAAGTCAGGTTTCCTGCCTGCTCATGTCAGCCTTATTGCCCATCAACAAACAAGGTGAATGAGATGGCCAAACCAAAGGAGGACATGTCCTCACTGTCAAAGGTCTACGATTTAAACTGAAGGTCAATGTGTAGATGCTGTCTGGAAAAGGCATTTTATTCTATATTATACTTAATATATAATAGCGGGATAATTAGGATTATTCCAATTATATAGATTGGAAAAGAATCCCTAGAGACGTGAAGTGGGTGCCAGAGATGGTCGGCTGCTCACATTCCATGGGCCAGGCTTGAGAAGAGTGAGCAGCATGTTTATTAGTTATGGAATGGAAAGTTGAAGGAAAGATGAGAAAAGACCAATGAAATGTTGAATGCCTTACAAACAGGAGCAGGTTCAATCTATATAAGTCAGAGAAGCAATGCCAAAGGCAAACTTGCTAGGTAAAGGGGAGGCAAGACGAAAAATAACAAGTGGTAGAATATAGGAATAAGGGACTCTTCCAGATCATTTCTCAGCCTCATTTGAAAAAAAAATCATAAGCCTTTAAGGCTGGCAGGATGACCACCACACAATGAGGAGTAGATGATCTCCATAAATTTTGTGTGGAGCTAGGCCGACTGATAAGAAACAGGCTGACCATGCATGGTTCACACATGACAGTCATTGCTCATGTATCACCGAAGCAGATGCAGGCACATGATGTCATTAGAAAAACTGGATTGTTTTTCCTCGGATGATAACCAACCAAAAGAGCAAACCGGCAAGAGAATGGTCACAGACAAAATGCCTCAACTGCCAGAACATGTTTTCAAGGGGTAAAGGTAGAGGAGAAACAGATAATAAAGTATAAATCGAGAGTGGTGTGTGTGTGTGTGTGTGTGTGTGTGTGTGTGTGTGAGAGAGAGAGAGAGAGAGAGAGAGAGAGAGACTTGCTTGCAAGAAGACTTAGTACTTAAAATGGAGGCATTTGATAAAGCCAAGCTCATGTTTCCCCCACCACTGCATTTGGAAACAAGAACACAAAGCCTAACCCATCAAATAAAACTGCTAGAAGCACTACAGAAGCCTGTGATTGGTGCTCACTGACGTCTCAAAACAACGACACCATGGGAACCGGCAAAGGATATGCACCATGCACGTGAAGAGGCAGGCAGCCCTTCTCTATGGAAGAGGAGCTGGCCCTGCAAGGCCCTGAAGCGTGGCAACCGACCTGGGAGTTGTCTGCCTTATGAATATTCTCTAGTGTGGTGTTTTTCTTCTCACCCATCCAGTATAGAGCCACCTAGGTGCTAGGCACTGTTTTTGGTACTATACATCTAGGGAGAAAAAAAAAAGGCAGGGTGTCTTCTACACTCTCTCCGATAACCTGCGATGTGGCTCCTTCACAGGCCACCTGACAGAATCAGGGCAGGGATTAAGATTGCTCCTAAAGCAGGGAGTTTAAATAGAGTTGTTTTCTCAATACAAAGCTCTCCTCAATCCCCAACAACGCTTTCTCCACCTACGTCAAAACTTTCTCCTTAAGCCTCTCCCGAGGCCTAAAGCCTGACCCATTTTTCTCGACCCAGAGTGATTGGGGCATGTGATCCAGAGAACAGTGAACTAGTAGAAACAGAAAACCCAACATTCTATGGCTGGGTTAGCCACGGGTTCAGTGTACCCCAGAGACTCATGGTTTCTGGTGCCCAGGGCCCTGAGCAGACACCCCTGTTGAGTATAGATGGTCCCTTAACTCACATAACTATAGAATATGATGGAACGGATGTAACACTAAGACCTTAGAGGACCACTGCACTTTCTGTTTTTGCAAGCTGGGTATAGCCAGGAATCTTGCAGGCTCAGGTTCGTGGAAGTCCAGCATCCACAAGTGCAGAGACAAGAAAGAGAAAGACCAAGGGCACAGCCAACGGCTCCAGCACAGACCTGTCAGGAATGAAGAGAGTCAGTTCAGAACTACATTTTCCTTTTGGAGCTGAGCCACCCTCACGGACCCCACACACAGAAAAGCCCTACCATGAACCAAGCAAATTACAACATGAACAATTAAATAAAATGCCTGCCATGCAAGCCATTGTGTCTGAGTGTAGTTTTGTTACTTGGCATTAATTAACAAAAACAATGACTTTCAATTGCAGAAACAGAATCACGTAACTTTTTCTTTTAAAGCCTTGGTCTCGATTTTTTTTTTTTTGTAGAATTTTTGAAGCTTCTGATTTTGAAATATCTCATATGAGGACATTAATTACTGGATTCCAGACAGGTGGGAAAATATGTTCTAACTTAGGCCATCAAAGACAGTCTGCAGAGCCATCTATCATACACGGGCCAAGTTTACCACGTCCTGGGCATAACTCTGTCGGAAGGAGGCTGAACTGAACCTGACCTCAGCACTTTCCAACACAGCGACAGTGCCCCACCCTGCGTTCTTGACGATGCTATCAACTCAAGCCACGGTCATCTGCTGGCGGTCCTCAGAAAGTGCTGGCTAGGAGGCCTTGCTCAGCCAGGAGGGACAGCTCTGCCTCGCTTCACGCAAAGGGAAGGAAAAGGAAGACAATTAATTACCCCTGGGAACATGCTGAGGACATGAATTTACCAGGTAGTGCAGATTGCCAGCCGAAGCCATCGAGAGCCTGCTCCATCCTTCCTCTGTCCTGTTGGCCTTTTCCGCTTCCAAGCTGGAAGGGAAGGGCAGTAGATGGTGGGGGAGGGGTGCAGGACACGAAAAGGCACTGTGATGGGCTTTTCAGAGAATGTCAGTTCTTGGTGACAGCAATCTTGAGGTCTATGTAACGTAAACCAAAGATCTAGAAGAAAATGTAATCTAAGGAGTCTGCAGGATGCGATCTTCAGCAGGGTTCCTCCCAGGGGGGCCAGCAGCCTGAGTGTCTCCCTAGAAATCTGCTGTGAATGCAAGTTCTTGAGGCCCATCTGAGACTGACCATGCTGGAAACCCTGGGAAGGGAAGGAAAAGAGGAGCCGTACTTTGACCAGCTCCAGGTGGCCTCGAAGCATGCTTAAATTGAGGAACCACTAACATGAATAAACTCAAGAGGAGAGGAGTGAAGCACTCTGGGTCCCGCCAGGTATTATAAGGAAAAGCATTAATCTTTGCCAACCATCAAGCATACTGGTTTTTATTCACAAGCAGTGGCAACGACTTTCCTGTTCTCCTTGGTTTCTAAGTTGTAGCATAAGCTGTATACAGTTTGGAGAAGCCAAAGGTTCAAGATGACCTTGTTTTTCCTGCTTTTTGACGGCAGCATTCTTTCTCCTGTATTAATCTTATATTACATTACTGTTGAGCTTGAATTTTAGCTGCTTCAAAGACCATGTGACTCAGGGGATCTCTGAAAGAAGGCACGGAGTGAAACAAAGGATGAAATGAGCAGACATGGCTCTTTTATAGTCTCCCTCCCAACACTCTGGGCTCACCATATTCTCTTGTTCCTACACCACAATTCTTACAGAAAATAGGATTTTATGGAACATGTTCATTTTTGTTTAGCGGCGAGAAGGCCAAAATGTTTATGGTTTTATTCATTTCTACTTACATTATAATTTAAATGTCTATTTTCATTGATAAAACAAAGAAGCCTTAGGCTGGTAGACACACTCATGTCTTGGGAACACAGTCGCATGTACCTTTTATTGACAGGATATGCTCAGAGATACTCTTCAAATGCATTTCTTGTCACGTTTCTGGATAGGCACAAATTCTAGACACTGGTACATTAAGCCATTGGACGTGTAGGATATGTAATAGAACTTTCAGAAATAGGCTAAAGATACATGAATATAAATGCAACACACACAAAACAGGTGATATCAAGTACAGTTTACACAGAAGAGTGCCATGGAACCAGAGGAAACCGATACCTTAGAAGGGCGCTCAGTGATTTAGGATTTAAATATCGTCATTTATTGCCAGTGGCTTAACTTAGCTTTTGCCGCACTTGACGGATCTCATTCCTACTGTGAGGAAACCAAGTCTAAGAGATGTCACAAGGGTGGCATTTAAAAACCCGAGGATGAGATTTGAACTTTAGAAGCTTAGTCGGGTCACAGGCCGCTGGTGTCAGATGTCCGAGTGATCTTTATCCTCCGAGGCCTGGGAGAATCGGATGGGCGTATAGAATGCCTGCGTGGAACTAGAAGGAAGCTGGGCTCTTGCTGTCCAGAGAGCTCGCTGTGGCTTGGGGCCAGTGGCTACGTCTGGAGAGGCTTGGGCTTGCCTGACTCTTCCCTGGATTTCTCAGTGATGGAAGAGTTCACTCCACCGCCCCAGCCTCTGCTTTCCTGTGGATCTCACAGGCATCCAGTGAGCATGTTGGCCTAAAGTATTGTGGAAAACAGGAAGATACATCAACTCTTTCACCCGTCTACGGGCTTATGCTCCTTACTCCTCTCAGAACTTCTTGCCCATGCTTCAGACCGTGCTCCCCACAGGAAATCCCAGGTGCTCCACTGCTGTCACTCCTTCTGTGGACATAGTTAATCGTTCAAGCCCAAGCTACATCTCAGCAGCCAAGCCTTCCTGGGGGAAATTCCAGAGCACCTCCTGGTACCGATTTCACCATCTGGTTATCCGGCATGCACTCTCTACCCCCTCATCAACCTGTTCTTTCCTCAGCCACGACAGTGCTAAACGTCCCCCTCCCTTTACAGCCATGCTGCCATTGCTGTCCCCTCAGAGTGCTGCTAGAGTTGGGAGCCGGCCTGTCTGAAAAGCTCTCTGACAAACGCAAAGATAGCTCAGCGAGGGTAGGAGCCAGCCTCAAGTTTGCTCTCCACAGACTCCCTTCGGATGCACAGCCCAGATTGGAAAATTTATTATTGAATGAGAGAAGAATGATGCTCTTGAACCTTGGCCCTGGGGCCACATCCCTTCACCACACCAGCACGCTTCATGTTGCAGCCTTATCCAAACAGCTGGGTCCAAACATCCTGTGTGGATGAATGCAGCTATCAGTCACTCCAAGCTTCCTGATGAACTGGGGAGCCGCACGCAGGGTGCACCCTGCAGGGGTGGAGCTCTGAGTGGTGTCCCACATCAGCCACAGAAGGAAGTTTCCAAGGACAGCATTGTTGGGGATTAGCTCATCAGAGACATACAGGAAACGGAATAGAAATAAAAAGCAACGAATTCAATAAAAATGCTAATGCTCTTAGCCATCAATATTTAATCATCTGACTATCTAATTAATTAATAAATTAGTTCTGTTTGGACGGTAGCTCCTTCCTGAAGGCATCTGGGACTAATGGCCACAAAGAAACAATTACAACAACCCTCAAGACTGTTAAGCCTATTTCAGGAGAAATGCTGGCTTTCCACTGGTCTCAGGAAAACCCAGGCAAGCCTCTCAGAGATGGTGGCCTTAGGGTGCTCCACCATGATCCTGAGCAAGAAATCCCCGAAAGGAATGTAGAGGAGAGATGAAAAGCAAACAGACAAGAGCGAAACTGTGTCTCAAGAAGGAATAGGCAGAGAGTCCACCGGAGAGGCCTCGGTCCCTGGGCCTGGTCTACCCAGCTTCCTCATAGCTGAGCTGACCTACTGTTCAGCTCAGACAATCAGTCCGAGCTCTCCATCCCAGTTACTCCAGCTACAGGCTTGCAGAGCTGTATGCTGGCTGCACAGTGGTTTTAAGGAGCACGTGTTTGGGAGGTTTCTTATTCAGCAAAAGCTGGCAGATACCTTTCCCTCTGCAAACTCGCCTTTGGAGACAGAAAGATGGATATACTCAGACTTCATTTTTAGAGAATGCAAAAATCTTTCCAGTGCTCCACCAGCCCATTTGAATTTAGTTTTTTGGTGAATTCTTTAAAATGTAATACTATCTGCTGGTGTTAAGATCTCAGGGACATAGCCAAAGGGGGAAAAATGAGGTACTCTAATTGATAGTTATCTGGCTCAACTGATGATGCTTCTTGATTAAAAACAAACAAACAAAAAACCGAGAAAAACTCAACCAAAGAAAAAAACAAAATAAAAACAAAACAAACCCAAGTCCACCAAACAAGCCCCCACCCGCATTCCCCAGAGGTTAAATTTGACTCCTACGGTCCTGAGTAAATAGCTTTGGTAAGTTCTGTTGACTTAAGAACTGGTGTTCATGGTATTGAATTAGGGCTGAGAACACGTTTTTTTCTCTTGTCAGTTAACCCAGAAAACCAGCACCCACAGGCACTTTCTATGGGGTAGTAAATCAAACAATTTGAGCTTCAACTCGACTGGGCTCCCATCACAATGTAGCCTCTGTAAGCCAAACACACAAGCGTAAAGGAGAAAAAGAAAGGAAATACCTAAATAGAAATGTATGCTTACGCTCTCATTACAAACATGCCAGCCACTTCTCGGAGGGCGTGTGTGACATGGCAATCCTAAGCCCCGACAATTTTCTACTCTCTCTGGTTCCCACACGCATAGAAAAGGCTTAAACAAGAACAAGGAAAACATGCCAGGATTAGGATTTGATTTCCCAAAGCTTTCTTAGTCATATAGAGTGACTCAGAGTTACGTGAGCATCAAAAGAAACACCCAAACAAACAAACAAACAACAAACAAAGCCTTGATTTTTATCGCCTAGCAGTAAAACTTTATGGATCACAACTGTGTCCTCCACGGATCCGCACAGGAAGAGCTCGCCAGCCTGTGTGCTAGACTTCCAGTCTCAGTAGTTTTCACACTGTCAAAACGGAACAGCCTCTGTTTGTTTACATGAATTCGAAAATCCATCAGCTGATACCCAACTGAGAAAGCACTCAAACCCAATGCTAGTTACAGTTCCGAAAGACAGCCCTTGGCTCTGGGTGGCTCACTGGGTGTGCCAGACGCACTCTGATGTCACTGCAGTTTAATAGATGTCATTTTATTTTAGTAATCAATTCAAAATCTCACAGACAAAACCATCACTTAGCAATTAGTTATTTTTGGAGTATTTATCTGTAATACATATTATGAATCACATGCATAATATATAATATTATGTAATAATTGTGATATAGTTTATTATATATAATGATTATACACACACACACATACATATATTACACAAAGTATCAAATCTTTTCATTCATCACCTATGACTGTTCTGGAAATAGTTTAAAAATCCTCCATTAACCTAATTTTTAACTAATTTTCAGCAGAATTGTGAAAAACTGAAAATAAATGGTTTGATCAGCCCTGTGTCCCTTAGGCTTAAAGGTGAGTCAACGTGGATAGGAGAAGACTCTGGAACAAACTGACAGCTTCTAAATCTTATTGCCAAGGTCTGCCAGCAACCTTTCTCTGGTGCACATGCTAAGCCATGTGCTTAGCGACGGCCATGACAGAACTGCCGCCCCTGATTTCCCGCCACGCTTCTGTCTCTGTCATGCCTGAGCACTCCATTTGCTGGATCTCGATTGCTTCTCCTTCGAGTTGTTTATTTGCACTCTCGTTATTACGTTCCAAATGCAAGTGCTCAACCTTTGCCACAGGTGAGCAATGCCTTTCAATCATCAGTCCGTGGTTCTTCCTGCCCGGGCCTTTTCTTGCCTCAGTGGCTACATGGTGACTTGATGGGAAGCAAGCGGAAAGATGCAATGCGCACATGTATCAGACACGGGCCCAGGACCCTGGAGCCCACAGCCTCACTAGAAGAATTTACGGACATACTTCAAGTAACTACATCTTGAGGGAAATAATTTGGAAGAATTCCCCTTCGATTTTCCCTTTTCTTGAAAGAAAATGTTTTGCGAGGATGTCCACATTTTTTGCTGTAGGAAATGCAGGCGGAGCTGCTCTTGGCGGTCAAAGCACAGAGACAGGGAAGGAAAAGAAGCATGTCTTCTCCTGGCTCTTATTGTCATGACCTTTTTACAACAATGCACAACAAAGGCCACAGGGAGAAAATGACAGAAGTTCATATGGGGAAAACATTGGTCAAGAAGATTGAACAGGAAGCGTGTTCTGCAGGAACAGAGAAGCTCAGAGTCACGAACATGGTCCCCTTCTGACCCATGTTGAGGAGAGAGACGCAGCTGGTAGAAGCCATGTAATACGTGTCCACACAGATGTGCACATCAGCCCTGACATGTGGGGCCCTTAAAAGTCACATCTGGAACACTTGTTTTCTCTTGAACACATCGCTACCCAAAAGAAAAACACACGCCTGCAAACCATGAGTGGGAACAAGCCAGGAACACACTGTATCGTGGAGGGCTGACTGTTTTTGTCTCTTAAATTGTGAGTACTGGCGTCTCTCTGTGTTGTTCTTTCCCCAGATCAGCTCTGAACTCTACAGTTCAACTCCCAAGACCCCAGTCTCTAATTATGTAGGTTCTTTTGTTTCCTCGGTATTTCTGAGGCCAGTCAGGCCAGGTCACGCTTGCTGGGTTAGCTCCTTTGTTTTTGTCCTCGCCCGTCAGCTGGGCTGTGGAGAAAGGCTGGCTGCTAAGGGGGAAGAGTCCACCATTGTCATGCCTGCTCCCAGCTGCAGGGGAAGAAAACCTGATGCCCCAGGCTTCAGCAGAGGTAACTTTTCTCATCGCTTGTCCCAAGTAGGCAGTTAGCCACCAGCTTGTTTCTAGATGGCACTTGGTGCCTCTCTGTTTCTTCATTTCCTCAGAGAGCAAATGTTGTCTCTACCCCATCTCAGCAGATGGTTTTATTCCGCGAACTAGGAAGGTGTCAAACAGCTACGGGAAGACTGGCGCGGGGTCTTGTTTACTTTCCTGCTGCTGCGAAACAGTATCGTGACAAAATTAACCTAAGGGAGAGACGGCCTTTGGGCTCGCAGTTCCAGAAGGACAGAGTCTATCATTGAGGCACGCAGGCCAGGGTGGGCATGGTCATGGGATAAGGATGTGATCCCATCACATCTGCATTCAGAAAGCAGAATGAACAAGAAATAGGAGTGGATTCTAAAGCCCCAAAGCCATTTGCTCCAGTGAGATTCCACCTTCTAAAGGTTCCCCAGCTTTCCCAAAAGACACTGCCAACTGGGGACCATGTGCTCAAGCACGTGAGCGATAGGTGACATTTCATCTTCAAGTCACAACAGACAAGAGGCCTGACTTGGTGTCACGGCCACTGATCAAGTGCTCACCACAGGCTACGTCTTAGATCAGAGATTCGTGTCATGGTTGGGACCAGTCTACAGTTGGTAGAGCCTGCCGGACCGTATTTCAGCACCTGTGACATGACAGAGGAAATGCCAGAAGAGGAGCTGGCCAAGGATAATTCCAAGAGGAAACGATTAATGACAACAGTTCTGGACTTGCACACACAGCACGCACACGAAGCACGATGGCCAAGTTCCCTCAGTGATTAAGAGCACAAAAGCAGAAACATTACAGTCAGACTGTGAACTGAAAGTATAGAAAGAGAGCAGGTTGAGTATCAGCTCCGCTGCCCTTTCATAACCCCTTATTCTTGAACTGAAGTAGCCGAGAAACCCAAGACCACCCAGCAGGCATCACAGATTCCGGCAACTGGAGCTCTGTAACGCTGAGCATCTGTAAGCGTGTATGTGGACTTTTTGATTAATCCATTCAATAAATGTTTATGGAGGGTCTATTGTGTGCCAGGATCACAGCAATGCAGGGGTGGAGTGCTGAGTGCTGCACACATACTTTCTTTTAAGGTATTTGGTGTCTGTGGCGAGCAGGGTAGATTTCCTTGTGTCATGATACACTCTGTGGTGACCAGAATCATCTTGAGGTTTCAGAAAACGTTTCCCCTCAGCTCACTGGAACCATAGTTTCTACATTTTAGAACTTTTGACATTCTGGGGTAGAAGCTTCTTTGCTATGTGCGTGCACACGTGTGTGTTTATGTTTGTGCACATATGTGAGCGTGCTTTTGTGTATGTGTGTTTATGTGTGTGTGCATGTGCGTGAGAGCGTGTGTGAGTGTGTGCCTATGTCTGTGTGTACACTCTCATGTATGTTGTGATTGTGTGTGTGATTGTGCACGTGTATGTGATTGTGCATGCGCATATGTGTGTGTTACTTCTGTCATCCCTATGACAGGCTATATGGCAGAAACATCCTAAGGAAAGGGTTTGTTTTGGCTCAGAACTCTAAGGGACATCACGAAGGGAATGCATGGAGGTGTAGGTGAATCTACGGTGGTAAGAGAAGGTATAGAGGACTAGGTGGTGATGTCTGGAGTGATAAGGGAAGGAATATTGGCTTAACTGACTCTTGTCCATGATGGTAGAAGCTTGCTGTGTGGCTTGATCTTGTCTTGGTAGATCAGCAATCAAAGAGCTCAGGCTGGAGGTCTGGAGATCCATATACCATTAAGTTTTGTACAGGCTGAAGATGGCCTTGGTGACCTCTCAGGAGCATCTGTGTCTGCCTGCAGACCTCACAGACATCCTCGGTACGTACTTCTGGGACTGTCTCACAAACTGGCATTCAGGACCTGCCTCATGCTTCATGCCTGGGATGGTC
This sequence comes from Chionomys nivalis, assembly GCF_950005125.1. NCBI lineage: Eukaryota > Metazoa > Chordata > Mammalia > Rodentia > Cricetidae > Chionomys > Chionomys nivalis. Next base: position 44,008,303 of record NC_080090.1, on the reverse strand, counting down.
CAGTGCACATTCGACTAAGGAAAGGTCTGTGCCCTGAGGACTGCCCTCTCTACTCTTCCTCCTTGCGGAGGCAACGCTGAGCATCCGGATTTTCTTCTGTCGGCTGCAGACAGATTGCAAAGCAATGTGAAACCTGCTGGCTCACACTCCAGCACTTGTGACAGGGCAGAGAAGCATCAGCCGGAAGGCGACAGATGATGACCCTGAGACAGAAAGGCAATGAATCTGTCCCTTTCAGATGTCCAGTGATGGTATCCATAAGCCCAATTCTTCACAACCATTTGCTGGGTTTTTATTTGCTCTAAGTGCTGCCTCTAAGTTCCTTTAAGAGAAGGCCTCCCCAGAATCCTAGCAAGACTCCGGCCCACATCTGTCTCTTCCATCTTCCCTAGACAGGGTTTCGTTCTAAAATTTCTTGCTTGCCCCTTCAGCAAATGGCGCTGGGGAAAGTGGACATCCACATACAGAAGACTGAATCTAGATCCACCTCTCTTAGACCGGACCAAAGTCAACTGAAAAGGAATCAAAGACCTTAGCGTGAAATGTAAAATGTAATACATCTAGAGGAAACGTGAGGGAAGGGCTTCGAGATACAGCCACAGGGAAGCAGATTGCTTCTCTCCTGTTTCATAGAAATGTATGTGAAACCCACAGAAGCTTTCTCTTTATTCTAAAAAAAAAAAAAAAAAAAAAAAAGTCTTTTGACTTGTGCTTTGTGTTTGCATATGTGTGGGCAGAAGCACGCGGGTGGAGGCCCAAGGCTGGTGGTAGCTGGTACTTTCCTTACTGGCTCACTCACTGAGACAAGCTCTGTCAGCTGAAGCCAGAACTTGCTGATACGGTTACTCTGGCTGCTCAGTTTGCTTCAGGGTAAGCAGCTGGGCTTACAGGAGGGTCAGCATGCCTACCTCACCCTTAAGTGGGTTCTGGGATCCAAATGCTAGTCCACACACTTAGTGCGGCACGTGCTTTCCTCAGTCCCCTTCCTCCTCTTGCCCCTCCTTCCTTTCCTTCCCCACTTGATATAATTTTTTATGTGTGTGGGCACACACAAGGCATGACATACATGTCAGGACAACCTGCAGGTAATAACTGTCTCCTTTGACCACCTGGGCTCCAGTGAGGAAGCTCAGGTCTCCAGGCTTGTGTGGCCAGGGCCTTTATCCACTGAGCTGTCCTGCCCACCCCCTAAGCAATGCTTTGTTTTGCTTAGACTCACACATTGATTCCAATGTCCAGGCTTCCTGAGAAATGAAAGCAGATGCAGGACTCCAGACAGGAGGGCTGCTGTTTTTCCCGCTACATGACCTGGAACTGGCAGGGCAGCTTATCACCTACGAAGCCAAGAGCCAACTTGAAAATGTACCAGAGGCAGGTCTCAGTGGAAGTGCGCTTCAACCCAGGACTCACTTAGTCATCTGAGAAACCCCTTCTGTCCCACCAAGGCCAAGGCAGCTCTTAGGGGTGCTCCCTGAAGGGATGAAAATCACTGAACCCCAGTGAGAAGAAAAGTAGAGAAACAAAGCCACTTCCTCTCCTTCCCAAGTCCTTCAGAATGCACTGGCACAAGCTTAGGCCCTGGCAGAGGAACCATGACCCCCTCTTTTTGAGATGAAGAGCATCAGCAATTGGCTGCAGGTTAAGGCCAATGACATGTGCCCCAAGTTCAGTCTTGCTCCCTAAGCTCCATCCAGGAGTTCACAGGCTGAAGTTCCTTTTCTTAAGCCCATGGTGAGACCCATGAGTCTGACTGTGTCTCTTTGGCATGCCTCAGGCATGTGGCTGTCTTCACAGTGGGGATCTTCTTAATTTATTTCTCAGAAATTTCTCAGAAATTGCATTAGATCAAACAACATTGGTCGTATAATTCCATGGGAACTTCCAAGGACTAACTTCCAGAGAACACACAGAGTGCCAAGTGTTGCTGGATGTGGGATTAGTCAGTGCAATGCTGGTCCCCCGGGATGTGATTCAGTGGACTAACGTATTCCAACCATGACTGTAACACAGGCCCCAGAGACCAAGGTCCCTGTGCACTGTGGATAGACCTGTGACAGGAGAAGTCTCTTTCTCTGGAAAGGCTGTCAGATGAGCTGTGTGGATCTTGGATGACTGGGTGTGAGGTTTGCTTTAGTGATCAAGGCAGCAAAATAAGTTTCTGGGAACCCATTTATTCCGGGTGCTTTAGAAGACTTAATAGGTTCAGACAACGTGGCTTCCATCTCTGTTAACTTAGTCTCAGATTTGTGAGGTCATAATGTATATCAGTCTTTTAAACAAGCGAATCATTGCTGTAACAATCTCAGGCTGGAGGGATTCAAATATCACTCTCAAGATGGCGGTGGTCTTGCTGTTCAGAATGGCTCAGCAGCTCTCAGATGCTGTTCCCAAGGGCTCCCTGCTGCACCAGGCAAAACTTTTATGGGATAGTAGGAGAGGTCTAGTGCTGGGTGTGTACGTGTGTGTGTTGGTGTGCATGTGTATCTGTGCATGCGTGTACCTGTGTGTATGTGTGTATATGTGCATATGTGTGTGCATGTGTGTACACGTGCATATCTGTGTATGTGTATACATGCATGTTTGCACATGTGTGTATGTGCATATTTGTGTGCATGTGTGAGTGTTTGTGTCTATGTGTGCACATGTTTTCTTGTACATGTGGAGGCTAAAAGTTGATGCTGGTGTCTTCCTCAACCACTTTCCACTTCAGGTTTTGAGACAAGGTCTCTCCCTGAACTTGGAGCTCAATGCAATTGGTCTGACCGGCTGGCCAGCAAGCCCCAGGCTTCATCCCATTTTAGTCACCAATGTTGGACTTGCAAACAATACAGCCACGCCTGGCTTTTTGTTTGGGTGCTAAACTCCTGTCCTCATGTTTTCCTGGCCAGTGCTTTCCTAACTGAGTCATTTTTCTAGCTCCCTGTTCAAGGTTATCTTATGAAACTCTAGTGACCCTGGTGGGTAGTGTCCACCTGCCAGGTAGCTCATGAGTGTCGTATTGCTTTAGGGACACGCATGGTTCAATTGGTGCATACCTTTGAGGGTCAGTCTTTCCTTGATGAAGTTGAATAAATGAATGAATGGTTTAGACTGAAAAAATATGCTTACCCGAAACCCCATATAAGTTGGTTTTTCTTCTTTGTTTTTGTTTTTTTAGAGACTTGGTTTCTCTGTACCTTTGGAGCCTGTCCAGGCTGGCCTCGAACTCACAGAGATGGATTTGCCTCTGCCTCCTGAGTGCTAGGATTAAAGGCATGTCTCGAGCTTTTTTGGGCCCTCCAGCAAAAGAGGGTGGAACTCAGGAGGTATTTGGATTTGAAATTATGGGCTGTGGTCCCTAAGTGACTGCCATCCTAGAAACTTTAATGTGTGTCTGTCTTATTTGATACCCTCCCACGTGTGTGTTGTGTGTGTGTGTGTGTGTATGTGTGCGCACACCTACTCCATTGCTCAAGGATGACAATTAAGGTAGCCAATAAATACTTGTCCTATAATAATAGGAAATAGTAAGCACTGGACAGGAGAGAAGCAGGGGTGGGGTTGGAGGCAGGTGGAATGCCAAAGTACGGTGTGACACTCACCGAAGGTCCCATAAAAAGGTACTATCAGAACCAAGAGCAGAGCTGTAACTGGAAGATGTGCAGGGATTGGTGGGAGAATCTACTAGCAGAGGACAGTGGGAGTAAAGGCCTCAGGGCAGTGAGATATTTAATATTCCAGGTATACCACACAATTCAGGGCTTCTACTTGACCAAACAAGGGAGCTTAGAGGTGGGATGTGCCACATATAACTCTGACCTTGGGAGACTGGGGGCGCAGGGAGTCTTCTGCCAGAGTAAGGGAACTTCCTACCATTTTTTTTTAAAGAACAAAATGTTTCCTTATCGAGACACAGTGGTGGTGATTAAGATTCTGAATTTGAAAGTGTAATTTTGAGAAGATGCTTTCAGGTTATCAGATGCCTAGTGTTTCGATGCACTTACTGCTAACCATGACCAACTTGAGTTCCGTGCCTGCAACCCACATGGTAGGAGGAAAGAACAAATGCCTACGAGTTATCCTCTGATCTCTGCACACGAGCTACACACACACACACACACACACACACACACGTGCAATAATTGTTTATAGAACAGAGAAAAGAGAAGGCTTTCAATGTAGTGGTTACATGGTATGATTTACCATATTGAGAATCTGTCCTAACTCTTGCTGGGGATTGAGCCCAGGCCCTCTACAATGACGCGCATGCCCTGAGAAGCTGTTTGGTAGTTAAGACAGTTGACCGCCACCCCCCAGATGTGAACGAAAGATACACGTGTTGATTCCTGCCTCTTCCTATGCAATCCATAGCTGCAAAGCCCCAGAGTTTCAGTAGCAGCCTGTTCTGACAGACTGGGATGCACTGGGACTCAACTTTGGTGGAACCAAGTTTCTGTGAGTGTGGGGGTTGATGGCCATTTCTTGTGCGTTGATTGACAGAGAATATCTACATGTATGATACTCCAGCTACTCCCTGTGCTCTGGAGTCTCCACAGACCCTGGTTAAAGAAGTGCAGCTGAGACACGTGACAAGGGCCTGGCACCCCAGTGAGCAGGTCACGCTTTATCCCGATCACACTGTGCAATTGGCCGTCGCAGTTCATTCTTCCCAATATTGCCCACTAGACAACTCTGTGTCACAAACATCAAACTCAAGAGCAACTTCACGAGGCCCTAAGTCAGGAAGGAGGCAACCACACTTGTCCAAATGGTTCCTGTCTTTGGGAGGCACCTGCTCCAGGTGAAAAGAACACTATGTTTTGTCCTCCGGTGCTGGGGTATTTACAAAAGCTTAAAATCAGAGAGTCATCGTAAGGTGGCATGTCTCGGAATCTGATGCTGGCCCCAGAAAACTAAACGAATAAACATGCTCGCTTGCCTAAGCGTTCTGAAGTCTAAACGTACCTAATGTGGAATTAAGCTTAATCATTTATCTTTCATCTGAGACAGGGTCTCTGTATGTCCAGGCTGGCAATCCAGGTGCTGGGAACACAGGCGTGAGGCATCGTGTCCGGTTTATTTGTCCGTTTTATATTTTTTCTCATAGCAACATAACAGACACTCCATATCCTTCAGGAAAGAAGGAGGAAAAGATGGAGAGATGGAGAGATGCTGGGTGAAAGGGATGAGGAAAGAGAAAAGAGGGTAAGTGGCAAGTCTCTGGACCCCAGTTGCTGCTTTTAATGTTTTTGTTTTTTTTCTTTTCAGTTATCTTTTTAAAAATATTACACAGATAAATCATACATAATAAACAATTTATTTCATCTTTCCTCTTAAGACCACACGTTTGCTCTTTTAAACATGTTTTTAACAATCCTTGGACGGCTAATGTGTGACTTCATGTCCTCCAGAAACCTCTGCGTTTAGAACCATTTGCTTTTCCTGCTGTTTCTTGCAATGTTTCAGGGTCAAGTCTTGCAGAAAGAGAAGCCTGGGACTCTGGCTGCTGGGCTGGTTATCTGAGCTCTGGCAGGACCCACAGGAAGTGAACTCACAGTGGCCTCTCAGTTGACAGCCAGGACGATGGGCGGATACCAGAGCAGTTTCCCCCAGGGCAGAAGCCTTAGGAGGCGGCCACCTAGCAGGAGGTGACAACCAGTAGTGCCAAGAAAAAGTGGGGAGGTGCTAGCCTGAGCTCACAGGCACAGGTCAGGAAGCAGAGGCAGGAAGCACCAGCTGCCAGGCTGGGAGCCCGAGGCCCATCACAGAAGAGGCAGGCCTCTCTGTGTCGAGCCAGCAGCCTGAGCCCATCCTGCCGTGCTAGGACAGGCTCTACGCTGCCCGTGGATCTCTCGCCCTTCGCAGGCATTTCCTGCTGCACGCCTTTCTAGATAGGACAGAATGTGTGCTACTGGCTGCTTTTTGTACACGCCAGGCAGTGGAGCAGTCACTCAGCACTGCCAGGTTCTCACGCTGTCCCACTGACCCCCTCAGCCAGTTTGTCACATCCTGTCCCCCAACATGGATGAGAGACTGTGGTGACAGCAGCCAGCACATACAAGCCACAGATTACACCTACCTCTCTGTTTTACACCCAGTCACCCTGCTCTATACCTTCTAAGTGATCTATAGAGTGCCGAACTATGTCCCTGCTTCACCTCCTAAAGTGCTCACCGATATGAGGAGTTTGAAATCAATCTGCTTAAGCTGCATCAAGACTAATACTGAATATTATTTTTCTTTACTTAATTTTATTGTCACTCCGTACATGCTTGAAAACAGTGACAGGAGAAATATAACAATTGAACACCCCTCATCCCCAAACTCCAGAACTTTTCCTTCCTGAGGGATGTTATAATGCCATTTATTTTTAAAACCTTCTAAAACTATTTGAGCTTCAAAGATGTATTCGGGTCTTTTGGGTGCATATATGTCTGTGTACCACGGGTGTGCCAGGTGCCTGCAGAAGCCAGAAGGAAGCATCCGATCCCCTGGAACTGGAGCTGCAAAGGCTGTGAGCCACCATGTGGGTGCTGGGAACCAAACCCTGGTTCTCTGCAAGAGCACCAAGTGCCCTGGACTAAGGGATGCTGACCTTTGATAGACAAGTCCAACTTGTCTGCAACTGTCTGAACTGGCTGCTTCGCAGCGACAGTTCTGTCTTTCTTCAGCGTGGACTAGTGAGCACTCTTCCGTCATTTCATGAGTATCCACACTGCTCATTTCCTGGGTCAGATACTTAATTTTACAGGCTCTCTCTGTTTCAGGGTTCAAAGAAGAAATAAAAAACACCGAGGTTTGGGAGGTGGTTCGGCGGCTACCGTGCTTGCTGTGTGAGCATTCCTCGAGTTCAAATCCCCAGAACTCAGGGAGAAGTTGAGCACGGTGACATGGCTCTACAAGCCCAGGTTTAGGGGACAGAGTTCTGTGGGCTGAGGGCTTGCTGGCCAGACAGTCTACCACAAACAGCCAGTTTTACCCTGGGTGTGTTGTTCCAGAAACAGTGAAAGATCCTGTGTCAAAAAAATAAAAAATAAGGTGAAGAAGTGATTGAGGCTTCTATCTTCCATCTGCACCTGCAAGGGCAAGCACACCCACATACTTGTGCACACATGCATACAACACACTCACATGGGCCTTGCTTATCTGAAGTTCATGCTCACACAGAATGAAAAGCTTAGGTAGGCAGTAGAATTCAAGGTTGAAAATATTTTTCTCCCAGAATTATAAAGATGTTGCTTGTATGTTTTCTCTTCTTATAATGTAGCTGTTAAAAGTTCTGATGTCTTTCTGATTCTAATTGTGTCAAGTGTCACTTTCTCCTTTCTGGGCGTTCTTGGAAACATCTTTCATCCTCTTGGAATACCTCATCACCATCATGGTTTCTGGTATTGACCTTTTGGTTCTTATTGTATTTTCAGTTAGTGCATTTTCCAGTTGCTTCCCAAACTATGGCCCTTTCTAGTCTTCACGCCCTATGTTCTCAGACACTTCCAGCCACTTCTTTCCTTTTAGGTAACGTTCTCCTGTTTGTTTCCTCTCTTCCTTCGTTCTAGCATTCCAAGTAGTTAAGCCCCCTCCCATTTTACAAACAGTCCCTCCATTTCTTTATTCTTCACTTGCTAGGATTTTCTTGACATCATTGTTCATTTGTCTACATGTTAAGCATTTTCATCTCTGCAGCAGGACGCGGACTGGGACTTTCAACTGCCTGAGCATCAGAAGAGACCCCCGGCTGGCCACAGGGGGCAGGTGCTCTAGAAGATGCTCAGCGATGCGGCTCCTTCATCACAGGTAACACTTGTGGGAAAAAGTTGAAGTGTGAGGCTGAGAGCCCAAACTCAGGGAACTGTTTTATTTTTAATGCCATAGTCTGTCAACCATATTATTTTGAATACTTTCTTCCTGCCCTTGAAAGGAACTTGAGCCATATCCAAGTATTAAAAATAGCCTCCCTTCTACAATTGTCTCCGCAGACAATTGAGGACATCCACCCTTCCAGGATGAGTCCATTCTGGCAGTTTCCATAGTTATCACCTGTGCCGGAAGAAGCACATCCAGTTTGACCTGTACTGAGGTGTCATGGGGTCCCCTTAGGACTTCTTTCTGTCCAGTGGCTGTGGCAGCTTCAGAGATGGACCAACTCAGTGATTGGAAGTTTGGATTTTGGACCATGTTCTCACTGAGTACACACTCCGCATCACCATCGTAACGGTGCTTTTCTTTCCTGCATCCTGCTCGGTACTAACACATGGCATCGTCTAGCTTCCCTGAGACTAAACATTAACGATTTCTACCCGTTTCCTTTGCTGCCTGTTTCTTTGGTCTGTTTTCTTCCTTCCATCTGCTAGTTTATCAAGGCTTTCTTCACCGGCTTGGAGACCTTTGACTATCCACAAGCACTGGAGTGGACGATGTTGGCGTGTGAGCATGCGTGGGGAGGTGAATGTGTAGAGAGGCTAATCGTTTAATGAAAGATTTCCTGGGTGTAAGATAATAAACTTAGGTAATCTCCAGGTCTTGTCACAATGATGTTCTCCTCTGTTTTAAGGTCCTGGTTTCTCCTCTTTCTTCCTTTTTTTCTTCTTTTCCTCTCTCTCTCTCTCTCTCTCTCTCTCTCTCTCTCTCTCCCTCCCTCCCTCCCTCCCTCCCTCCCTCCCTCCCTCCTTCTCTCTCTCTCTCTCTCTCTCTCTCTCTCTCTCTCTCTCTGCCAGGTTTTCCTTGTGGATGTAGAGACCCTCATGACCCTCATAAGAGCCCTATGGTTCCTTATTCCCTGGGACTGCAGGGGTTTCTTGAAGGCCTGTCAAACTGAGTTTCCCCAGTTATGGATAAACACTGCACATCTAAGTGGATGGCACTGGTCATGCCTATGGATGCTTCCTCTGCATTTCATACATCCATAGCCTCGTCTGTCAGAACATTTTAAATAAGGCAAAGAAAACAAACCAAGAGCCTGCCTTTGGCTTGAACAGATCAGTAGATCCATAGTCCCTTTTAGATGTTCTCTTTTGAGTGTGGACAGTAGGGCCTGGATCCCCTGTGGGTCAAAAGTGGCATATTTTCAGGCATCTATGTTATGGGAGGTTACTCTGTTTAGTTAGTTTTGGGATGGGGTTTTGTTATGGAGTCCAGGTTCACCTTGACTTCTCAGGCTGAAATGACACATATTCCCATCTCAGTTAGTTCCCCAGTGATCTAGGACCACAAGCCACTGTGCCCAGCAGGCTTCCTAGAAATGTCCACGTCTCCTCCCTTCGCAGTGTCCTTTCTCATGGTGAGTAAGCCTTGCTTTCTGCACAAGCGCTTCTTGCCTCAGTCTGGGCTGGCCTGATTCCTGCGGGAAGGACTGATAGGATGTGTGATATGACACTGCCATGTGCTGTGGCCTTCTGAGATGATGTGGCTTCTGTTCTAGCCCTGATGTCCAGGGCACTTTGCTGGAACGGGGGAACCCTGCACACGCACACACACACACACACACGCACACACCCATTGATAGGTGGACCCATATCCAACAGGTACGTGACTTGTTCTTGGATTCTCTGCTGGCAGCACTGGGCTGGCTGACTTCCTCTTATCCCAGAAACAGGTCAAGTCACAAACCTGCAGAATTATGAGCTACAGAGATTCTTGTCAGAATCAATTAAATCCGTGATGGTTTGTAATGCAACAAGAGGGGCCTGCCATGAGCTCACTTCAGAAGATACACTTAGAGGCAGAGTCACGACTGACACGGTGTCCTGGAATCTGCACTTCACCTTTTAGGGAGTAGACCCCATGGTTTGAGTCTAAAAGATTTATTTTTATTATTTCTCTGTGTGTGTGTGTTTGCGCGTGTGCACATGTGTGTGCATGCGTGGTTATGTGCATGTGAATCCAGTTACCTGTGGAGGTCAGAGGCTCAGTACCCCCTGAAGCTGGGGTTGCAGACTGTTCTGAACTGCTCCAGGTGCTAGGACGTGGGCCTTCTTCAGGGGCAGTACAGGCTCTTAAGGACTGAGCCATCTCTCTAGCCCCTGAGTCTCAAAGAAGACTGTCTCCAAAGAGGCTGAGAACCAATTACTTGTAGGTTAAAGTTAGACATAGTGTCAATAGAGATTATTTTGGGTTTATAACAATTTCACATGCTTGCTTGACTGTGAAAGTCCAATTATAAATTGTATTAAGGAAAAAGATATCCTAAGTTTATGCTAAAAGTATAACATTCCCAGAGAAGGTATTAGGAACCTCGTTGGAAAATTGAAGCAGCCTCTATGTGCATGTACACGTGCCTCTCTCTGTGTACACACGTGCATCTATGTGTGCATGCATATGTGTGTGCACATGCCTGTACATGTGTGCACATTTACTTATATGTCAATGTTTCCTTTAACTCAGGTAGAAATTCAGAACCTGTGGACCAGAAAGACAGTTCCGTTGCTACAGTACTTGACATGCAGGCATGAGAGCATGAGTTTGCATCTAGAGCGTAAATAAAGAGCTGGGTGTGGGAGCATGTATGTGTGAGGTCCCTGGTGTTCATTGACCAGCCAACCCAGTCAAATCAGCAAGCCCTAGAGATCTGTGAGAGACTCTACCCCCACCCAAAAGGAACATATTTAACAAAAAACTAAGGTACACAGCACCTGAGGAATGATACTACTTATATGTGCGCTTGCAAACACACACACACACACAACGCTTATGCATGTGAAAATGCATCAAGTATACACACATACACACACAGGAGAAAGGAAGGGTGATCTTGAACATATGTATTGCAAATATCTAACACCACACACACACATTCACACAAACACATGCACACAGACACATGCTTATGCATGTGAAAATGTATCATGTATCAAGTATACACACATACACACAGGAGAAAGGAAAGCTGATCATGGACATATGTATTTTTTTTCTTTTTCTTTTCTTTTTTTTTTTTTTTGGATTTTCGAGACAGGGTTTCTCTGTAGCTTATGGTTCCTGTCCTGGAACTAGCTCTTGTAGACAAGGCTGGCCTCGAACTCACAGAGATCCACCTGCCTCTGCCTCCCGAGTGCTGGGATTAAAGGCGTGAGCCACCACCGCCCGGCTCATGGACATATGTATTGCAAATATCTAACATCGCACACATGCACACACTCGCACACGCACGCGCGCACACATACACACACACAAAGCACAAGAGGAAGGAAAGCTAATATAGAACATATGTGTTTCGAATGTCTGACACTACTTTGCTGTTGGTCCTTTGACCTCTGAAGTGAATTTCATTTTGTTTTGTGGTCAAATATATCAACATTTTCTTTGATAGTTTCATCTCTTCATGTCACGCTCAGAGTTCCTTTTCTCCGTATAAAACATACATGTATTTCTCTTAGAACGTCACAGTGTCAACACTTTCTATAATCACTCATGGTCTATGTGGAGTTTGTTCTGCTGACGGGAAGCTTGCGTTCGTTCTTGCCCAACCCTCATTTACAAAATACAGCACCCTTTCACATACCCTTTGTCCTCAGTCTTCCTGAGGGGAGGGCATGGCATCATCCCTTGTCTCTGCTGCTCATGGCCTCTGCTGCCTGTCTCGCTTAGCTTTGCTGTGCTAGCAGCTCGCTGCTCTGTGGTCTCTCGTGCTGGCCTTTGCTGTATGGCAGGAGGCCTCTCTTATCTCCCTGTTACCTACATTTTCCCCTTCAACCATCACCTTTTACGTTTCCAGGTGAACTTAAGAACGTTATATCAAATTGCCAGCCATCTCCAGCGGTTGCCTCCACCCCCCGGCTAACATCTCTCTTTGCTTTGGAGGTTATAACTTGGGAGATGGAGAAAGAGAGACATTAGCGCCTTAAAGGCCTGAACTCGCCTGCACAAGAGCAAGGTATCATTGCATTTATTCAGGAGTTATGCTGACTGATAGAGTTTTCTTGCTTACTCCCTGTTAAGTTTACCTCTAGATAATTTTAAATGTTGTTGACCAGAAAAAGACCATAATACAAGCATTCTATTACTTCTAGCTTGTGGGAACAGCACCCCTGTGAAGGTACACAGTGTTTTTCGCACTGCCAGGTCACTTTGGTCTCATTTCCAACATCTAGACTTACCACACACAACTTCTTTCCTTTCTAAAATACTTTATTGCTTCTAATTGCGGTATACATTTTCCCCACTCCCTTTCCTTCCTTCCCTCTCTTCTTCCTTCTTCCCCCTCTTTCCTCCCATGCTCCCAATTTACTGAGGAGATCTTGTATTTTACTCCTTCCCAGGCAGATCCACGTATGTCTTTCTTAGAGTTTTCTTTGTTGTCTAGGTTCTCTGGGCTTGGACTGTAAGCTGGTTAGTCTTTGCTTTATGTCTAAAAGCCACTTATGAGTGAGTACATATGATATTTGTCTTTCTGGGTCTGAGTTACCTCACTTTTGTTTTTTCTAGTTCTCTCCATTTGCCTGCATATTTTAAGATGTCATTGTTTTTTACCTCTGAGTAGTACTCCTTTGTGTAAATGTGCCACATTTTCCTTATCTATTTTTCAGTTGAGGGGCATCTAGGTTGTTTCTAGGTTCTGGCTATTATGAATAATGCTGCTATGAACATGGTTGACCAAATGTCCTTGTGGTATGATTGAGCATCCCTTGGGTCTATGCCTAAAAGTGGTATTGCTAGGTCTTGAGGTAGATTGATTCCTAATTTTCTGAGAAATCACTATACTGATTTCCAAATCAGCTGTACAAGTTCGCACTCCCACCAGCAATGGGGGCGTGTTCTTCTAACGAGTTGCTTGTCCTGAACATCTCACCATAATTGTCCTTGACAGCCTGAGTATTTCTAAGCTTGGCCCAGCAGGCCTTGTACTCAAAATCTGCCTGCTACACTTGGCTGACTCTGGCACAGGCTGTACCACTTGGGAATTCCTTGCTCCCAAATAGAATCCTCAGGTTCCTTTGATGGAGTTAAGGTAAGGAGTTCATCATCTGAAGGCAGATATAAAGAACAAAAACATCCTCACCTTTAAATATCAGGGCTGAGTTGGGACCACAGATGTTCTCAGGGTCAGCTCTGTTCAGTAAGTCAAAGTGTTTGGAAGGTATTGCTTGATGAGCACCAAGGATTTGCCTGGACAGCTCTGCATGTCACAAGACCAAAGGAAGACTGACAGCTAGGTGAGCACACTGGGCAAGATGCCAAAAGGGTTGGGAATCTTACGTGTCAGGAAAAAGACTCCTTAGCACCATTTTTTAAAGAGACATGTTAACATCCCCAACTCTACGTGTGAACTCTCTTGTAGATGAGAGTCTAGAGTCGAAGTGTTAGAGAATAATGTAAAACATAAGGCCATGGGGAAGCCTGGGTAGAGACATGGGGGAGAGGACAATGGGCCCTCGGATGCCTTTCTATAGCTGCAGTTTGAATGATGATCAGATAGACCCTGCTGAAGTTGACAGGAGGACATTAGTGGAGGGAAAACAGCATTTTGTGGGAGGTGAGAAAATCTACAGAATTCCGAGGCAGGGGAATGAAGGGTCAAAAGAAAAAGGAAAATGTCCTCCAGGTTCTTTATAAACATGTCTTGGAATTCCAGGATTGCATGGAAGTTATTGCCGAGAAAAATCCTAAGATTTGGTCACTGGAGACTCTGAGATGGTGGCAGGGACCTTTTATCATCAGAGCTACTGCAGCATGGGTAACCTCTCTTCTGTTGCCTAGTGTATGGAGCTGTCCAAAAGCAACCCACTGAGTGGTGAAGAGTGTTCCACTTACACCTGCAGCTGCTCTTTTCCGAGCATCCGTGTGTCTCAGAAATAGACATGTTTATCAGCTTCCACAACAACAGTTAAGTGCCTGTCACCAATATTTGCTCATTTCTTTCTACAATGAATAGTTTCACACCGTATCATAACCTTATCAGTATGATGATTGAAATAGCCCGAATTCTAGCCTAGATAAAGTAGCATACACTGCAGCTGACCCAACACAGTCTTCTGGAAAGATAGCTCCACTCTGGAATGTAAAACTCATTGACTGTATAGACAGCAGTCATGTCACCATGGTAATCATCAGGTTACCATGACCCATCACTTTCCAGGCAGTGTCTGCTACCCTGGAGAAAGAAGTCAGACTGCCATGTGTACCTGGCACCACGTTGAACTATGTTCAAGTCTCCACCTTGGCAGAGTACCTTGGGTGCCAGCAGTAGGTGGCTTCTCGGTTTGCATTGTCTCCACAGCTTGTCTGGGTTGAGAGATGGAAGAAAGAAATGCCCCAGAGCATGGCGAGGGGATGTGTGGCTGATGGGGTTGGTGACAGGGTTACTGTAATGCAATAGGCAGTTTCAAGATGCTCCAGCCCCATCCCTCTTCCCAGCACAGCCCCAGGATAGGAAGAAAGGCATTATCTTCCCAGAGGTGAAATGGGTGCTATTGAGATAATTCCCTAAGGATTGCTTTGCCTGTCACTGAGCTTTGCCCCAGGTAGCCTATGAGAACTATAAGCACAATGGCAAGATCCTAAGGATGGAGGGGTCAAAGAGGATTCCTGTGAATCCTCTTCTTAATCTTCTCCCAGTTTCTGGAGCACAGAACTCCGCCATTCATCCACATCTGTCATTTGCCAAATAAGAATTGTCTTTAGCCTCCTGGATCTGAGAAGTCCAATAAAGTGCTCCAATATATCACTAGATAATTGAAAACCATCTTTAATATGGCAGTTATTAAGAACAAACAGCCAAGTCTATCTTCACTCTATTTTACCGTTTGGCAATCAAACGTAAAGAGACAGTCAGGAAAAGAGAAGACCTCAACCCCCACAAATCGTGGGAAGAAGAAGTGTTGAGTGTTGGAGAATGGACATGTGGACCAAGAATATGAAGAAAGAACCATGTGGGAAAACAACCCCTTTGTGAAATTCTTCATCTTAGGATGCAGCAATAGAGTTTCAAGGTGACCGTTTCCAAGCGTAGGGACCATTTACTGTTGTACTAGACACAGCACCATTGGTGTGTGCTTGGGTGGAAATCAACCTTTCATGAAGACCCCAGAATTCTGCCTTTTCTCCCACAGAATCCCCTCCTCAATAAGGACGGAGGTAGGTCCCTGTCATTGTTCCAGGTAATGGATTACCTGCACATCCATTTCCAAGTGTAATGACACTCTTGCTTATTAAAGACCTCTCAGCTGAAGGGGCAGAATATTATGAACTGGCCGAGCCATTCATTTTCTTGAATATGTTATTCAGTATTTTATGCTAAACCAGCAATACACCATCCATTTTAGTACAATGATCCTTATGTTCAATAAAATTGAAGTGTCGCATCATAAATCATTAGAGTCATTTATTTTACATTAGACACATTAGCCACTATATTCCATAATCTATTACAATAAGGTGGATTTAAATGTACCCCAAGGAACTGCAGTAATAACTCCAGAACCAAATATAGCAATTTATGGATAAAATATGCTTAACCTAAAACTGCACTTGCTTTTGTGACGGCTGTGAACTCTGAATGGAATTTAGTGCTGATGGGGACTGAACTCAGCCACACATAAAGAGAGAGAAAGAGTGGGAAATGACAGGCCTGCCTCTAATTTTCTGTTCATTAGTTTTAGGAACATACAGGATTAATAATTACACAAGTCATCAGCGAGACACAAACTTTGGAGAAGCAAACTCTCGCTCGGCAAAAACGTCTCCTAGGTACTCCTCATGCAGGATCAGCAATGAACCTACCTCTGTGCTGTAGGATCAGCAATAAACCTGCCTCTCTGCTGTTGCTCCTCACCGACACTCACCTGCAGAACCACCTCGCTCAGAACTCACTGGTTCTGACTCTGTCAGAAGGCTGCAAAGGTCTACCGGAGGAGGCCTTTATAGCCGGCAATATTATTCTCATTTGCTTGTGTTCAAGACAGGGTATTGCTGCACAGCCCCATTTGGTTCCTTTGTAACCATGTCCACGATCCTCCTGCCTTCAGTGTTGATCTTATGTAGCATAGACAAGAGAATTTGTAACTCATCTTTAAGTTTGTAGGGTGCTTTCTTTCACCAACAAATGAGATGACATTTACAAATTCATAGATGTTAATGAAAGAGTTCTCTTTTATCGTCTTCTGGATATGATTTTCTTCACAGTCCCTTCCCGTTTTATATACATCTGTTTTTGAAATGCTTCTCTGTAAATAAGAAAGCCAAATTCTATTATTCAGTTTCTTCCCTGACTTGGCATGCCTCTCCTAAACCATGGAGAGCTTTCTTACTTGTAATTATAGGTACGTGGCACCTCCATGCTACTGACACTTCCAGACGCCTCTGTTGGCAATCTTAGGCCTTTGAGCTTTAATCACGAAATGAGACTTGCCTTATTATACTCCTAATAGAAAGCCTTTGCTGTTCATAGCTATTAAAAAGCATGTTCATTGCTGTGTTCAATTTCAGACATCATGGCCCCAAATTGGCACAGTCAGTTCTTATTTAGGAAATTTGAGAA
This sequence comes from Chionomys nivalis, assembly GCF_950005125.1. Taxonomy (NCBI): domain Eukaryota; kingdom Metazoa; phylum Chordata; class Mammalia; order Rodentia; family Cricetidae; genus Chionomys; species Chionomys nivalis. The sequence goes on along the minus strand of NC_080090.1, from coordinate 43,991,853 downwards.
CAAGTTAAATTACCCCTTTCAAAGACATCCATCCATCCATCCATCCATCCATCCATCCATCCATCAACACACCCAGCTCATCTACTCACCCACATTTTTCAGGCCGTTCTTCTCTCTCTTAGCTCATCTAACTATTCAGTTGTCTAGTTTTGGACCATTGAATTCACGCCTACTAAATGCTTTCCCTGTGCCAGACACACAGTAGCCACTAGGGTACCACAAGGAACAAGATGGGGGACTTAATTTGTAGCAAGGTATTTCAATGACTGCATTATTGCATCCTATGCAAAACATTGCACTTTACAACATTTATAATTGTCAAGTGCCAAACACTTGCCGTGAGTGTTAAACCCCAGCACTAATTCATGCACCCTCTGGATTCTGGGGGAAAGAGAAAACCAGGCATAGCTCCATGTAACCTGTGAGTTTTGCTTTTCCTGACCTCAGTTCTTTATTGATATAATGAGGGATCAAATAGGCAGTTTCTAGGTTTCTGCATCACATGCTTAAAGGGGGAGGAAAATATGTTCATTGTCTCTTTAGTTAAAAAAAAAAAGGCACCATCCTTGCCACACTTGCTAAGTCCCGCACCGGCCCCTGCTTTGTCTTGCTAGATTGTGTCATGAGCCGAGGTATCCCACTCTCCCATCGCTCTGTAGTTGAGACTAAGTCCTCAGCAAACCATCACCAGCTGAATATGCTGTTGCTCTGGACAGCAGCCATTCTGTGTCACCCTTCAGAACCAGCACCCACCACTCTCCCCATCTCCTCGGGGTGCCAGGTTATCTGAAATAAAGATTGTCTCCCCCAGGCACGCTTCTCCAAATGAAATAACGCTTCGTTTTCTGTTCCTCACTCTGATCCAATTGGATTACTTAGCTTAAAACATCTAAGGGCCCCACTTGGTGCCATTTTTTATGCACTGGCCCTAGTGGGTCTGGATGCTGTTCAGCCACAATTGAGGCTTCCCTGTAATACTACCTGCCATTGCTTGTTCTGTCAATTATAGAGAAAAATGATACCCCTTATCTCTAGGTAGATAGAACAAAGTTTAGATAAACACACACTAAGGATAGAAAACAAAGGTCCCAGAGTAACCCCGGGGCTCAATCATGCTTAGTACACAAGGCTGACTGACAACAATAGATTGTGTGCGTGCGTGCGTGTGCACCTGTGCGTTCTTGCGTGCACACACACACAGCATATCTTGAGACCAAGTTTGGACACATGGTAAGATCCTCTAAGTAAGTCATGAAGCCCAATCTTAGGAAAACAACTTTGTTTTAGTTGATGCAGCTGAATGAGCTGAACACAGCAGCAGATCCCAGAGTTGCAGGCAGTGTCTGCAACGGGCGGGTGGTGATGGAGATAGTCCACCCCCCCTCCCAGAAGCTCACGGTGCGACTGAGCCATGAAGGAAGAGGTGATCTTAGCCAAAATGCCAGGTGACTCCCCCTTCTTGTCTGTACATCTTTTTAATCAAATCAGGCTGGAAGAAGAAGTAGCTTTATAAGAAGGGCTCATGTTTCAGGACCCCTTGTTGTGTGGAGCCTTCCCAAGGCCTGGAGAGGAGCTAGAAAATTTGCGTACATGGTCACCTGAATCCAATTGAAAAGGGACCGAGTTTTAATTCAAGTGGCTATGGCTATCTTATCTGTGTGCTGACATTTCCAGCAGCCTATGTCCTCCTGGGTTATCTGGGGCAAGTGGGGCTGAACGGGGGAGGGTCCCTGTAGTTCCTCACTGGCAGGTTGTAGATATGATCCCGAGTTATTTGTCCTGACCAGCACAGCTGTGAAGGCTGCCCTGGGGTTTGGGGACACCACATCCTAAATCTTCCATCAGACATTCAGATGTTAAACAGGTTTCCTCCTAAAACAGAGTATAGCAAGGTCACAAGTGGCCACTGTGTTCCTGTCCCTGCATTGACTCTGGATGTCACGGTGCTGGGGTACTGAACCGTCAACACAGCAGCCTGCCACTGCCTTGAAGCCTATGGATGTTTTCCGTTGCCTCCCAACCCGACAACTTATGTAGAAATTGGAAGTGCTTCCCAATCACGCCAGTAAAACAGAAGCAAATTATAGTCAGTGCATCTAGGGAAGGCTGAAGCATGTTCCTTCTTTTTCCGTAGAAAACTTATAATTAATAAAAGGTAATTTATTAACTAAATAAGGAGAAAGAGACAAAGTACAAAGAAACTTCCCAAGGCAAAGTTCAAAGAGCTAGAGAGTTATAGCCAACCAACAAATAGGACCATGTTTAACTTTTGATTTTTTTTTAAATCTATTTTAGTTTTTCCATTCTAAATAGTTTTCAGGATTTATAAATTACTTTGTTTTCTTTTTCCTCCTGAAAAATAAAAGCTCCCCTTGCTCTTCTCTCTTCTTCTCTTTTGCATTTATAACTGTGTGTTGCTTTTGGTACAGGTCCCTGAATTCCAGGCCCTACTAATCTAGCAAGCCAGGAGAAGCTGAGGAAGGTATAGACTGGAGAGTCAGTGGACGAAAAGAAGACGCAGAGCAGAAGCAGGACCTCAGTGATGCTGGCTGGAGAGGCAGGCTTGGAAACGGCACAGCCAGAGACGGTTGTAGACTAGACAACTAGACACGGCGGGGGGGGGGGGGGAGTGAAGTGGTGCGGGGGGGGGGGGACAGATTCTGGATATCTCCCACCGGGGCTCACCTCAAAGTTCATGCCGTCCAACTGAGACCATGTGATAATGCCCTGTGAATGGTAGCCCAACACATCTGCCAGGGCTCTGCATGGCTCCTACGACATGGACATATAGCTATGACTACATCATATGCTTGCCTTTATGTCTGAGAGTACACGTTTGGTGGAAGGGTCCAGGGACACTTGCTGACGCAGGGCAGGAAAACAAGTGAACCTCGTGCCCTTGTAATGGGAAGCTTCCAGGCCGCAGCGGTACTGAAAGGAAAGGTGCCTCAGATATCCGCGCCGTGCTGCTGCAATCAACCCTGCTTTGCAGGCAGGAAGGGTGCTTGGAGGGTGAAAGCAAAGCGCCTGAGACACATCTCCTGAAATGCTATGGAACCTGCTATTTTGTAGTCTACTTTACAAAGTGTAAAAGTTCCTGCAGAATGCACGGGGGTGGGGGGGAAGCACAGCCACCTGGGTCACTGTACCTACAAAGACCAGTAGGCTGGTAGTCTCCATGACTGTGGGCGAAAGGCAGGGATGTAACTACTAGCCCATTGGGCCAGGTAAACTGATTGTCACAAAGAGGCTAGGAAAATCGTTTTGTTGGCTTGTGTCCTGATTTTAAATGTAGTAAACCAATGAGGAGTTTTTTTAAGTGCTGTCTGGGCTACGGCTTGCAGAATATCTGCCTCCTGACTGTGACCTCTGGGTTTCCTCCCTAAGTTCTGCCCCAGAGTGAGTTCTTGGCCACTGACTTATGTGGCCACACCTCTTGTGCAAATGCATTGTCTTTTATAAACCTGCTGCCCCACCCCAGGCGTCACCCGTCCCCTATACTTGTTTAGAACAGAAAGAAAGATCTGGGCTTTTTGTCTCGACTAGCTGGTTGTGTAATCTCAAGTAATCTGTCTAACTTCTCGAAGTCTTAGGTTCTCACCTGTGAGGCAAAAGTAAAGGAAAACAATCTACTCTGCCTGCCTCATCGAAATTGTGGGAATCAAGCAGATAGTGCCTCTGTTCAATCGCCGCGTATCAATGACAAAAGTAAAAAATACTTTCAGAATTAGTGATCTGTGTCTTGAAAGGCAGCTATCAAAAAGTCTGTATGGTGTTTGTAAAGATGGCCTTAATTTTTAGAAAGGCAGTCAGCTAAGATGTTCCCTTTCTGCCTCTAGAAATGAATATTTTTTCTTCCATCTCCAGTTCTACCCATTCTCCTCAGCATGGCAAAATGGCTGCCTTGTATAATGTGCATTTTTAATCACTAATTTGGCACAATCTGGGAAGGGAGTCTCTATAAAAGATTGTCTAGATTTGATTGGCCTGAGAGATGTCTTTGGGGGGGGTTAATTTCTTTAGTTTTACTGAGTTTGGAAGACATTCCAGCATTCCCTAGGCAGAGAATTCTCATCTGTACACAGGGACTCATAATTGAACAATGTGTAGAAAATGAGAGATTTTGCAACACTTGGTTCTTCATTAAAGAATGTCCTCATTAAATCCTTTCCCTCAAGGCTCAGGGATCGATGCAGAAGAGGAGGCAGGAAGAGCTGAAGAGCCAGAATGACTCCAAGGAACCAGTGTCCTGTAGACACAGCAGGACTGATGCACACGTGAACTCACAGGCCGTGTCAACATACTCAACACCGTCACAAGTTCAAGCACTGAGAGGGAAAGCAGATAGGCATGGGGTCCCACCCCTAACCAAGAAGCTACTTTCAATTGACACCCACTGGCCTAAGGCACCAGTCCACAACACATGGCACTACATTGTGGGTCAGTTTGAGGAGCAGAAAAGTTCAGGGGGGATAACTGGAATCCTGGAAGGCCAAGACCTAAAAGATTACAGGTACTAGGTGGTGGGGAGAGCCAAGGAAACACCAGGAATGCTGGATTTGAGAGAGAAGACATTCAGAGCAAAGACAAAACCACTTTCTAGTACCCAGAAGAGGGGCCATTACATTGAAGAGCACCCCACAGAACTACGTGCCTGCCCAGCATGGGGTGAGGGAAAGAGCCTGTGAAGGTCTGACTGTTCCTTAGTACCAGGATGAACCCCAATAAACTATCAAGATGCACAAGGAACACCACAAAAGCAAAATGTTGTCTGGACAATAAATAGTCAGTTGAGCATTCGGTTGGGAATTTTTAATAATCTACAGTGCTAAGAACTTGATGATTTTGACTTCTACAGCATTTACCCCACTCCTGTTCTTCTGGTTTGAAGTGCAGCAGCGGCCACCCCTGGACAGCAGAACACAGGGAAACCTTCTAGAGAAACATAACACCACAGGCCAAGGATCAGTCAATCTGCTTTTGCCATATTGTCTCCATGGCAACATCCAGTCTTGCTGACAGCAAGCAGAAAACAGTCATCAGTAACAAGCCAAGTGATGGACAGATTGTGTGCTAACAAAACTCTCTTTACAAAAATAGATATTAGGTAGCATTGGTTCATGGGGTGCGGTTTGCCCCCTCCCCCTTCTCCCCACTGTGGACATGGAGGTGAAATCAAGCTGACGGAGCTACTTTCCAGGAAGTCTGAGAATGCTCCTCTTTCTAACTGCCAAAGCACAGCAACAGAGATGGGATGGTGCAGGTCCTGGTTGAGTCTTTGGAAAGATAAGGAAAGCAAATAGTCTTCGGCTTAGCAGGAATAGGATCATCTTGAAGAAAGCCTGTGAGGATGGCTTGCAAGTAAGGAGGTCCAATGTGTGGGTTTGGGGCCTTAAAAGGACTTAGAAGTGTGTGTGTGTGTGTGTGTGTATGTGTGCGCGCGTGTGCATGCATGTAATAATAATAGCAGCAGTAGTAGCTCCACGTCCAGGCTTATGGGGTCTAGACAAGGACAGAACACACACCCAGGCCTGCCTCCATCCTCAAGGGGGTAGTTCAGTCAAGCCGTGATCAAAGAGACAAATGCCTTTTGACTTGAAATAAGAAAAATGTTCATCTCTCACTGCACTATAAGCATGTTTAGTTCATCACCAGGCATTATTAAAATGATATGCAAATTGTGGAAAAGGCAGACATATTTCCAACTATGTTTTCATTAAAGATTCAGCTTTTCTCCCCCCAGAATAATAGCAAATGACATGCGAACTTCTTATGAACTATAGGTCGTGAAAGGATTTGGTATTGGCATTTTAATCTAAAAAGTCGTGCGCCAGAAAAATCAATATGTTTCAGTTGCAGCCCTTGGATGCAATTTTCCTCGTGTAGCAGGGTCCTTTTCTTTCCTTCTTTCTTTTTCAGTTAAGTCTTTTTTTTAAGAATGAATAATTCCTGGTTTTTCTATGAAACAAGCTGCTGTATTATAAGGTAATGACATCAATAACGCATTACATGTAAACAGAAAATGAACAAAACATCATTCAAGGCCCTTTTGAAACTGGAGTCCTTTCACCAGCCTTATTACAGGCTCCATTCACATTATCGGATTGAACCACCCTGCATAACCGAGGTGCTGACAAGTCCTGATTACCAAATAACTCCTGGATTCCTTTCAGGCAGGTTCACCAAGAGGACAGGAATAGCAGGCCTTCCTGGGGGTCGCTGGCTTGCCACAGGGGCCCCATCAATGAAACTCAATGTCGCCACTCCCCTGCCCCAAATCCAGGACACTGGGCTTCCTGGCATATAATTGGGCGTTTTCCTCCCACATCTCTGCTTGCTTTAGATAACAGTGGTTTACAATGTAGGAGGGAGGCGGCCAGGCTGAGGCTCCCCAGGTCTCCCTCCAATACACAGAGGGCTCAGATTAGGCCGCCTGTGTGGCAGATTGCATGTTTGTCTTGTGTCATTCAGGGTAAGAAAAGACCCAGCTACCTAGTACGTACTGGCTGAAACTGGCTCGCCCGCTTCTGGAGTGCTGGGATTGCAGGGGTGCAGCATACCACTCTGCTTCCTGAGGGCTGGGATTGCAGGGGTACAGCATAGCACTCTGTTTCCTGAGTGCTGGGATTGCAGGGGTGCAGCATAGCACTCTACTTCTAGAGTGATGGAATTGCAGGGGTGAAGCACACCACTCTGTTTCCTGAGTGCTGGGATTGCACGGGTACAGCACAGCACTCAGGAGTGCTGGGATTGCAAGGGTGCATCATGCCACTCTGCCGGACTGAATCAAGAGAAGAGCCTGGGCACTTAGGACAGAAAGAGGACCAGATGACAAGAACAAGCCAAATGTTTCAATGTGCACAACAACCAACCTCTCCCTTGCCCTCCTCAATCCTTGGTCCTGGTGTTTTTCATCCTACTGGTGACATCTGCTTTCCGATGGCCTTTGAGCAGAAGTCCAGACTTTCTTACCACTTAAGAACCCCCACCACCACCACCACCACCACACACACACAATAGGTGGGAAGTTTGACGACTCTTCCCTTACAGTAAAAACCAGAAAAACTACTTGCCTGGCTAGCTTGCCTGAGGTCTGTGGGCATGGCTGCCCTTCTAGAGGTGGCCAGTCTCTGGTTGGAAACATAGCTTTTCTTCTCAAGTCGCCTAGAACTTGTGGCCTGTGGTGAGCCCAGAGCAAGAGCCAAGTCAATCCCAAACAAGCACTTCAAGGAGAAAACTGTGGTTTGCCTTCTGGGTGGTATATCTCCATATGTTTGATGTAACCTTCAGCCTGGGAGAGATCAAGCTTTGAAAACAAGGTTCTGAGCTTCTAACTTGGCTGGGGAGCATCACTTTAGAGGGATGAAGGCTTCTTAATGCAAGCTCTATCTCTCGCTCCTGTTGTTTCCTTAAACCCTCCCCTACTTATCTAACTTCACACTGAGATACACTAGAAAACATAAAATAACACTGTGCTGTATTAATCCTTACTGCAATATTTCAAATTAAAATAAGTTGTGTGTCAGAAGTCACAGCACACTCTAGCACACACTATTGCCAGCAGCACAGCGGGCAGTGAGCAAGAGTGGGGACCAGCTCCCCCGTGACTGGCTGGGCTTATTACAATGTTTCATAACTTCTTGTCTCAGTTTCCGAACTGTGAACTACCTACAGGGTTTAGTGCTTGAGAAAACATGAAAATATTTAAACAGTGTTTCTATAAATGGCAAAATCTATTGGGAAGTAGGATTATTTTTTTGTGGTCAAATCTGGTGAAATTTGGATTTCTTCCTAAAAGCAAGGGTAGCCACTGAAGGACGCTGACGGAGGAACAGCATGATTGACTGTCCCTTTTAGAGATCCTTCGATGTGCTGTCCAGGACCAGTCCCTAAGGACAAGAGTGGATGCAGGAAATGAATTAAGTAGCTATTTTGATTGTTCTTGTGGGATCACATGACGCTTCAGAGATGGCAAGCAATGACTTAATTCTGGAGAACTTCAAAGACACAGCCCATGGGATGTGCAGATATGAGAGATGAGTCAGAGACTCTTCCAAGGGTGGGCTAGCTGGTGAGAAAGCTGTAGAGTAGAGACAGAGACAGTGAAACCCAAACCTCGAACATTAAGACTCCCTGTTCTGCACTATTATCTCTGAAACCCAGGGGCTGTTTATAGTCACACTTGGTCACTAAATCTGCATTCTGTAGTTGGCAATGGAGAAACACATCAAAAGACAGGGTGTAATCATATAAACATTTAATGGTTGCATGGAGGACGCAGAGGCAGACTGATCTCTGTGAGTTAGGGGCTCGTCAGGTCTCCATAGTGAGATCTAGGCAAAAACTATAGATGAGACTCTGTCTCAAAGGAATAAATACATCTATCAAATAATTAAAGAAAAACAAGCCAAGTTGTTCATAAAATGCTGGCATTTGGGAAGCTGAGGCAGGAGGATTGTTACAGGTTTTCAGGTAACTTGGGCTAAGATCAAGTTCTAGGCTAACTGACGCTTAGAGTAGCATTGTGTGTCATATGGCTGACTCAGGCTCCAGGGATCTCAAAGGCAGTTCTGTCCAGTTCTGTCAAGGATCACAGAGCGTTCTTACCATAGCTATGTTCCACCAAGAAGGAAGCTTCAGCATCTATCCTCTCCCATTTCCTTCAGAGGGGAGAGGGTGAGAATATGGCTGCCAAGCAGGGAGGAAGGACAACCTAGCAGTAAGGGGTTAATGCTCCCCTCCCACCACCGACCAGGAGAGGTAGGAAGACAGTAAGGCCAGGGAGGACTGGAGTCATTCTGGGACAGGATTTTGTTTACTCTTCGGGCTAGCTCACAAAGACAACACAGAGCCCAGGTTGGCTGCTCTTATCAACTATTATGTCACACCAACTGGACAGGCAGGCCAGGGTAAAGGCCAACTGTAGAAACACTTAAGAAAGGTACAGGGTGGAGGGGAGGGAAGGGGAAGGAAGGTGGAGCAGGTGGTAGGGCAGCTTACATCCAGTGTTGAATCTCCCAACCTGAAGAACTGCAATAGACTTCCATTCTTTGTAAGCCACACACTGGAAGGAACCAAGCCAATGAGACTGTATACAGTACTAATGTCCTCACAGGACCACAAGGTTCATCCTTTACCAAGCCTTTATGGCAGTCACAGGGAACTGCGCTACTGTTTTACCTTCATCACAGCGCCTGTACTTCAAACTACTAGGGGCCCCATTGCTCAGGTCAGAGTCTGGTGCGGGGGCAATTCTGTTCCCCTGAGACAATGGCTCTGTCCTTCTTCTAAAGGTAGCTTTAACTAAATCTCTATCATTCTAATAAAACTAGATTCAAAGGTTAGGGTGAAAACCTGCACACTCAGAGAGTTAGAGTAACAACTGGCTTTCCCTTTTTGCTGACATCCCTGGAAGCCTGTTATGTTTGGCACCCAACATGAGGCACATATTTCTTCATAGGGCTGGAGAAAGCTGCAAAAAAAAAAAAATACCCAACATGGCTTCCTAGTAGTCATGTGTCTGCAATATATAGAGATGCGACTCTGCCATGCAGCAAGCACTTGAGCAGCTGGCACATTAAGTAGAAATTACAAGTTATGTAAAAATACCTGCCACAGCACCAGCTTCCTAGAGCTGGGGTGGTTAAATAAAACTCCTGCTTAAAGGCAGCTCCCAGCCAGTCTCATGGGGTGGAAAGCTCAGCTCTCATGGACCTGAAATAGGCAAAGTCAACCTGGTGGTGAGTTTAAAGTTTGGCTCACAAGGTCAGAGAATTCTACAGGGACATGGTAAAGCAGGTCCAGATTGAAGAAACAACCTCTAAGCACTTTACAGTGTGTTTAAAAATATGCACAGGCACTTAAAAAAGAAAATAAAATGGGTACAGATAGTCATAAAAATAAATAGTTTAAAAATATGGAGTAGCTGGGAAGTGGTTATGCATACCTTTAATTCCAATACTTGGGAAGCAGAGGCAGGTAGATCTCAGTGGCTTCGAGGCCAGCTTGGTCTACAAAGTAAGTTCCACATCAGCCAAGACTGTTACACAGAGAAACCCTGTCTTGAAAAAAAAAAGATTATAGAGAAAGCCTTTAAAAAGAGAGTAAAGTAGTATAAGGGGGAAAAGCCACATGATGATGAGATACACAGGGAGCCCAGATCCTGCATGGTGTTGGGTTGACTTTGAATTCTTTGAATGCCGTTGAGCAAATGACAGCTGCTGAGTGACATTGGATTGTAAAAGGGACCAGTGAATCAAACCAGTCTAGATACTTTAGGGATGTCTTCACTTTAAAATGGAATTCAGGAAACCTTTGGCATTGGGGAAGAGCTTATATTTTTGTTTCTAAAGGAAATGAAAGGTGTGGGATCCTTTAAGGTTGATAGAGATCAGATTTGATGAGGGAGACCTGAGAATCTTGGTTATAGACATAAAGGAATAACCCTGAAAAACTACAAGATAGGTGACATACAATTCTGATCCCTCTGCATGGGAACAGTTCAGAGACTGAACAACAAATGTTACAACAAGTTTTCCCAGGACTAAACTATTTTCTCATTTTTAAAAGATCCCCCGGGGATGCTGTTGCCCCCAGAGAACAGGAAGCAGTCTAGAGAACATAATACCCATATTACCAAGAAGTGGGGTGGGTGGTTTTTGGTCATTCTGTGGTTTATGGATGTTTGTCATTGTTTAAAGGGGATATAAGAATTTAGGATAAAAAGGCAATTATTAACCTCAAATATTTTACATTGTTATGGATTTTGATATATTGATACAAATTTAAAATTATTTTTGTTATACTATATGTATGTTTCTACTTTTATTTGGGGTATTGTGCCTATTCATCTCATTTAAAAATGTAATGTATAATGAAAAATGGGGGTAGTAATTGGTTATCTATAATAATCAAATTTGTAGTCATATTAGGTATGTTTTCAAGGTTAAATAGATATATTTTAGATGTGTAATCTCCAAGCACTTCAGAGACTCTAGAATATGGCATTTAAGATGTTTAATAATATAAGACTTTTCATGAAAGTGAAATATGCCTGCTCCTGGCAGTACCAATCTACTTCAAAAAAGGATGATGGGCATCAAAGAATCTCTATATATGAAGGTTGCTTGAATTGTGCCAAAGCTAGCCATTTGGGTAATAAACTGTCCCTGCCTTGGCTGCTGACAGTATACTGTCCAAACTGGATATGCAGGACACAAAGGGAAACAACAGCCAAACTTTGCCAAGACAAGGCAGGACAGACCTTTACAATTCTTGCTTCATAGAAAAGTAGGCCAAAGATGGATGACCAATGTTGCAGTGGAATCTGGGGGTGGGGTGGGGGGAGGGGTGGCTTTCCAGGCAGCCAGATGTTTTTGTCATTCCTATAGTTTTGAAAGTGCTCGTATTGCACTTCCTGTTTACTCAGGCAGTATTATGCCCTTCTGGGTTCTTTGATGGAGTCGAAGACTGCGTAGTTATACTTACAGTTTTTTTTTAGTTACAATAGAAGGTAAATTAGGTACAAAATTTTGGACTCAACCAGCTAGGATAAATAATGGAGCATTTTTTTTCTGAATTTGCCAAATATAAATGGACTGGATATTGCAAATGTAATTCTTACTTGATAATTGTTATTTTTGTATATATAGTTTTACTATGTTAAAGGTAAAACCTTTCCTTTTATGTAGACAAAAGGGGGAAATGTTGTGGAATAAAATAATTGTTTAACTATGTAAAGATGTGTTACATTTGTTGATGCTGCATTTTTTTTTAACTGTGTAAAGGTGTGTTGCTGTTTTACCTTGCCTGCCTAAGGCACATTATTGGTCTAATAAAAACTTGAATGGCAATAGCTAGGCAGAGGAGGGATAGGTGGGGCTGGTGGGCAGAAAGAAAAGGGGAGACAGACAGGGAGGGGCCAGTCAGCCAGTCATGGAGGAAGCAGGAAAGCAGGATGGACAGCATGTAGATGAGGTGAACTAGCCTCAGGACAGCACATGGATGAATAGAAATAGGTTAAAGAAAAAACTAGCTATATACAAGCCTAAACTAAGGCTGAACATTTATAGTTAACAATAAGTCTCTGTGTCATTATTTGGGGACTGGCAGTCCAAGAAAGCCTATTGCACTGTGCCTGCTGACACTCTCAATAGCTGTGTTCTTCCCATAGGGTGCAGCGGGACTCTGAGCAGTTTGGGGCTTTGTCTCCTTGGCCCTCTAAATGACTCAAAGAACAGCAAACCTAGACAGTTCCATTGTTTTTTCTAACATTTGAATTAATGATTCTCAGATCAGATGATATCTGTTCATATTACTCAGCTTTATGCATTCTCCCTCCTTCAGAGAAATGGAGCCAGGGGTTCTATCACATTTTACAGCTTCATTCTTAGATTTGTGCATTGAGCTGAGTGTTTGTGTTGAATAGTCTGTAATGCGAGGACACGCTGTAGAAAACAGTGTCATCCTTGTTGTATGAGTGTTTATCAGCGCAGTGTAGAAACAGTAATGGAAACAGATTAAACTTAGAACCAGGGTCTTGAGTTGTTTTACATGACACCATCTACTCCTCAGTCATAATTTATTAAGGCATAAACTATGAAAGAATGAAGATAAGCTTAAGTGAACCGTGCGTGGTGTTAAAGTAGACTCTAATGAGCGAAAATCAATTTGACACCCTGTAAATGCTGTGCATAGCTGTAATTACACTTCACGGCAATTAGATATAAAACACAAATGGTACAGGTAGATCATAGTCTCATACAGCTAGTTTACTCTTCTCCAATCAAAAATGGAAAAAAGAATGGCTAGTGAGCTGGGGAGATGGTGACTAACAGCGAGCACTGTTAGTGCAGGACCTGAGCCCTGATCTCGGCACCCAAGGCAGGCAGTTTCCAATTACCTGTTCTGCAGGATCTGACGCCCTCTGCTGGCCTCTGCAGGCAACACCATCAACACACATACACACATGCACAGGCACACACACAGACATACATTAAAAATAAATCTTAATGAAATAAAAAGGAATGGCCATCTTCTAATCTTTAACTTTCTACAACAGAATCTCTTAACTTTTTCTGTGTGCCCTAGACTATGTAGGCCATGAACTTTTTCTTAAATAATGTATCTAATCTAAAATTTATGATTATTAAGTAGAGCAATTTTTATTAAAAAACAACTTTTAAAATTGTGATACACTAACTGATAATCCCTCATATTGCCACATTTATTTATATGAATCACGACTTAATTCCACAACAACAAGCATTACAAGCTGTGTTCTGAGATGCCACAGCAAGTAAGCATGCCAAGAGAAGACAAACCCCAGGGTCTACTAGATTCACAGTGGCTGTGAATTCCTAAGCCCAGCTTTTAGCTGGGAACAGATGAAAGTGGAAACTCGCGGCCCCCATACCAAAGTTAGGTGTGGTGGTATGCGCCTTTGATCCCAGGAGGCAGGAGGGTCCTGGTTCAAGGCCAGGCTGGACTACAGAGTGAGTATTAGGGAACCCTGGGCTTTAGAACGAAGGCTGTCATTAAATGCTAAAAAATCTTCTGAACATAGGTTAAGGAGTTTGATGAGGAAGATCAAAGGCAGACAACCCATCCTCAATTACGCTCAGTCCATGTTAGCTGTCAGTCACAGAGACAAAAGTGGTTCTCATAGTAGAGCCAATCCTCTGGCTTTATAGAAAGACATTACTGTCACCTGCCAGGTCTGTTTCAATAATCGCCTGTGTTGACAGCTCCGTTGTGAATGTGGGAGACACTGAGCACATTGTGAATGACGCCGTTGGTGTGGGACACTGTAGCCACCACGGTCCTGAGTTGTTTATGCTGTCTCCTTCTCTCCAGTATTCAGAGTCAAAACTGTCCCTCAGCTGATCTGTATCTGAATAGATCCCCAGGGGGTTGTGGGGAACCTGAAGACAGTGGAAGAAAGGAGCTCCCCAGCTCCACATCAGGCTGCACCCACCCAGCAAGCAGCGGTCGGCTGGTGAGCACTGTGGATTGCTTTTATGCCCAGGCTGAGGAGTTTGGTTTATTCACAGTCCGAAGGCCTTGCAGTAGCCTCCTGAAGCAGGAACACTAAAGAGTAAGGCAAGGGAGGATGCCGGTTGGAGTCCATACTATCACTGGAATCACAGTATGGGTATCAAATACCAATCTGATTCACGGCGGTGCAAGTCAATGTCCTCAGGTTTGGGTCTCAAACAGGAACACGCAGGTACTGTTGAATTAAAGGAATGCGGGACCAGCACACCCTGACTCCTCATCACTGACTTGGAGCACAGGCTAGATGAATAGACTTGGTAGCAATTCTTAATAGAATTATATGAGTGTTTACACAGCCCAAGTGGTCCTCATGTAAGCTGTACAAATATGCCATTTCCCACCCCCGAGCCCCCGCTTTGAAGAAAGAACATGCATTCAGCTGTCCTTTGTACTATATTATAAAAGAAAAGCCCTATTCTGCTGAATATCTGAATCACTCCCTGGCAGTTTCTCAAAGTAAACAGAGTAAAAATTAAATATTAATGTTTCTCATATGTCTGCACACATCACCCAAGGCCGCTCTTCCTGGCCCTGCCAGGCATTAAAATAAGTCGGCCACTCCATCACAAAAAAAAAAAAAAAAAAAAAAAAAAAAAAATAGAAATGCCAAATCACATCAAAAGTTCCAGAGAACTGTTTGGATGAAGATAAACATTCTCTGAGTGATTTGTCTTGTCTAATCGGTCCCCTGCGTGTGTGACAACATTGGGTAGACAGACTCTTTCATGGAGGACTGGAAAAGGATGGGGAAAAAAAAGCTTTACAGTTAGATTTCTTCACTGAAAAAAATCCCCACAAAGATCTGCTTTTTCCTGTACAAGATTAACCGCTCCTTATGAATTGGGTTTTTGATAAAGGCTGTTTCAGATTACAAGAAAACAAACAAACCACACTTTTTCTGAGTTCATATTGTGTTACATCTCTAAGGAGAAGGCAGGAATGCCTTTGACCAGTTTAAATCCAAAGTGAACCGAAAGGAAGCTCTAAGCTGGGAAAGCCAAGGGGCTTCGGAGGCCTCTGGGCCTTCGCGTTTGCAGCTGGGAGTGGGAGGGGGTGTAGGGTTGCCTGAAGTGAGTCCAAGCGCCTTCCTCCTGCCTGTATCGGCTTTCAGCTCCAGGCCTGGCTGTTTTGTTAGTCAGATATCCAGGCTGAGACTGGCTTATTTTCCCCTTGACCATTCGAGAATAGGGAGAAAGTAAACAGAGATGTGTATTAGATATGGCCACATTATTCCATTCTACAAACCGTGAATTCATAAAAAATCTGCATATGTAGAAACCCTAACAGTCCACAGTGACCTGACGGAGTTTTTAAGGCCATGTAACTCTGTCTTTTCCCCATGAGCACTGGCTGGAGAACATGGGCTTCATAGGGCACCTTTAAGCAGGAACCATCTTGGACACAGGCTTTAAGTACCACTCACGTCATGGGCATGGAGGCACAGCTTCCTGTCTTGCACGGCAACACTCTTATTTCCACTGGAGACATCTTGCCAAGGAGATGTCTGGCTCACTTAAATGTAGTATGGATTCCAATAAGAACAAACATGATGCAAACTTGTAAAATGGCCATGGGCAGAAGTTCCCAGGTCAGGCTAGAGGTCATCATCCACTAGAAACCACTGACTTAAATAGTGTTGCTGTTCGGGTATCATAATGGTTGGCTGTAGTTGTCCTATATGTGGGGAAGGAGAGTGTCTCAGTTCTGTCTTTGGGACTGTCTCCACTGGGCTGACCTGTGGGGAACTGTCTTAATTAAGTTAACTGATGTGCTAAGATGTGGCATGTGCCACCCACCACCCACAGTGGGTGTCACCATCGCCTAGGCAGGGGTCCTGAATGGTAAGAGTGGAAAAATCAAGCTGAACACAAGCGAGGGTCCATGAATGCCATCATTTCTCTCGTTCTGACCATGGGTGTGATGTCATGTGACATCAGCGCGTCATGCTTTGACTTCCTGCAATCATGGACTGTGACCTAGATCTGTCTGTTGAGCAAACGCTTTCTCTTGTGAGTTTTTTTTTTTTTGTCAAGATATTTTATCAATGAAATGAAACCAGGATATATATATACGAAACACCCCCACCCTGCCACCAATTCTTGCTAAAAATACTTGTTCCTAGTTGGTGGCACTATATTGGGAGGGTTCCGGAAACTTAGCAGATGGGGCATAGCTAGAAGAAATAGATCACTGGTCTTGGGGACTCTTTTAGTGTGCTTCCTGCTGTTACGATAAATACAGAGCAAAAGTGAGCTGGGGAGAAAAGGGTCTGTTGGGCTCACACTTGTGGGTCACAGCCCATCACTGAGGGGAGTCCGGCAGGAACCATGGAAGAGCACTACCCGCTGGTTCCGACTCACTTCCTCTCCAATGGCCTTACCGTCCAGAGAGGCCCTGCAGGGCAGTGGCAGCGCATTAGGCTTCTAGTTTTAAAACACACCTGGAGCTGGCCATGCTTGGGCCCTCCCCCACCAAACATTGGTCCAGATAATCTTGACGGACATGGCCACCGGCTAGTCTGACTGAGGCAAGGCTTCACCTGAGAGATTCCTTCTTCCCCAGATTGCTCTAAGTTGTGTCAAGTTGATAATAAAAGATGATCACAAAAATGACCAGGGTTGCGTCCCCCCTCATTATGCTTCCTGTCCAACATTAGGCAAACGCTGTCCCCATTGCCCCCCGACCTTCTGCTGCTCCACACAGTTCCTCTAGTATGATGCTTAGCTTCACAATGGGTTCAGAAACATGGTGGCCAACGAGCCACAGAAGCCCAAACAAATCCTTCAAGTTTTTCTGTCAGGTGTGTTTTCATAGTCATAAAACAAAGCAAAATAACCAAACACAGCATGTGCATGTGTGTGCGCGTGTGCATGCATACACACACACACACACACACACACCTAAACAGTTGATACAGGGTGTTGTCTTCCCAGGCAGAACACACATGCCCCTTCTGGTATCCACACCAGCCACCTTTGCCAGATGTTACCTCTGTACGATCATAATTGTTTATTCTTAATTTTACCCCTTCCCTTTGGTTTTTAATTTCCATTTAAAACATTGGTTAGTTCTGCTCTATTCAGAGGATTCACATGGAGATTCTTTACAGGCACCAGGATGAATTTTCTTTGGTGCCCATTCTCAGCTCACCTTCATTCTCAGCTTTTTAGGAGCTAAAAACACGAGTGGCCTTGCTGGATAAACAAACCCTACAGAACAAACTGTAATCTGAGAATGCTCAGTGGCCCCACAGAAGGTGAGATGGAGCCATAGAAGCTGATCAGTGACACTGGGAAGGGTAATGGGAAAACAGTTTTGAAACAAGAGTTCTCAGCCTGAAACATCTCCACCTGTCTGGTTGTGATGAGCTGGAGTTGCCCGAGATGCCATCCCACAAGGGCTCCAGGCAAACAGAACCAGCGACTCTCACAGACACAGCTACTCTCTCCCTAAGAGTTTTCCAGATAGAGTGACTCCAGCTTTGGAGAATTCTTCTCTCTTTGTTTAGGGTTCCACATAAGGTTACTTGAACCTTCAAACTGCCATGTCGTGTATTGAATAAAAGGCGTTCTTCCCATAGCCGACCATATTGCCAGTGCCACACATCAGCTAGATAGCCCAAATATTGAGAACATTACCTGGAGCCCAGTGCCCTCTGAATCGCTCACTATACACAACTCTAAGTCCTCTGTAGGACTTCGCAAAGTAGCCGCCCTGTAACTGCATTCACACTCAGGAGCACAGCACCAGAGGCGAGTTGCTGCCCATGCTGGCAGGCAGCTGCGCTGACTCTTCAGTGCTTTCACCCACATTATTTTAGTAATGTTTTATAACGACTGACACTCAGTGCTGTTACCACCAGCTTTGACTGAGAATAACTGAGGGGGCCAATCTTCTGTTTTTATCAATGGTGGGGGGGCAGTGTTGGGAGCAATCCTTTTTACTGGGTTTCTATTATTATTATCATCACTATCATCAGCATCATAACTATCATCATCATCACCACCACAATCATCATCATCACCATCACCACCACCACCACCATCATCATCATCATTATCAATCGCCATCATCACCACCACCATCACCACCACCATCATCATCAATCACCATCATCATCACTACCATCATCACCATTATCACCATCATCATCATCATCATCACTATCATCACCATCATCATCATTACCAACATCATCATCATGGCTCTAGTGGGGATCTCTGACACATTGTGCTTAGTCTCTGTTGCAATTGGAGGACCCAGAGGTATTTATGGTGAGTGTTACCAAGAGCTAAGTGACCAACCTTGGACAGGTCAAGGCCACTCTTCCTCCCAGGACAGAAGCACCTCTAAAAAGGGCACTCTCAGGAATGCCATCTTAAAAGCAACTCAGCTTCTCCAGTGTTTCCTTGCCAGGAAAACAGGTGTCCACATCAAAAGGAAGGCAGCTCCTGACGGGGCTGGCTTCTGAAGACCTGGGTTTCTGAGGAGTTAAGAAGGTAAAGGGACAGGCATTAATCCAAATACCCCCCTCCCCACCAGCTTCCGTCTGAGAATTGAGGCTCCATGGAGCAGCAGATGCTCACTGTTGCTTGAAAAGAACTTTATCATCTCACAATCTCCTCAAAAAGAAAAAAAAAAACTACAAAGCTTTTGTTTCTATAGCTTTCCTTCCTTTTCTCCATAAAAGAAGACAGGCCACAGCTCGGGTTCTGTCCTAGAGAGAAGCTTGCCCTTCACTTAGTGACACACCCTGTCCACTTGAAAGAGGTGTTGAGTGTGCCCCATTTTGCCTTTGTGCTTGAAGGTTTGTGGGGGCTGTCACTCAGGGTGCGATGCTTCATGAATGCATTTCCAAATCCAGTCTTGATGGGACAAGGGCCAGCTCACCATTAGCTGACCCTCACCTCCCAGCATTAGTGCAAAGAACACCCTGGAATTCTTGTTAATTAGTCAGATTCTCCCACTAAGGACAAGAGAGCTGACTCCTGTATCAGCCAACTTAAAGCAGAGCATCCTCCAACCAGAGTGGGGGTCTGGGCCAAACGATTGATCTTGCAAAGTTTGGGGAAAGAAAGGAAGGGACCCTCGCTCCTCTTCCCACGTACTAGAAACAATGTTAGATCAAACAGGTAAAATTTTAGAGAGCAGAGGAAGAGCGAAACCCCACGAGAGGGGGAAAGTTAAAGTGTCTGGTTAAAGATTAATATTCCAAGTTGGGGACAAAAGGATGCTCTTTCGTGGTTCTGTGCTTGCGCCTCTGAATGTAAACATTGTTCTGAGCACTGTCTTTTCTCCGTCGAATCTTTAAAGGGTAATAAATTAGCCCGCGGATGGCCATGCAAGATGCTACTAGATGTGAATGAGAATGTGTCTGAAGAAAAGGCTGACTTTCAATCACACTCTATAGAAAGAATGGTGGGCTTTTCTAAAGAAGCATGTTGTGCCTATTAACCAACTTACAAAAGGGACCATTTCCTTGATTTATGTTCTGTTACTATAGCGATCCCGCAGCCCAGACTGGCAGGCGAAGCCCCCTTTAACAACCGCAGAGGCTTCAGTAGCTACCCTCTAGTACAAACTGCATGCAGCATGGGCTGGAAGACAGTGCAAACAAGCTGTGTGTGCTAAGCAAACAAACATCTGGTTCCAGCCATTTCTACACATCTCTGCAGCTAAGAAGATATTCAAGAGCGGGTCAAGCATTTTGACACTCTTTGAAATATGAATGCAGAGCTCTGATTTCAGCCGTAGGTGCTGGTTGGGCTGCTACAGGAGTGAACTGTGGCTCACAACACTTTACGGAGTGTACAGTGGTGGATTTGATGTTGTACCCACCTTCAGGAATGAACTGGGGCCTTCACAGACTGAGCAGACACAGCTCTGCGTGCATCCATGTCTACTTGGGACACTTTATTGGGCAGATAGATAAAGGTCATTGTGTGCTCATGCTGGAGGGACCAGAGAGACAATTTTGCTCATATTTCAATTCCATATTTCTCAGGAGGGGACACAGTGATTCAGAGGGGACATTTGCCTAAGTGCGATGTAGGTGACTCACAGTAGAGCCAAGACCATCTTTTTCCCGGTGACATACTAGCCAGTATTCCAGTGCTGGGGAAGAGCGAAACTCGGACGTCAGTGGGGAGCAGGTTGGCAGGCCAGCGATGGCATGTAATTTCACATGTAATTAGACAAGCAAACATGACCACTGGGTCACGGGGTGGGGGTGGGCAGCAGAAAGGGAGTGGGGATGAGGAAACAGAGAACTCAGCAGATAGATAATGTGAGCATAAAGAGAAACAAGCACTAGAAAGAGGGAAGGCTACCGAGAGGGCACGTGACACCACAGGGTCATCTCTGAGCAGGGAGTGACTCCTCTCAACGCTGAGGGTGTGTGACTTGTATCTGTGTTACATTGTGCAAGAGCACTATGGGTGTACTATGGTCTGGAAACTCCCACAGTGCGAGGCTCTAAGCGTGTCATCAACGTGTTGGTGAAACTGCTTCTTCTAAGCCCCTCGGGGTTAGAGATCAGCTTTGGGGTGTCTTTACATCGTCTCTTTCTGGTGTGGGCTGTGCTCATTTCGTTTCTTACACAGCCACCAGACTGGATTGGGACCTACCATAGATCCCTTCAATCCCATTTCTTTATCTTCTGTCTCCAAAGCAGTCAGTTTCTTAGGTAAAAAGGAAGCCCAGACCTGACTTGTAAAGTAGGGGGTCTCACTGAATAGCCCCACGTTCTGTCAGCCTGAACAGTGGGGGAGCATTCTTTAGAAGGGTCTGTTATCTGCAAGACCAAGACGAGGTGGGGGCTTTCTGTAGGCCAAGACTTTTCCCTTACCTAAGAACTGTGGTGACATCCTTTTGGCCACAAGGAATTCTTGACATTCTCTTCTTCTCAGAGCCTTGGAGTCTTTTGGCAAAGAACTGTTTCTCAGTGGCCTAAAAAAGGAATCTTTTGGTTTATTTCCAAAGTCTTATTTACGGCGCAGGCCGTGCCTCAGGCGGTGCTTCCAAGAGGCGGGAGGGAACGCCGCAGAGGAAGAAAGTTCTCAGCTCCTTTCCACTACTTCATCATGCTATAAACAATTGTTAATAGAGCAATTATCTTCCAAGTTGTAAAGCTAAATAAGTATGAGGAAGAGAGGGGTGAAGGAAAAGTGCAATTCCTCAAGCTTAATGAAGTCCAGGGAAATTACTCTGAGTAGATTCGAGATAGAAGGGCAGAACCCTCTTTGGCTGAGGTCTAATATATGAGAGGCACACACCAGGCGGCTGACCCCAAACTCCCCACAGCCGGAGTTTGTCAAACAACATCAACTAGTCCACAATAAAACCATCAGTGGACAAACTTAGCCTGGGGCTACAGAGTGAGTTCGAGGCCAGCCCTGGCAACTCAGACTCTTTTCAAACTAAAAAGTCAAAAAAGGGCGAGGGACATAATTGGGGGCATGCCTCCTTCCATACATGTCGTGTTGTGACTGCAAGGGGCAGGCAAAGCAGGTGCGCGGGACCTGTCTGCCGGAGAGCTGGCGTCAATGCAGCCAGCTTCCCCAAGCAGTTGTCAAGGGTCTGCTACTATTTTAAATTTGTTATATGCACTCATTTTTGTTCTTCTCAGAGTGAGAGACCTCCATTGAAAAAGCATAGTTAGGTACACTAAGAAAGCTAACTCAGACAGCCCGCTGATGGGGGAGTGGAGCTGATGGAACAGCTGAGCACTGGCTTTCAATCTAGCTGTAGCCCAGACACAGCACATGCAAAGGGTTCCTCTGCTGATTCATGCAGCCATATGCACTGCGACATTGGGGTGTGCTGCTCCAATGGTGGAACAGTGGACTTCCGCCACTGACTCTTGGAATGATCATTCCAGAAGCTCTTCAAATACAGGCAAAGGACCAGTGTGTGTGTGGGGGGGGCATCTGCGAGTTCTTGTCCTCTGCCTACTGGAAATGACCACTGGATGGGAAACTTCAGACAAAAGGGAGGGAAGGGAGTTGGCCAAGGGAGGGGGAAAGTTGGGGTAAAGACCATGACTCAAATTTTTGCATGAAGCCTTACAGCAGAGTTCTCGGTATTAGGGGGTACAAGAGCTAAAGGAGAGCAGAGGACCGTAGCAGATGATGGATTCCCCTTTGAAGGTGGCTTTGGTCCGTCATCCTTTCTATCCCATGGGGCTCTGCTGAGGGTCAAGAAACATCTCCAGTGGAGAAAGCCAATCTGTGCCCAGGGCATCGTGGACCAAATGGATGAGACTCACAGGACTAGCCTGACTCCCACCCCAGAATCAAGGGCATGGGACCAGTGTGGCCGGGTTTTGATTTTGATTGGCAACCAAAACACAGGAAAATTTTGTTCCAAAGACTTGAACATAAGAACACAGTGCTTTAATCATACCGCTCCTGCCTTAACTTTAAATGCTCTGCAGTTCCCATCCTGGCCTAGCATGGTTAGGGAGGGAGCAGCAAGTTCTGTCTTCTGGTCTGTGCACCCACATGAACTCAGTCTCAAAGCTTCTTGCAATAATTTCTTCTGCTGTTATGCTGCCAGATTGTTTGTTTTTGTTTCTTAACACACACACACACCACACACACACACACACACCCCTCTCCTGTCTTGCATCCTTCTTTCCAAAGGGAGGCTATAGTATGAGCAAAATTTACTACTCTATGTTCTTTGTCTTGTTGATGCTCTGTTGTACTTATGGCTTGAGTTTCTGGGATGATTTCGTGCTAGATTGGATGCGTGCTTTTAATATTAACTTGCTACTTTTACATTTATGGATATACTAGACAATTCACTGCTCTTAAATACAGATCTTACTTAAAAGAGTCTACCAGGTTTGTGGGAAAGGTGGCAAATTTCTTGTCCTCACCCCCACTTTCCAACACGTGCCAAGTTCATTTTGTGATCCTGTGGTCCCTGTTTGAGCATTTAAGATCTGCTTTGTCAAGCTAAGGTGGATATGGCTAACAAGTGGAAGATAAAAGAAACCGAGGGGATTGCGTCAGCAAGATGCAGTCATTTCCTAAGTTTGTTCCTCCCAGGGTATCTCTATCTAAAAGATTGAAGAGAGGAACTATGCAGCATGCAAGACAGCATGTTTAAGTAGGACGCTTTCCAATCTGCAAAGTCTTTTCATGCATTTCGTCATTAGACAAAGAGGATCCTTTGAATTCTTTAAAAGGCACACGGAATAAGTTGGAATTTGCCAGTGACTCTGGAAGCTTGGAAGGCTGCTTAACCTGAAGAAAGAGAGATGAAGGATGTCCTTTCCACGTGGGCCAGGTTCAAAGAATGGGTGCAGTTATGAGGTTTGCCATTCCTGGCACCCTCATAAGGACTTCAGCTCTGGCTTAAGAGACTAAATTTGCTTATTTCAAAAGGTTAGGTTTTTTTTTCTCATAAATGGAAACCCAGGAAGAGAGGTGGCTTGGCATATGGGAGGCACAAAGCTCTGTGGGGCTAGAACTATGGATGGAGAAAAGAATGTGCTTCTTCTGGAGGGAGGGATGCCCATGACTACATGGAGACAGCACCATGGGTTACCCTTCATTAAGATGACAGACTTTCCAAAGGTGCACTCGTCCCTACAAAGGAGATCTGCATGTCTGAAGGGTTTGAACTAGTGTACAAGGTCACAAAAGCCGATGGCAGCTCCAAGTCACAGAGTGAGAAGCAAACTGCCTCTCTAGTTGCATCGAGTTACAGCCGGGAAGAAGCTCTTTCTCTGCAATGCATCAGAGCCCTTCTCTGATTGTCCCTCAACGGAGTGAGAGCCTCATGAGAAATGGGTGAATTCTTGCAAAATGAATATGCACTGAAGTCAAAATGCAAGCTTAAGAAAAGTAGTGAAGTAGAGGGGCACTCACTGCTGTGCAGCTGATCCCTTTGCGCTTGAATCTACGCCCGTGAAATCACAGGTACCAACCTGGGAGTTTCAGATCTTTGTAGATCATAGGTACCATCACACCATTAAAATCTTTGTCTTAGGCACAGAGAAATAGTAAATCAGTTTGGGGAGGTGACCATCATAAAGCTCTGCAGGGTGGCATTTGGTGGCAGGACTTTGGAACTGAGGCCACCGGGAACAGTTGAGAGTTCTGTAAAGGGAGCTCGTGTGTCGGTGGTCTGTGGGTGGCCACACTGATGAAGTGATGAAAGAAAAAGTCAATTTCTGTTTAAAGTGGAGCTTAGCTCCTGTAATCTGACTTCTTCCTCTGGCCCCGTCACTCAGGTTGGCCTAGTTAACACCTCTCTAACCCTGGCGGCCTCATCTGTGAGGAAGGGATGGTCGTCCTGACTCCTATCCTTTATCTAGCCTGGCATGTCACCTGACAGACCCTCTTAAAATGCTTCCCTCTTTAGCTCTTAGTCACTTAGTGTGAGCCCTCCCCCTTCTTACCAGGATGACTAGAGCAGCCCAAATTCCCCTCCACCTGACCCTCTATACTGTAGTCCAAGCAGATCATTCTCAACTGCTCCCCTTGAGGGACACCCTACTGTTACAGTCCTACCACCTCTCACATTCTGTCTTTACTTTCTTACCCACGTTTCTTGTCAATGCAAGTAAGCCATGGCTCTTCCATGCAGGTCTTGGAGTTCGACCCAGCTTCTCTTTTTCCCCACTTCACCTTGCCAACCCAGCCCTGTCATTTTGCACCATTTCCCCAGCAGAGATTTCCAGAGCCCATCCCCAGCACAGGTCAAGCTCTCCTATCAAACCATCACTCTCCTTCAGAAAGTCTGCCTCAAGTTGACTGCTCACTTTGGGCTGTGAACACTGAGGTGATGGCATTGTCAATCATCCACCAGGACTCCTTGGATGCAGTGCTAAACCAGGGGGATGATGTGGATGAAGTTAGGATGAATGAGCTCTGGGTACCTGTCTCACACAGATGCTTTAGGGATGGACCACTAGTGTATTTATCTACTAGTCAAATATGAGCCCAAATGTAGTCTGTCATCCCAAACATTCCTGAGTGTGCACACAAGTGCTTTCCTTGCACATGAGTCTCTACCAAGCCTCCCGAGGAGCTCCTTTCCTTTTTGTCCTGTGGGGATTTACAAGCATCTTGGAACTCACGTTTTCAAGAGCTGCTTAGCTAAGTTAGCCATTAATATTGCAAAGGAAACTCACTCCAAGTGAAGAGATCTAAACCACCATCTAATTTTCTGCCACTATCTCTTAGGCCAGGGATCCAGATGTGGCTTAGCTGGTCCTTGGTGATCAAGCTGCTGAACTGGAGTGTTCATCCAAAGGCTTATTGAGAAAGTCTACTCTGAAGGCTGTGTTAAAGATCCTCATGTTAGACTAGGGTTTAGTTCCTCAATGGATGTGGGTTACAGCTGTTTCCTGGGCTTCTCCACTATGGAGAATGGAGTTTGCTCATCAAGATAACAGTGACAAGAAGGGCCACAAAAAGGGAGATTCGAGTTACATTCTGTTGGGATCTTATCTTGGATGTGGCATTTGTCAACTTCTGTCATAACTATCTGTTTGCTGAAAGAAACTCCTCAGGTTGGGAGAAGGTGACACAATCTGATGGGTACCAGGAGGTAAAAGTCACCAGGAACCACCCCCACCTTACATGCCTCTTGGGAACAAATGTGCTAGGTTTCCAGTCACGTTGGGTCCCATGTGCCATTTACAAACCAGCTCTAGACATGTCTTCACCAACTCTGATAACGGGATAATCCAGCCCAACACCGCAGCTGATCTACTGAACCGTACCTTAAATTCCTGTTTCTTCAGAATGTGTCTCAGGAAGAGAGTAGGCTGGACTCAGTCAGGTCACATGGATTCTATTACCACTAAATATACTTTCCCAGACTCCAGTGAGCACCTCTAAGGTATCAGACAAGTCATGATGATGGCAGCAATTGTGTGACCTTCTGCCAGGCTGACAGGGGACCTGTGTTGACATGCAGAAAAACCAAAGAATTTCCATTTGGGGTTAGGCCCAAAATATCAAAGGAAGTCATTTCACGTTCTTTCACCTTCGTACCTCAAGGATGACGGCCTGTGTTGAGTTGCTATGCTCAGAGCTCTGATGGTTTCCTCAAGTCCAATGATGCTTGCTTGTCTGGGACTCCTGAGAGCTGACATCAAGGTCATTGCTTTGACACTCACAGAAGCAAAGCCCTCCCTTCCTGAGGACTTTTTGCATATATATATGTATTTAGTAATGTTGCAGTATAGACATGCCCAATGAGTGACAGGGTGAAGAAGGCAGGAAGCATGGCTAGGTGACTCACACAGAAAGCCTGAAGTGACATCAGCAACTATCTGAGTGGCAGGTTGGTCCTTTGAGAACGGAGTAACACTAACCTTCTTACCAAGTCCAACCTTCTGGGGTAGATGGGTTTCCCCAACCTCCACTTCAGCCTCACACACTGAGAGAAGCTGAAAATATAAATATTGTTTCTTCCATATTGACCC
The DNA here is from genome assembly GCF_950005125.1 of Chionomys nivalis. Classification (NCBI taxonomy): domain Eukaryota; kingdom Metazoa; phylum Chordata; class Mammalia; order Rodentia; family Cricetidae; genus Chionomys; species Chionomys nivalis. The sequence continues at coordinate 43,965,350 of NC_080090.1, read as the reverse complement.
TTCTGATTGGGAAAGTCTTCCTAGGCTCTCCAAGGCTGAGGAAGAAGCACCCACAGGTGTGTACAGCCTCACTTTCAAGGGTCTCTGTGAGAATACCAGCAAGTATTTCCTAATGATGGAGGTGTCATTGAAGCCCAAGTCCAGGGGCATGCTGGTTTCCTCTCACCCACATTTTGTCAGCATCAGCTTGACAAAGGGAATATTTGCCAAAAACCATCTATGCGCCAGGCCTTTGGGATTCATGAGGGATCAAAGTCAGATCCAGAACCGGAACTCTCGTGTTACTGTATGAGGGAATAAGGAAGACCCATATTAAGTAAATATTTTGCATTTTAAAACTAAAGTAATATTTTTTTTTTGAAAAAACAAAAAATATTACAGGGGGTAGTAAAAGGGCTAGAAGTGACTGAGGATGCTGAACATGGGTGCAGCCCAGAGCTTACTCAGCACTTGAAAGGCCCTAGATTTGATCCTTAGCACCACAGCCAACCAATCACACAAGGCTGGACATGAGAGTCACAATTCTAAGAAGGAAGTGGGTAGAAAGGTCTGCAGGGGTGATTGGTCACCCAGAGCCTAAGGGAAGGACATTGCAATACTATGGACAGCAGAGTCGTCTCAGGAAAGAGTTCCCTGGTGGCAAGGAAGAAACTCAGCAAGCAGGAAAATGAAGCCAGTCCCTAGGGTCATGGAAGACCAGACCTGGTGCCAAAGTCCCTGCGCTGAGTCTCCTTTTAGTTTAAACAACTAGAGTGATCTCTCTTCACCTCTTAAACTGGGTCCCATGCAAAATAGATATCCTCAAATCTTATAGAACTGTCTCGAAATTCTCCTTTGTGTTTATACCTTGCAGGGGTGGGGGGGAGGGAGAGACAGACAGACAGACAGACAGAGGAGAGAGAGAGAGAGAGAGAGAGAGAGAGAGAGAGAGAGAGAGAGAGAGAGAGAGAGATTCTCTTTCCATTTGGTCTTCCAAGCACCCAGGGCCTTTCGGAACAGGTGATTAACACATAATTATCCACAGCAATTGAGCACAGCCATTTCTAGACCACTGCCTCTTACAAACAGGAGATGGCTCTGTGGGAGGATGTAGCCTTCCAATATGGTTAAAAGTGTGGGGGATAAAGATCCTCCTTGTTGAAGTAATACATTTAGTATTCTAATGAAGTAATTATAAAAGTAAGTAATTATTGAAACAACTGCATCAGCCCCCAGCCATTAAAATCCCCTAAACAGATCTGGCACGAGGGCTTGGCTATTAGAAACCTTGGCAACCACCCAGTGTCTACAATAGCTTCTAATTAATTGATCTCACCTCTAATCTGCTATTGTTAGCTCAGCACTGATCATTTGTTTGGCCCGTGGATCCCATTGCCCCTTCCTTTTGATTGTATTTGTTACTGTACCCTCTCTATCTCTTTCAATTAAGCACAGGTTAAGTGGTTCACCCGCAAGAGAATAGGAGATAATGGCACCAATCAGAGTAATCTCTTTAATTTGCTAAATGGATTACAGGGAAACCCCAGCCAAAGTGAAGTCATAGCTAGTGGCCTTCACTTGAACTATACACAAGAACTATCTAATTATTAACCCACTGTAAGCCAAACTTCATTGTGGAAAGAGTGTCCACAAGGTGAGTCAGGGATCCACAGGATTCCCCACAGGAGGTGGCTCTCTGTCACTAACTGTCCCCACTGGCTCCATCCTCAGATTTCTCTCTTGCCTTAGATACCTTCACAAACCACCATAGTGGCCGCCAGCAAACTAGAGGCAGGAGGGTAGATTTATAGTCTCTTTAAGGACCTGCTCGAGCTAGAATTCATTTTTCTCATTTGTACCATAAATGCAAACACAGTTTCATGGGTACAATGGGCTGACTTCTGCTGACTCTGAGGAAAATGTATATTTAAGAGTAAACAAGTTTGTCTCTAGCTGGTAAATGATCTTTCCCTTCGTGACCTTGCTTCTTGCTGCTCTTTACTCACCCCCTCACTCTCTCTCTCACACACACACATGTGGACTCTCTCTCTCTCTCTCTCTCTCTCTCTCTCATACACTCTCTCACACATACCTACTCACTCACACACTGACAGTCACTCACGCACACTCACTCAAACATACACTCACACACATACCTACTCACGCTCATGCATTCTCTTACACACATTTACACACACACCAATCACACACTGACAGTCACTCACACACACACCACACTCACACTTACACATACCTATTTATTCTCTCTCTATCTCTCTCTCTCACAAACACACACACACACACACACACACGTCTCAGGGTGGAGTAGAAGGCAGGAACTTCCCAACCACCAGCATCATGACTCTGCACATACCCTTTGACAATCAGGCAAGCACGCAAAAAATGTATCTCGGACTATGTCCCAGGAGAATAAGATTAAGGAATAACTGCCACCAAGAAAATGAAAGTTTTAAAAAACTGTAAAAGCAAAGCACAATAAACTGCAAAAGTTGATGTACCTGACCCTGTCTGAATAACTCTCATTACCCGAGTCTCTGGGGCCTTTGAGTCTCCTGGATTTTAGGGTACCTACTATTTCTCAGTATCTACTCAGTGAAGATGACCTGGCTCTTCACGTTGAGAGTTCACGACAGGAAGGAAATGCAAACTCTGGCAGCCTAGACTTTGAGAAAATGGCAGAAGCATGGAGATTCCCCCAGGCTTTCTCCCCTGAAGCAGGTCACAGCCATTCATTAAGTTTCCTGACTAAACAGAAAAAGAACATCTCTCTTCCTAAAGACTCAGAGACTCTGAGATCTGAACAAGCAGGCCTCATTCAGCTGCCCTGGGCAACCACCATTAGATCATACCCCATACTATTTCACAACTATCCACTTCTTCCTCAAACTTAGCAGGAATGCCTACTCTCTGCTTCTTCCTTCTCTTCGTATTATGAGGAGATCTGTGTCCACAAATCTCACTCTGAATGATCTGTGTTTAGCTTACTGACATCTTCTGTTGCAGAGGCCTTAACTTCCTCATCCTCCTCATTCATATTAAAGTGACCTAACCCACCTGCTCTTGATTTGTTTTTGTATAAGCCGGTGTCTCCTTTAGCATTTCTCTAAATCAAGAGACTCCTTCCTAGACACACATCTGAGTTCTACAACTCGGCAAAGGTCGTATTAAGTACATTGAGCTCCCACTATGCTCACGATCCGGGGCTGTACAGAAGAAAAACTGCACATAGGGAGAGATATCAAAAGGGAGGTGGAGGGGACACGCACCTCACTGTTAGTGGTCCCAAGAAGGAAGTTGAGGCAGCAGATCCACATTTCGGTGTTGGTTTCCTGACTTGGTCATTTCATCTTCTTAAGTGAGCCCTCCATTCTCAGTCTTATTTGGGGGAGCTGTGAGGATGCCACCATGGACAGAATCTTGAGGTAACAGCCCTGCATCTACTCAGTGCTGCTCTGCACACTGTGTGAGTAAGAGACCATGATGGGTCTAAGCGCATCTCCCCATGGCAACTCCAGATTTTAAGAGTTCAGCTGTTGTGCTGTGAAGATTGGAGGAACCAAGAGCAAGCACCAAACAAGAATAATCGCAGGGAAAAGAGCTTTGCTCTGCAGTACTTCAGTCTCTCCCCTAATCTATGGGTCTCCTGGGCTCCTGGGTCTGCCCAAGTCAGGTTCTGACTGGACAGTCCGCCTTTTCCCTTTATTTTCATTGGCTCACACGGCCACCCACTCATAACATTCCAAGGTGGAAGGAGAGAGCCAGCTCCTGCAAAGTGTCCTCTGGCCTCTAGACACTCACCATAGCATGCATGTACTTCCAGAAATAAATGAGATTATAACATTAATAAATATGATAAAAATAAAAAAGACATGCATATTTTGCTATGTAGTTAAAACAATAATCCAACCGCCAACAACCATTGTCTTTTATGCTGCTCAAACAGGCTAATCTAGAAAAGGCCATGTACAATGAACAATTCTGGAATTGGGAAGTCAAGGTGAGGGGTTGTATCCGGTGAGGGTCTCCTCTCTGCACCAGACTTTAGAACAGCATGGAAGATGGAGAGCACATGTGTGTGTATGATGGAGAAGAGGGGCCCGAGCTGGCTTTTACTCAGGGCTCTGGTGTAATGGTATTGATCCATCGTGAGGCTTTGCCCTCATCATCTTTTTGGTTATAGGTTCTACCTTCCAACCCTGCTGCAGTTGGGGATTTGTGTTTACAGAAGGTGAATGTGAAGGAACCTCTAGTAATGGCAGTCTAAATAAAAATATCAGGAAGAAGATGGTGGGAAGGAGGCGGTCTTTGGCATGGTGCAAACTCGGTGTTTATGGGCCTTGCCCTTCTCACTCTCGGCCATCAAAGGTCTTCTGAGACCGCTGCGCTGTAGAGTCTGCTTTTTGGGAGTCACAACTCTCTGCGATTTGAATAAAAGCCTGCTGGAGAGTTCCATCTACATTTCAATCCACAGTGGATTTTGTGTGCATTTTACACCACTTCTATAGTTGAGTAGCTTGCATTTTAATCTTTCAGCTGATACATTACAAAAGAGATTGTATACATCAATGGGCGCCATTACAATCTTTAATACACGAATCTTGAGCAATACCCAAATAAGAGCAAACCTATTTGTCTTTTCAAATATTTTCCATTCCTTTCCAGTGAAAACATCCCAGTGTCTTTCTCCTAGCCTTTGAAGACAGCCTGTAGGTTGCCTTTTGCTCAGTTACCGGCCTGTGCAGTTACACACCCAGGATTGCTTTCTTATCTCTCTGTTCCCATTGATTTAACTGTCCTCAGCTCTCCCTTCCCCACACTCTCTCAGTGAACCAGTAGCTCTGTTTCATTCTCAACATCTATGAGACAAGCTTTCTTGTCTCACAGATGGGTGAGGTCACATGATACTTGTCTTTCCGTGCCTGGCTTATGTCACTTGGCACAATGATAATCTCCAGATCTATCTGTGTTGCAAACAACAAGACTTCATTCTTGGCTTCGTTGGGAAAATTCCCCATCACGCTCATGGGCTGCACTTCCTTAAGCATCCACCAGTGGATGGTCGCTTCTACTGTTTCTATGCCTTGCGTGCTGTGGGAAGTGTGGTACTGAACCTAGAGAAGTGGATGCCTCTCTACACGTGGACCCCGTTTCCTTTGGACATTCCTCACTAGAGAGACTGATGGATACTAGTGTAGTCTTAGTGTTTGCTGAGGAACCGCTACACTGATTTCCTCTGTTGTTCTAATTTATGATCACACCCACAGCATCCAAGCGTTCCCTTCTTTCCACACCTCCCCCAGCAGTGGTTTCGTTTTTCTCTTTTCTTTTTGTATAATGGCTGTTCTCACTGAAGGAAGGAGAATCTCACTGTTTGGATGCTAAGAGATTTGAATGTTCCTGTAAGATCACTGGCTGTTTGACTTCTTTAAAACGGTCTATCTAGGTCTACTGCTTATGAGTTATTTGGTTTTGATTTCATTCTGATTTGATTCTAGACTTTAACCTCTTCTCGGCTGAAAAAGCATCTTATTAATGACTCACTGGTGGTCTCAGAGTGAATCAGATGGTTTTGCAGGGCCAAGAGGGTCTCAGGCTCCATTTCCAAAGTGACTGCTTGGAGACTGCCACCACCTACCTTCCCCACTGGCCTCAGTGAGGTACTTGCCACCTACCTGTAGTTTTTCGTCTGTGCTCAAGCCTAGAAATTTGAAGCCCTGTGTACTCTGTGCAAACGAGTTCCAACTCATCCAGCCTCTGTCCTGTGTGTTTTCATCATTACTCACTTTGAACAGAGGCACACTTTGCTTGCTCCACACTGCCTTCAGTTACCAGAATATCAATTCCTGTGTGTGTGTGTGTGCGCGCGCGCGCGTGCGCGCACGCGCGCGCGTGCGCACATTCATATTCCTGCTCTTATTGCCGCTATGACTTTTTCCAGGTCTTACCTGTCTGGAAAAGACACCCAGGGTTGAATGTGGGGCTTGTGTTTCTAGTTTATGAAGTGTCTGCCACGCCAGCTGCAGCCAAACTATGCTGTATTTACTGTTGAGTGTTCTAGGTGAGTGGAGATGAAACTTCCTTTCCGGTGAGAGTCCTCCTGTGACTGTTTACTTCAGTTTGGTCTCTTGCATTTCTGTCCTGCAAACCCAATCTATTGTTTGTAGGATTTTATGTTGTGACTTAGACGTTAAGGCTTTTATACCAGTCAACTCCTAACACCAGGGTGGGAAACATCATATCCTAAGCTGTAGATTACAGAGAGGGAAACTGAGTCTTTGACGGGATATATGATCTATGAATGCATAATTTCATATACAATTTAACATGTCCATTTAACTTTGCCATCCTTTCTGGGAAAATTCATTAAATCGAACCAACATTTATTGTGGGTCTGTGATACGCAGGTCACCAAGATGGGGCTTTCAGATTCAGTCACAAACAAGATGGGCCTTGTCACACACATCTAGGACATAGAAGGCATATTGAACATGTCCTATGTGTAAAGAAGTCAAGTGAAGGGATTCTTCTGTGGTGACAGTATAGGGTTAGCGTCTAGAAGGTTTGGGTAGTGAGTATTAAAAACAGGGTGTTAAAAAGTCAAAGTTGAGGAAGCTCTCAGGGGTGAGGGTGGAGAGCTTGTGAATACAGAGTGGTGTTTACTGGGACTGAGAAGATGCACAGTGGATGGATACACACACACACACACACACACGACCAAAAGAACTCTGAGAAACTTTTAAAAATCCCACGGTGTCGAGCTTTATACAAAGGCTGACCAGCTTGGAGTCCTTTTGTGTATAAGGGGCAGATGAGTGGCCCCTCCATTTCTCTTCTCTGGCCTTCTAGTTGGTCCTCAGGGGACTTCTCCACTCTGCCGTTGGGCTCAGGCAGGGGACGTGACTGATTAACGGTACATTAACACACAGAAATAGTTAACTTAAGAACGCCAGCCTGAGCTTCTCTGTGAGTTTTATTTTATACCTCGTGCTTCTGCTATCATAATACAAGAGGCACCTGCATGTCCCAGAGTGTGGGGGTATTCAGGGCAAAGCCAAGGTCATCCTCAAACCTGGGCTAGACCCAGCTGTTCCCGTGTGCTCTGCTCAACAGGTCTTGTTGCTGAAAGTCACAGGATGTGGAGCTCCTTGCCCACGGTACTATTAGAACTGATGCACACAGACTGTCCCTCAGGTATCCCACCTTCTCAGCATCCCTGCTAGGACAGACCTTTCTGATTCTCTCCTAACGAGCAGCTCTCTCGGGCTGGGTCCTGCTTGTTTCATTGTCCCTTACAATGCAGATGACCGCCACCCACACATCTGCATTCTGTTTCCGCTCTACTCCGAATTCCCCAGCGAAAACACATTTGCTGCGTCAGACAACATCTCAGTCTAGAAGGGGCCAAAGTCCTGGTTCAGAAAGATCAGCATACACAGATGCCCTAAATGTTAAAATCTGGGTGCAAGGGAGGTTCAGATATACTTGGTCTGAAGCAAAGCCTGACATCTGAGATTACGAAACAGATCTGCAGGTAGTTCTAATGCTGACAGCCACTGAGTGGTGGTGCTGAGAGCAAAGGTTAGTAACAGCTTCCTTTATCCAGGGGGCTCGTGGTCTGTGTCTCATATAAAGAGTGGGGTCAGCCTGGTGTGGAAGGTGCTAGAAATGCATCCCATCTCGTATCTGAAGTCATTGGCCTCCCCTGATGTGCTACTCCTGACATGCTCCTGTCCAGATGGGTACACAGCATAAAATGTACATTGATCCTTCAAGATTTCATAAGAAAAAATGGTGGATTTTCCATTGGTGATGATGATGTTGGAAAACACTGAATGGGCTCATACACATCTCTGCAGAACCAACCAGCCACAGGTAGAAAATATTTGGGGAACCTCGCATGTGGAACCAAGTGTGTACTTGCTTTCTCCGTGACCCCTAAACAGCACATAGGTTGAATGGGGGTAAGTAACCTGCTGGTGAGGGGCAGTGTGTGGGAACCAGCATGGGTTTATGGGAACACTGAGCTGTGTAATACAGGAGACTGGACCATCCACAGGTCTGGGTATCTTTGGAGACTCTTAGAACCCACCCTGTGTGGAAGTGAAGTATATCTCCTACCGTTGGGATATTTAGAGATTTTCCCTCTATCATGGAGATGTAAAATTTTACATTTCATTGTCTGGATAGGTCTCTGGGCTTATATTTATTGAATATCTGTGTCCCTGGATAATTATCTCTAAGAGTATGTTTACTGGGCATCTATGTCCCCAAATATATATCTTTCAGTATATGTTTATTGAGCATCAATGTCCCCCACTATATGTCTCTGGGTATACATTTATTGAGCATTCCTGGATTGGAGAGTTTCCAAGACTAAAGAGACTGTGCAAGTCAGGCCCAAGGTGAGCAGCATCCCAGGGTCTCCATGCAGTTCAATGGGCTGTGCTGTGGTGGAAGGCCAGTGGGATGCACAGATGAGCTACTGAGGCCTTGGCACCACACTCAGAGGCCTCCCTGGGGCCCCGAAAAGGGTCTAAGAAGCAAGAGCCTTAGTTGCTTGATGGTGGGTTAAAAGCAGAGCCTGGCAGACATGGAGGACGTGAAATATTTCTAACACTGGAGTCAAGCGCTGGCTGGCGAGTGCTTTCCTATTCTAAGGCACTTACAGGGTGATTCATGGGCAATTTGAAGCCATAAGCAGTTTCAGTGATGAAACCCACAAACCAAACGATAGCACATTTCTTATCTTCACCAGTGAGCACACTTGTCCCTCTGCCTGCTGCCACAAACACTGTCACCTTGAAGGGTGCTCTCCCATCACTGTCTCCGATGGACCAAGGAAGTGGACTTCCCTTGTAACAATGCCGTGAAGCATGGGTCCATTAGGGGAAGTAGGAGGCGGGCTCTGAGTGCGAGAGACAAGAGGAAGAGAGTCAAGTCATTATCAGCTTAGGACGATGAATGTGACTGTCACCACAATGGCCATTATGTGACTTCACAGATCACTTTTAGAAACCACTGAAGTGAGTACGCAGAGGGGGAAAAAAGCTGGGAAAGTTTGAATGAAGAAATAGAAAAGGCTTACTACGTCCAGTAGCTGAGGCCAGGTGGAACCTTCTCAGAGGCATCTCCAACATAGAGGTGATTCTACAGTCAGAGTGGCCTCCCATCAATGTTCTTAAATAAGCTGGAGTCTACGTATGGAATTGCCAATCAGTGTGCCCCTAAACAAACCTGGTTCTTGTTAGGGCTGGTTCAGGACTTTTTGAGGAATACCAAGTATAAAGGAACAAGCTATGATGCGGAGACAGAAAAGATTTTCTCCCACAATTTGGGAAGGAAGATCTCTGTTTTCTCATATCACACAGAACCCGGTATTTCAAACTGGAATAATTTGAGAGCCGTAGATAACCAGCACTCTCACTGATGAGCAGCTCAGGGGAGGGAGTGGCTTATTCACAGACTCCCCACTAGTCAGAAGGTGGCTGAATCAAGTCAGCCCAGTGTTGTTTGCCTTCCTCCATAGTGCTCAGTCCCCACTGGCTACCTATGGCTGATCCAGGGCCTCAGACACCAGGGAGAGAAATGCAAGGCCAAGGACAGGCCCCAGAGTATTGGTTTCTAGCCTCACTGTAGTCTAGGTTAAAGTAGGAGGGCTTCGAAAGATCTTGGCTGCATACAAGGCCATGAATTCAGGGTCTCTGGGGATCTGTAGAATTAGACGCTCTCAAGATGGTTCAAGTATGTTAGTATGGTTTACATTTGAAACGGTATCCACAGGCTCATGTTTTGAATGTTCGGACCCTGGATGGTTGCGCTAATTTGAGGCAGGAGATGTGGAATGTTTAGGAAATGGGGGTGGTGGGCTCTCTGGCAGAAGGAGTCCACTAGGTACAGGCTGTGGAAAAATTTCCACAGTCCTCACTATGCTACCTGCTTCCTGAACTGCTGCCGGATGAATACGGAACTGCTTCTCCATGCCTTTCCCTGTGATGAGGAAATCCTCTGAAACTGCCGGCCAAAATAGATCTTACCGCTCTGCAGTTGCTTCTGTCTGGTGTTGGTCTCAGCAGCAGACAGTAAATACAGATGTAGCTGAGAATCGTTGCCTGAGGGAGAAGAACCCAGATGACTTAGGGAAAGGTCCTCTTTCTAGGGTCATCACCTGCCTGAGGAGATGTCCATGTGCAGGACCAACCAGAGGCTGCTGCTGTAGATAACACAGAGCTCAAACCCAAATACAGACCTCAGCGAGGTGCGAGTCTCCTTATCGGTGCTTTAGGGAGACTGGACCATTCTAGCCCCGCTCAAAGGGAGGCAGCTTTGTGGGTATAAGCTGCGTTCTCTCACACCTCTGCCACACGGCCACCATGACACTGAGCCCAAGATGGATGTCTTTAGCAATGGTCAGCTTGGAGAATTCCATCTACTGAGGGAAGTTTTTACACGTGCACCTTTTAGTATGGTTTCTACAAGCCATGCCTGGCTGCTGAGCACTCTAGTATGGAAGACCAACCAACCAACAAACAAAGCGAATCTTACATCTGGTCTCATTTTAATCATGGCCATATCTAGCTAGTTACTACTACATTGGATAATGCAAGAAAGATCTCACCAAATAGGGATATAGATACATAGATTTTGACGATAGCAATGATAACTATTAAAATTTTGTTTGTTATTCATGTCCTTAGTGTTTTCAGGAAGATAGGACAACACACACACACACACACACACACACACACACACCACCACCACCACCAACAACAACAACCAATCAACCAGTAGAAAGCGACATTAATGAAGCCACACACAGGTAACACTAATTTTCTAAGTACTTTTGTGTGTTCGGCTATCGCCCATAAACAAGATTAAGGAAGTGAAGAAGAGAAGTATTTCTGTGGAGGTTTGGAGGCCCACTGAGAACAGAGTCCCAGGATAGCACAGATCTCCTCGTCCCCAACCACAGATGCTGAAGGAGTGGTCGCAGCCTTTCACGGCCACCTTTCTATCGAAACTTCCAGAAGAAAGCTAGCTGGACGCCAACGTCAACTTTTTCTCTCAGAACCACAAACAGCACACATTTCCCGATCACAGGGGATCTTGGCCAAGGAACCTGCTTGAACCTCTCTGCTCACTTCCTCCAATGGAAGGAACAGTTCCTCTGTGGTGGGCCCAGCATTTGAGATGAGGTTCTTGGAACATTGGTGAGCTTACTCTACGGGACATTAATTCCCATAGTCAGTTATTGTTGGTTAGCACTTTGTTTTCCATATTGAAACAAAAGCCAGTCTTTGCTCAGGGAAATGTAAATATGTTACCAATTCTATCCTGTTATTTTATCTTATCCTTAAACAATCCACAGTGTGCCTGATCCACACTAATAGAAATAGAGAAAACAACAATTGAAGTCACATTCCATCCTTGGGGAAAGCACTTCGTGACCCCACCTCATTCTTGTTTGTAAAAGCCGAGCTGATAGGAAGCCCTAATCTCTTTGCCAATACGACTGCCATCATGTGTAGTCCACGGAAAGGTGTGAAGACGTACAGGCTGAGATAGAGCTGACCAAGGTGGAGTGTGGAAGGCAGAGGCGCGGGCAGGCACCCAAGGGCTGGGGTTAAAGGCCCCCTGCCAGACGAACTGCTGGCAGCCTGCGTTGCTTCAGCTCTCAGCTTCCTGAGAGGAGAGCAAAGACCATGGCTCCGGGAGGACTGCACAGAGTGAAGGTGTGCACTGTGTGAGAGCTGGAGATATCTCCCAGGCGTTAGTCTGAGCCTGGGCTGACATGGCCACTTTCTTCCCAGTGATTTCTGTGCAGGACCCTTCTTTGTTAGCTCTGTAGTGGATCTGAACTAATCTGTATACATTCCTTTTGCCTAAAACATGACAAGATTCTGAAAATGTGTATCTTATTAGGATTGTGTAGCATATACATTTTGTGAGATTTATCTTTTTAGCCGCGTTTAGATATGCAAGTAGAGGCATTAAGGATATCCACTCCGTCGGATGACTGTCAGAGCAATTCATCTCGAAAGCTTTTTCACCTGCATCCCTTGACCACACTTTGCCTCTTCTCACAGATCCTGTGACCGTCAATCACCTCTCTGGGAGCCTGCCCCTCCAGGTGAGCCAGCCACATTACCTGGATCCTAGGCTTGTCTTTTGTGTCAGGCCTCATTCCCTTAACGTCTTCAAGATTCAGCCACACTGCAGCGTGTGTAAGAATTTCATTTCTTCTCAAGACTGGGTATAATACATGGGATCCTATCATCTATGCAACAGCCCAGTTTGTTTATCCGTTCATCTCTTGATCGATATTTGGACTGCTCTGTCTCAGATCTCAGAGGAGGAAGCACCCCGGAGGAGGCAGCTTGGCTTCGGCAGCGCTCTGTGGTTATTTTTCTACTTTCTTGTGGACTACGAAGCACAAGGGTTACAAACAAGCATGGTCACGTGGGTAAGCCTGCTTATTCTGGAGCAGACAGAAGTGCCTGTATCCTCAATGCACACTCTGTGCAGTGATCTCGTCTCTGTACACCAACCTGTCCTTCCACGGCAGAGCTACCCATGTCTCAAAACTTCTGCAAGAATGTCCAAAGGCACTCCGATAAAGGGACTGGAAATCCTGTTTTGGTGTGCTCAAAGATTATGGAAGGGGGCTCATGCAATACAAACTCAAGTGTTTTAAATCTTTGGGACAATTAGAATTCTATTAAAAATTATCACTAAGTTTATGCTCCAAGGGATCTGACATAAAGACTGAAGATAGACATGTCCATGCATGTACGCGCACAAAACTGTTTTCAAAGCATCTGACATAGACCTAGAACTCAGAATTATCAGAACATCTTTATATGTATATATTGCCAATTTTAAATATTACGTTTTTTTCTTTTTTGGTTTTTTGAGACAGGGTTTCTCTGTGTAGCTTTGGAGCCTGTCCTGGAACTAGCTCTTGTAGACCAGGCTGGCCATTAACTCACAGAGATATGCCTGCCTCTGCCTCCCCAGTGCTGGGATTAAAGGCATGTGCCACCACTGCCCAGCTCAATATTATGTTTTTATAGTCATTTCTGGATTTTACAGCCTGTAAATACTGGAAAAGATGAGCTTTTAATTCTATGCCATTATTATACATAAAGTTATGGCTTTTATTATATATTTAGCCAAGTACAAGAATAACTATTTGGCTCGTAGCTCACACAGAATTAACTCTTACACAAGAAGCTCCTGAGTTTGGACAAACTGAATGACTCCATTGGAGGGAAAAACCCCCTCACTATTAACACATTTCTTTCCAAAGAGAACCTGTTGCATGTGCTACAGAATAACAATAATCTCCAACAAGTTGAAGCACAAAGGGTCTAGACTGGGATCCCAACGTCCAATATCACTGTTAAACCCAACATTGTATAAAAGCAAGAGGATGCTGAGCCAGAGTTGACGGATTTGGAGGTGGAAGGATGAAGGAGTTGGGTTTACATGTAGAAAGACCAAGGGACAGAGTATGCAGTGTGTAAGGCTAGGGAATGATGGTACAGCGAGGATGTCGGAGCTGGCTCTGAAGCCACTCCCACTGGTGGCCGCTGCTCTCTGGGAGGGTCACCTATGAACAGAACGAACTGTTGACCTTCCTGAGTTAAGTCACACCTCCATGGTGTCCTAATAGCTCCAATAGCCCTTTGCACAGGAAGTCTGGGTAAACACAGGTGCTCATGGGATATCAAAGTCCAATTAGCCATTTACCTTCAGGACTTTCTCAACAGATACTCAGGGTGACCGCTGTGAGTTCCTGAGGGTTCCATGAGGACAGAGGCAGGATGTCCCTGTTTATTCCTAAGAACCCTCAGAGAAGTGAGGGTTGCAGAGCCTTCCAGAAGGGGGAATACACCTTTGTGGTTTAGCATGCCCAAGTCGACAAGGGCGCACCACTCCGAGCACCTTCTGAGAGCAGGAACTTCCTCTTCCTCCCCACAAATGCAGGAGTTAAGGTCTCAATATGTTAGTGGACGGCACAGTTCAAGCCATAGTCACAGCTACTTTATTCAAAGATGTAACAACGAAGCCAGAGGGACAGACTGCAGGATGTACATACAACTGTTCCTAACTTTCTGGATAGATGATAAATAAACCCCAAAACCATGGCATCAAAAATTAAGATAAAAGACTTGCAACCTGGTGCTGGAGAGATGGCTCAGAGGTTAAGAGCATTGGCTGCTCATCCAGAGGTCCTGAGTTCAATTCCCAGCAACCACATGGTGGCTCAGAAGCATCTATAAGATCTGGTGCCCTCTTCTGGCATGTGGGCATACATAGAGGCAAAATGTTGCATACATAATAAACAAATAAATCTTTGAAAAAAAAAAAGACTTGCAACCTACGCTAGAGTTTACAGCACACACTCACATGCCTCCAACAAATAATTAGGTAACACAATGTCATCCAGATTAAGGGAGAAGGTATTAACAATGCCTACATAAAAATTTCAAACTATAATGAAATAAATATTTTTAATTTAAATTTATGAGGTATAGAACCTCTAATACTCTTTAGGAAGGTTGGTATCCTCCCGAGGAGTTGTTGCTACCTAATACCCAAAGCCGTGAGTACCTAGTTACATAGTTGCAGGTGTAATTAAGGTGGCTAACTAGATTTACTGTGAATTTCGTAGCTTGGTCCATTGTTACTACAGGGCCCTTACAAGTGGAAGCGGGACAGGAACTTAATGCAGAGGTCATAGCAAGGGAGGCACAGCCCAGGGTTGTTGATTTTTTTTTTTCCCTCTAGAAAAGGCCTTTCTGTGTACTCCAGGCTGGCTTATGAATTCAGATGGACTCAGCACCCACAATCCTCCTGTCTCCTCCACCCCAGTGCTGGGATTGTAGATGTGTGCCACCACACCGGGAAACTGCTGACTTTAATAAAAGGCACGCAGACATAAGCCAAGACCTTGGACAACCTCCTCAAACTATATAAAATGAGAGGCAGTTTTCTTCTGGAGATTAGGGAGGGACCTTGCTCTGATGAGATTTTAACTTAACCTAGTAATACTCATTTTAAGACTACCGACCTCTGCAACTGTAAGGTAAAGCGTGTATATGTGAGCTGAGGCAACAGGTCCATTGGGAAAGTGCTTGCCAGGTAAGCCTGAAGACCCCAGTTCAGATTCGCAGAATCCACGCAAGCCTGAAGACCCCAGTTCAGATTCCTGGAGTCCCCACAAGCCTGAAGACCCCAGTTCGGATGCCCAGAATTCACACATAGGCAGACATAGAAGCACACGTTTGTAACCCATCTCCAGAAGATCATGGCCATATAGCCTGGTCTGGTATAGTGGAGAAAAAGCAATCTTGTCTTCAACAAGAAAGAAGGGAAGGACAGACAGCTGAGTTGTCATCTGATCTCTATACACGAGTCATGGGAAGTGGGTGCCCACATTGCCACACACACACATACACACAGTCATACATGCGCAAATTAAAAAAAATCTATATTTTAAGTCAGCAAGCTTGTGGGTATTTGTTAGAGGAACAAGGGGAAACAGGAAGTGTTGGAATTCTGGAATTTGATAAATGTTTTGGAGGGCAATTAGGCAAACATTCATCGCTTCATTAAGTGTGGATGTCTCCATATTTACAGAGAACATTTGTACTTTTATATATCCATACCATGAAAATAATTAGGTGACTTCTTTTGCCCCTTCTCCAAGGAGAAGAAAACCAAATACAACCGGAGGGGACCCTGTAGTATTTATGCAACCTTATGCAAATACTAAAACATCTCTCAGCTCACTCAGGCTGCTAGTCTCAAATGCCCAAAGCAGTGGCTTAGGAAATTAAGAATTAGAAGTTAACCTCGAATACTTTCCGAGACTGCACCATTCGAAGTCAAAGTGTTGGTCAAAGCCTATTTACAGGTGCACGAGGTATCTTGTCACCATACGATGGGAGGGCTTCTGTGTGATGACACTAACTCTGCCTCTACACTTGAGGAAACTGCCAGCGGAGCCTGGATTGGGGGGGAGGAGAGCAATGCCTAAGCCACCACAGAGAAGGATGCTCTCGGTGACTGCGGTTAGGGGAAGAATGCATACAGACACACGCCTAAAGAAGTCTGGAAGGACAGAGCCTTGTGTCAATAGTGTCCATGTCAATGAGGCATGCCCGACAGTAGTTTCTCTCAGGACGGTGTTTCTACAGAGCACCAAATAAGTATATTTGCTTCCGATTTTTAGAAAGCTAAAGACATCTGCGTTGGATCAAACTGAAAGAAAATAAAGTAAAATAAGGTTAAATTTGGCTTCAAAGCAATTTTAAGTTAATCACAGAAAAGCAATTCCGTTAACTCCTTCAGGATATGTGAAGTTGCCAACAATAGAAAATGGGGAGAGCTCCCTCTCAGTGCGCTAGACTCTTCTCAATACATCCGGCCACAGAGCTCCTGACTGGAGGAGATGGAGTGGGTCTTACCCTCAAAGTCTGCTGGTGGACACTCTTCCCTTCTGACCTCCAGGCTGTTCATAAAAGCTTCCTATCCTTCAGGCCTTTCCTCACTTCCTTAGGTTAAAGTTTAGCATGGGTCTGGAAAACCACCACCGCCTTCCTAAACAAAGTTGTCTGGGAATAAACAGCGCTGCCCTCGGAAAACTCAGCCTCGGACTAGGCACAGACATATTTGTCCTTTGCCACACCACTAACCGCACGACTGGTAGAAGGAGTGAGCTGCTGAAAAACTTATGAATTCTGTTGCCGTCGCAGAGAACAGCCTAATATCCCTTGCCCTTGCTGGCTTCTATTACATTCTAGGGCCCTAAGAGAAATGGGCTTGTCAGTACAAAATGCCTTAAAGGGCTCTCCTCCTTTAGAACTGTGGAGACATAGAGTTGTTGACTGAGAGGAGACGATCTCCGTGCCTCCAGAGACGGCATCAAAGGCAGAAACCGCAAGCGACCGCAGATTTAATGCTCTTCTTCCTGCCCCCTCTCCTCCCTGGCACGATGGCCTTCCCCTGAGACTGACTCTCATCAAACTGACAAGAGCGATCATGGGATGATTCACCATTAGACCCAAGGATTTTCCCAAAGACCAAGAAGGCTTTGAAAGATAATACACAGGCTCATTTCTATGCCTGAAGCCCACAGCCTATGCGTCTTAGAAGTTAGCTCTTTGAAAAATCTCAGATGGAGCAGGCTAATTCACTGAGTTCTCATCTTAAACCCATGTAGCTAAAGGCTATTGGGTTTCATGAGAAACAAATAAAATTTGAAATTAGCTGCAATGACCACCCTCTCCCATTTGTGTGGCTGGCAGAGGGCCTATTTGTGTTGGCATCGTGACCATGTCCATGGTTAACTCAGAGTTCCCGAAGACAAAGCTGTCTGATGCTGGGCAAGCTTTTCAGTCTTACCTACCTCAGTTTCCATATTCATGAAGTATCCAGCAGCAATTATAATTGCCTCAGAAATTTGTTGTAAAGCTAAATAAATCCCCATATGAAAAGGACCATGAATGATGTCTGACATGAGACAGCAACTGTGCCTACAGCCATGAAGAAAGCAATGACGTCCTTCGTACACACAATGGCTGGAAATGCTCACAAAGTGCAATAAGCAAAATGAAGAATTAGTACAGAAGGGTAGCTAATTAATCCCTCCTCTGGGCTTATTCTTGTCAAGATGGTAGGGTATCATTAGCTGTGTGGATAACCTGGGTTATTTTGAACACTTACTTAGGGACAAATTTTACCATCTTAAATCAGGGAGTCAAGGATGATAAGATCATCAGGAAGTCAAAGAAGAGGCAGGGGGACTGACCAACACACAGATGATTGAGGCTATCTTTCCTATGTGGAATGAGAACAGTAGACACAGGGTTTTACATGAACGTGGAGGGAAACGTTTGTAGTAGATAGACTAAGAGCCCAGAAATTAAGAAAATTTTCTACTGCATATCAGAGAGGAATTCAAATTGTGACCAGCTGGCCTCAAAACAGAAAGGTCATCCTGGACTCTGGATGTCCCCTTAAGTATGAAGAGAGAGAACATAAGATTAAGTCACAGTGATGAGATGTGATTGAGTCGATTGTCAGCTCTTGAGCCGAAGGTGACAGAGAAGGACAGCCGTGTTAGCTTTTGGAGTCAGATAACTGAAACAAACAAATCACTTTTCAGATATGAAATTTGCAGAAAACTAGAGCTCAACTTGCATATGGAAAGGAAGGAGTGGGGAGAAGCAGCAGATACTGAAGGTGAGTGACAGACATATACCTGAGGTTCTCAGCACTAAGGTATGCACCAGGCAGAATACAGTTGGATGAAGAAGCATCCTGTTCACTGGTCCAGCGACCAGAGGCTGAGGCACAGAGAGGTGGAAGATGAAGGTAATTGACCAAATCCTGCTACAATCTAAAGCCTTCTTTAGTCTAGAAAATAAGAAGTCTCTTTGAAGGCTTGAATCCTGAAGGATGCAGACTGTTTGGGTCTTAGAAAACTTTACTGAAGAGGAATGGTAGGTGGTGTGAACTTGACAAGAGGGGAAGACAATTCTCTGCTACCTGACCTAGGTCATCAGGGAGTTGAAGATTTCCTCTAACAAAACATGGAAGAGGAGAGCAATTGGCTCAGGAGAGGACCATGTTCTTTATCCCTGGGAGATCTTACTCTGTGCATTTGGATTCTCTGGGAACCTGGTTAAGAAGATGAGCTAACTGGAGTGAGAAGGTTCTGCCAGCAGATAGGAGATACTTTCCAGTTACACTGGACATGATGGCCTCACTGGGCAGTGTGCAGGACATGTGGATTAAGTTAGGAGTGGAGGGTGTAGGAGCATATGAAGTATCTTGGAGAAAAGGTGTATATGATAAAGAGTGACAGAAAATGAGTGGGAAATTTTCAGAACGTGTGGTACCCCAGAAGCCATGGAGACAATATTTCAAGAAGGGAATGTAGTAGGGGTGAGTTGGCTGCTTGTCATCTCAGCCACCCCACTATCTTACACCCAAAATAATCACACAGAAACTGTATTTATTTAAACACTGCCTGGCTCATTAGTTCTAGCCTCTTATTGGCTAACTCTCACACTTGATTCAACCCATTTCTAATAATTTGTATGTCACCATGAGGTCGTGGCTTATTGGGAAAGATTCAGCATGTCTGACCTGGTGTCTCCATAGCTGCTCTCTCTCTGCCCTTCTTCACAGCATTCAGTTCTGTCTACCGCTGACCTATCAAAAGGCCAAGACAGTTTCTTTATTCAACCAATGAAAGAAACACATAGACAGAAAAACCTCCTATATGATTTATTAAAGATTTCTGCCTTCTCCCCGCCACCACCTCCCATTTCCCTCCCCCTCCCCCATCAAGTCCCCCTCCCTCATCATCCCTAAGAGTAATCCGGGTCCCCTGCCCTGTGGGAAGTCCAAGGACCACCCACCTCCATCCAGGTCTAGTAAGGTGAGCATCCAAACTGCCTAGGCTCCCACAAAGCCAGTACGTGCAGTAGGATCAAAACCCAGTGCCATTGTTCTTGAGCTCTCAGTAGTCCTCATTGTCCATTACGTTCAGCAAGTCCGGTTTTATCCCATGCTTTTTCAGACCCAGGCCAGCTGGCCTTGGTGAGTTTCTGATAGAACATCTCCATTGTCTCAGTGTGTGGGTGCACCCCTCGTGGTCCTGAGTTCCTTGCTCGTGCTCTGTCTCCTGCTCTTGATTTGGACCTTGAGATTTCAGTCTGGTGCTCCAATGTGGGTCTTTGTCTCTGTCTCCTTTCATCACCTAATTGTTTTTCTTTGGGTTCACCTTCTTAATTAGCTTCTCTAGGATCACGCATAATAGGCTCAACATCCCCTATTCATGGCTAGAAACCAAATATGAGTGAGTACATCCCATGTTCCTCTTTTTAAAGTAACATGATGTAAAGGAATCTCGATCAGTTGATCTGCTTCACTTTTTTCTATAGTTGGCTAACACAGTCCAGATAGTTCTTAGACTTTCTTTATTGGCTTGAGACAGAACGCAGTGGTTCTGAGACCATGCGCCTGGGTGTCCTGCTCTGTCTTCTGTGAGCAGAGTGGGCACTGCCTTCCATGTGGGAGAAGAGCTCAGTAGGGTCTCCTGTTCCGGAGAGGCTGACCATAGAGTGTCAGGGACTGATCTCAGAGCGGTCAGTACAAACAACAAACAAGGCTACAAGGCTGGAGCTGAGCTGGGCTGTGTGCCCAAGAAAACCAGCCACACATGAACTCACACCATGGGGGAAGGAGAAAGGGAGAAAAGTGCTCAAAAAAAAAAAAAAAAAAAAAAAAAAACAGAGGAGAAGAGGGGGCAAAGTCTGGCTCCATGTGGGTGACACCACTCTTGAGTATCCGAGACACAAAAGCCTCCCGGTGTGGCCCAGAAATGGGGTTCCACTATTTGGACTAGAGCAGTGACAGAGGGAGCCCTGCTTCCAGAGGAGATGGCTCTGGTTCATGCACATGGCAAAGCGGGTTGCTTTTCTGCAGAAATCGCCTTCCCAGCTTTGTTTGGACACATGTAACCCAGTTCAGAGCGTGTTAGCTACCACGCCAGCAAGCCTGGTTTCACTGACTGGTTTCACAGTGGGAGCCTAGGTTTGGGCAAACGTGGGGTGTGATGAGTAGACCAGTGCTTGGGCAGTGCTGGTCTCGTGCCCAGCACTAGTTCTTTTGTGTACTGCTTATTTTAAAAACTCTTCTATTTAATGTTTACGTATGCATATAATGTGTTTCGGTCAAGTCAAAGTCTTGCTCCCTCCCCTCCAATTCCTTTCATATCCTTCCATACCACATTTTCTGTCACTTCCCTATCATTTCTCTTGACTTTATGTCTCTCTCCCTCTCTCCCTCTCTCTCCCCCACCTCCTCTGCTGTGCCTACTGTATTCATTTGGTTCTGCCATCATGTGCCTGGCTGTGGGATCACCTGCTGGAGGGTGGGCCTATATTCCTAAAAAAAAAAAAAAGCTAAAAATCACCTGTCTTTCTCCCCCCCCCCCCACCAACCCACACAGTTACCATCAAATGATAGCTCCTCAGCTAGGGGTGGGACTCTGCGAGACCCTCCCTCATCTTGTGTAGGTCATATAAGTACTGATTATTTAATATTATTTTATTTATTTATTTATTTTTGGTTTTTTTGAGACAGGGTTTCTCTGTAGCTTGGAGCCTGTCCTGGAACTAGCTCTTGTAGACCAGACTGGAGCAATAGCTGTCTGTGAGCCATCTGGCCTAATTGCTGGGAACTGAATTCAGATCCTCCACAAGCAGCAAGTGTTCTTAACCCCTGAGCCATCTTTCCAGTTCCTGGCCATTTCTTGATGACAGAAAGGAATGCATCATTTCCAGCATTGCCTATTTTGCTTCTATCACCCTGGAATGGGAGGTACAAAACTCATGAATATTTCTGAACAGTAAGAAAACAACCTGATGTTCATATTGACACACACTGGAAGAAATGAAGAGAGTTTTTTTTTTAGCAAGTGACACCATTTTCACCTAAACTTCCTGAGAAACATGAAGTCATTCACATTATCTAGCCAGAACTGGTTGCAAATAAATTTTACAAAAATGTTCATTCACCATTAAGAAGCCTAACTAAAGATTTAAACATATGGGAAATAAACATTACAGATTTATTTTATGACAAAGGTAAATTAATAAATGTATTCCCAAACATTTTAGTTGGTGATACCAAAGCTATTAAAGTAAGCACTTCTCATTCTGTTTTCTTTTCAAAAGTTTTATATCCAGGAAGAACAGATTCTCGTCTTGTATTTTAGCATCTCAACTGTAAGTAAATATTACTGCATTGCAGAAACCATTTAAATTTGATATAAAGTCTGAAGCCAGAATCAAGGCTTGCTAGGCCTTTTCATGAACATTACAAGCTCCTTTTGAGGGCCTACATGAAAAGCCCTAAATCTTGCTCATCGGATAAGGTGCTGGCTTTTATTTTCTACTCACAAGCTGTGTAAGAATTAAAGATTCTGGTTGCCAAGTGTGAAATGCTGCTTCAAACTCCAAGTTCGATTGCTTTGAGAATTGGTAATTGTGCCCTTTCTGAGGGAAGGCAGAGGAGGAAACATGCAAAAATGGCATGAAGAAGAAGACGATCTCTGAGCCCTGTGAAGAATTCTTAATGATGCTCACTGTGTGAGATGTGTCCTCCTCACAGGGCAGCCTCTGGTCCCTACTGCTCACGGTAATATATTCAGTATCCTCCATATTCCCCAGACTGAGCACCCAGGCTACAGGGTGGCCTCTGATCTCCAGTTATTCCTTATTGCTCAGATGCCATGGGTCTAAGCACCCACTCTGCATTCTCAAGGTCAACTAAGCACCCCCGGCTTAAACTTTAGAGAAGATTTGTGTTTGTCTTTACTACTGCCTGCATGAGGGTGGTGGGAATTTTGTCCAAGAGAATTTTGTCTTGTTCTCCTTTCAGAGGACGGAAATAAGTGGGAATTCCTCAAATGGTGAGTTATACTACAATACAGTCAGCAGACTTGGTCTCTTGGTCAATCCCTCTAGATTAGACAGAGTAATACCAGGAGACTAGTGTTTCCTGAGAGCATGCTATGTGACAGGCATTACTGAATGTCTATGTCAATTGATTTCAGACATGACGAACACAGAACGCTTCAATCAAAGATGAGAATACCATGCGGCGGCCACATGTAAGCAACTAAAGACTAGGTTAGAATCCTTGATCCTAGTGCTCCTGAAGGCTGCAAGAGGGATTCAGACTCCCTGGGACTGGAGTAACTGATGGTTTTGAGTCACCATGTTGGAGGCCTCCACACTGGTGATGGCCATACAAACTACGAAGACTAGCAAAGGGAAGACGCAGCATTTCCTCTAGGTCCCGATGGTGAACAGAAGATCCAGGAGAAAACCCAGTGCACAGTGTGCCCAGATACAGGAGTCTGCAGTACAGATGTTAGGAAGCACAGAAAGAACATTAGGAATGAAGTGGAAGGGATCATGGAACCTCCGACCCTTTGCTGTTGCTTGCCCTCTAGGTTCTGGAGTACTGACAAGTGCTTTTTATCAAACTGTAATATTTTGTGTCTGAAATAATATCATCAAGAAAGTAAAAATTGTTCTGTTCCCTTCCCTCTGAGATTGTCCAGATCGTAGCCCAGATGGCCAACAGGGCTACTCTAGCTACCACACCAGCTACAACAGACAGGCCAGCAGCACTCTCCTGCTCTGCCTCCTTCTGTCTATTTGTGTCACCCAAAGTCACACAGCTGCTTGTCAGGGACATCTAACTCCTTAGGCTTGTCTATAACCCTCTAATACTCATCAGATTCTGGTCTGATCCCTACCAGGAACCCCCCAGCCATCACAAGAGAGTCAGAGACCTACCAGCTGTCTTAATGAGATCTTTAAGTTGCCCTATCTGAGATTCAAGACTCAGTGCACATGGGGCACTTGACCCGGCCTCATTGGTCAAACTGCTGATGACACCAAACTGTAGGAGAGAACAGAAGACACGGATAGAGACTGTGTCCCCAAATACCAGACAAACAGAAAATTGAGATCAACTCCGCCATGAACACCGCAAACGTATCGCTTAAATGAGAAAGGTGGCTCAAACAAGAAAGGAAGAAAAACACAACCTCCAAACTAAATCCAAATGGACAAATTTTAATATAGAAATAAAACCAACACAACAAGCCAAAATAACACATCACTTTCCCCCAAAAGCAAACCCCATAGCAATGACTCCTAATGAAATGACATAGTGGAACATTCAAGATAATGATTATAATCATAGTCAAATAACTCAGTCAAAAAGTCAGTGTTTTAAATTTTTAAAGAAAATTCTAACTGAAACAATTCTGGAAATGAAAAACTCAATGAACTAACTAAAAATCTCAGGGAAAGTCTTACCATCAAAGTAGCTCATGTCTAAAACACAGAGTCAGGGATGGATGACCACATAGAGGAATTGGATCACTTAGTAAAGGTCAACAAGAAATTTTTTAAATAATTGAATGGAACAGGGGAGAGTTTTAGCCATCAAAAAAAACCAAACTTCAAAGAGAAAGAGGAAAGGAAAAAGAAAACATATCCAGTAAAGTTAAAAAAAAAAAAAGAATATAAATCCCAAACCTAGAGAAAGTGATGCCTGTCCAGTGACAAAAAGACCAGAAAATAGATTCGCCAGGACATAGTTTAGTTAAAGCTATAAAAGCACAGAACAAAGAAAAGATTTTGAAAGCTGCAATGAAGAAAGGTCAAGTCACTTATAAAGGCAGACCTATTAGATCAGCATCTGGTTACTCAACAGAAACCTTTTAAGCCACAAGGTCCTGGAAAGAAAACCTTCAAGTCAGATGAAGTCTGCGTCTGTCAGCCCAAACTACTATGTCCATCAAAACTATCTGTTAAAATAGAAGGGGGAACAAAAACTCTCCATGAGAAAGACAGGCTAAAGTGGTTGAAAACTGCCAAGTCAGCTCTACAGAGAATACTAGAAAAAATAATTCAATCTGAAAAAGGGACAAAAACATCCCAGAGGTTACAAGTAACAAATAAGAAAAAATGACAGGTTGCGTAGTAAAATGACAAAAATAAATACAGCTTCAATAATATTAATGGTCTGAATTTCTCAATACAAAGACACTGACTAACAGATTGGAATAGAAAACATGATCCATCTTTTCTCTACCTCCAAGAAACACACCTCATCATTAAAGGCATACACCATCTTAGGGTAAAAGGAAGGGAAAGGACATTCCAAATAAATGGTTGTAACCCAATAATAGTAATTGATTTAAATACCCCATTCTCACCAATAGTCAAGTTTTTTGGAAATAAATAGAGAAACCCAGATTAAATGACATATTAAATAAAATGGACTTAACAAAGATCTATCTAACATTCCACCTACACACTAAATAATAAACATTTTCTCATCAGCTCAGAGAACTTTCTCCATGCTTTATCATATATTAGGACACAAAACAAAGCCTCAACAAATATAGGAAAATTGAAATCACTTCCTGTATTCTATCTGTCCATAATAGAACAAAGATGGATATCAACAGCACAGACACTACAGAAAGTATACAAAGTCATGGAAACTACAAATTCACTGAATGATAATTGACTCAAGGGTAAAAATAAAACCACAATATACCCAAATCTATGGGATACAATGAAGGCAGTCTTAAGAGGAAAAGCTAAAGCACTGTCCCTATGTCAAAAAATTCTAGAGATTTCAAACTAGAGAATAAATAACACCAAAAATTGTAAATAGAAGACATAATCAAAAAAGGGCAAAATTAATGAAATTGACATAAAAACAAATACAAATAATCAGTGAAACAAAGAGTTGGCTCTTTGAAAAGATCCACAATTATGAAAAATCTTTAGTCAAATTACCAAAAAGACACATAGAGAAGATCCAAATTCTAAAAATTGAAGAACAAAAGGTAGACAGCACAGCAGACACTTGGCAACTCAGAAAGTCATAAGGTCATATTTTTAAAAAATCTACATTCTTCCAAACTGGAAAACATAAAGAAAATGATGACTATCTAGATAAATATGTCCTATCAAAGCTAACCTAAGATGAAACAAGCTATTCTATATGATATTCAATGAGACAGAAGCAATAATTAAAATCTCTAAACTAAAAAGAGCCCAGGGACATATGGATTCAGTACAGAATTCTATTAGACTATCAAAGAAGAACAAACACCAATAATCCTCATAGAAAATTGAAGAATACTTCCAAATTCTTTTTATGAAGCCAGTATAACTTTCATATAAAAAGCAGAAAAAGTGAAGAAGAAGAAGAAGAAGAAGAAGAAGAAAGAAAGAAAGAAAGAAAGAAAGAAAGAAAGAAAGAAAGAAAGAAAAGAAAGTTTTTGGTTAACATCTTTGATAAACATGAACGAAAATATTTTCAGTGAAATACTTGCAAGCCAAACATGTAAGTAAGAGTATCCAACATGAGCAAGTTGGCATTGTCCCAGAGATGCAGAGATGGCTCAATATCCATATATAAAATAAATTTAATCCAGCACATAATTATACTTCAGGACATTACAAAAACTACATAATCATAATCATGTCATTAGTTGTAGAAAAGTCCTGTGATAAAATTCAACATCAAATATTTAAATTCACTTTCAAATCATGAACATGATGGAAGACTTAGAGAGTCTGGGAGTACAGGGTATGTTTCTACACAATAAAGCCAAAATCTTGCTAAACAGAGAAAAACTAAAAACATTTCTGCTAAAATAAGGAATGAGATGGAGATATCTCTTTCCCTTGCCTATTCAATATAGTCCTATAAATCTTAGTTAAACTATGAGTCAAGTGAAGGAACAAAATGGGTATGGACAAAAAGGAAGGAAAGAATTCAAAGTATCTTTATTTATAGTTGATATAATTCTATCTATAAAAGACCCTAAAACTACACCAGAAAGTGCCTACAGGTAATAAAAGCATTAATCAAAACAGCAGGATATAAAACTAACATACATAAATCAGTAACCTTTCTATATACCAATGACAAGTGTGCTGAGAAAAAAAATGAAAACAGTTACAGTCACAAAAGCCTCAAAATATTGGAAAAAAATAATCAAGGAAGTGACATATTTGTACAATTAAAACCTTAAGACTCTGAAAAATAAACAGAGATTGTAAGACCTCCCATGCTCATTTGCTAGCAGGATTATCATTACGGAAACAGCCACCACACCAAAAGAAATTACAAATTCAATGCCATTTCAATCAAAATTCCAAAGCAGTTCTTCACATAAATTGAAAAAATGAATTTAAATTTAATTTGCAAACAAAAAAGTCCCAGAATAGTAAAAAAAAAAAAAGACCTGAATAATAAATAAAATTAGTGGTACCACTATCATAGATTTAAAGTTATACTACAAAACAACAGTAATTAAAATAGCATACTGACTAGTATGAAAACAGACCCCTTGATCAATGACAAAGAAATGAGGATTTAAACATAAACATATACTCTTGTTGATACCTGTTTTTTTTTTGTTTCTTTTTTTTATAAAAAGGTCAAAAATATACATCAGCTAAAGACAGCAGACAGCATCTTCAACCAACCAAAGGATCCTGGTCAGACTGAGTAGTGACATGTAAGAGTGATACTAGATCCTTATCTCTCACTCTGCACAAAACAGGAATGGATCAGATGGTCCATCAAAAGGATACAGATGTATCAGGGAGTTCAACATCAGACCTGAAACCCTGAATTTGATAGAGGAGAAAGTAAGGAATATATTTACATGCACTGACACAGGAAAAGACTTTCTAAACAGAGCTCTAATAACTCAGATATGAAGACCAAAATTTCAATAAACAAGATCTCATAAAAAAAAAAGCTCCTATACAGCAAAGTACACCAATATTTGATTGAAGAGGCAGCCTACAGATTGGGGAAAATCATTACCAGCTATACATCTGGCAAAGTGTTAGTGTCTAGAATATACAAAGAAATAAACAAAAGAACAAAGCATCAAGAAAACAAATAACTCAATTAAAGGGATATAGAACTAAATAGAGAGTACTCAAAAGAAGAAATAGAAGTGACTGAAAATAATTTTTAAAAAATGTTCAACATTACTAGCTATCTGTCAGGGACATGAATTAAAACTATTTTGTGATCTCATCTTGCCCTAGTTAGCATGGCTAAGAGCTGAAAACAAATAGAAATAAGGCTGACATAGATGTGCAGAAAGAGGCACAATTCACTACACCAGGAGGTGCGAACTGGTATCACTATTATGGAGGTATTTGTGGAGGTTCTTGAAAAAGCTAGTAATAGATCTACCACATGACCCAAGCATATGTGTGACTATACCCCAACCCCATATCCTGCTGCAGAGACATTTGCCCATTTATGCTCATTGGTACTCTATGTATGATGGCTAGAAATGGAAGCAGCCTAGATGTCCACAAACTAATGAATGAACAGTTCAAATGTGGTGCATCTACACAATTCACTGTCATCCACTAAGAAAAATAAAATCATGGAATTTGAAAAGAAATGAATGGAGCTGAAAACCATCATTCTGAATAACCCAGATACAGAAAGATCAACAAAATATTTTTTTTCCATTTGTGGGTTTTCGCATCTTCAAATATGTATATTCCATTTGGAAAACCCATAGGTAATAGGAAATTAGTAAGGGAACATAGGCAAACTCCAAGGGAGGGGAAATAGAAAATAGTGATACATATGGTTAATGGGGAATAATGGTATAAGATGGATTATGTGAGGTAAGGGATAGTAGAGCAGGGTAAAGGAAGGAATACAAGGAGGGATAAGTAACACTAAAGACATTTCAAAAAGATTATATGGAAACCTACTACTGTAGAAGCCTATATGTATTATATATATATATGTATATATATAATAGTTTAAATAGTATTACTATATATTGGGATATAAATACTACATACTACAGGCTAACAAATAAAGTAGAAGACATTACCTCTTTTGGATTGTTGACCAGTGAGGTTTCATATAACACTAATGATTATAGATTACTGCCAATGTTCTTGGTTACACTCCAGACCTGACATCGAGAACCTATTGATGAAGACACCACATATTTGAGTCATAGAACATGGAGAAACCAAGCTTCTGAACTGGAAGTTTTATTCCTACTTGCAACTTTCATAGTGCTGGAAGATACTGTGCCTTAGGGTTCTGTGAAAAGACACCATGACTATTGCCACTCTTAAAGGAACACATCTCATTGGAGCTGGCTTACAGTTTCAGAGGTTCAGCCCATTATCATCATGGCAGGACATGGCATCAAGCAGGAAGGCATGGTGCTGGAGGAGCTGAGAGTTTTATATCTTGATTTGCAGTCAGCAAAAAGAGACTGTGTCCCACACTAGGCATAGCCTGAGCATGTCAGACCTCAAAGCCCACCTCCACAGTGACAACATTTCCTCCAACAAGGCAAAACTTTGTCCAACAAGATCACAACTTGTAATAGTGCAACTCTTCGGGTCAAGCATTCAAACACATGAGTCTATGTGGGCCATATCTATTCAAATAATCACATTCCACCCCCGACCCCTAAAGACTTGTAACAATGCAAAATGCATTTAGTCTAACTTCAAAAGTCCCCATAGTCTATAACAGTCTAAACAGTGTTTAAAAGTCCAAAGTTCAAAAACTCTTCTGAGGTTCACGCAATCTCTTAACTATAATCCCATATAAAGTCAAAATAAAAAGATCGCATACTTCCAACATATAATGGCACAAGATATACATTACCAATCCAAAACTTAGGGAATGGTGTATAGTGAGGAAATACTGGACCAAAGCAAGACCGAAAACCAAATGGGCAAACTCCAAACTCTGCATCTACATGTCTGGTGTCAAAATACTCTTCAGAGCTCCAAATCCTTTCATCTTTGTTCATTTCAACATAACTTCTTTGTCCTGGACTGGTTCCACTCCCTGTTAGCAGCTTTCCTCAGCAGGTTTTACACAACTCTGGCATCTCCAACATCTTGGGGTCTTCAAAGCAATCAAAGCTTCACTTTCAAAACTTCATGGCCTCTCTAGACATCCATTTGGGATACTTCTGCCACACACCTGGTCTCAGTGGCTTTCCTCAGTCACAGAGGGAGATTTCATAACCCCTTTCTTCTACCCTTGACTCTAAAACCAGAACCACATGACTGGAACTGGCAAGTTCTGCTGCTTGTGAGGGCTGGAATATGCCCCCTTGTTCAATTACATCTTCACCAGTTTTCTGTTTTCAATAGTTTCCTTCATTGCAAAAGCTTGGCTGTCCTGAAACTCCATCTGTAGACCAGGATAGCTTTAAACTCAGAGATCTGCTTGCCTTTGTCTCCTGAGTGCTGGGGTTAAAGGTATGTACTACTATGCCTGAACCTAAGATGTTTTCATTTTCTTGTCACAAATTGGAAGCTTATCTGGGTGGGGTTATTCCCTGAGGTCACTGCTCCCTTTACTCTATCCAGTTTTTCTTTAGTCTGTTTATCTCTTTAAACACAGAATTTTGTTCCATTCTACTTTCTGGTGCCTCTCTTCTCTTCAAATTGTACATCTCATTACTTTCCTTGTTCAATTTGCTCCCTTCCATTAGAGATCTTTTTAAGCATGACCACTAGTAACCACACGACAGAGTCTATACTAGGCTGTTTTGAGATTTCCTTTGCCCATGCAATTAATTCAAGCTCTTCATGTTGGCCTCAGGCAGACTTTTCAGACAAAGGCAAAAAGCAGCCACATTCTTCACCAAACTCTAACAAGAATGATCTTTAGACAACTTAAAAAAGTTCTTATCCTCTGAAATCTCTTGAGTTAGGCCACCACAGTTCAAATAACCCTCAGCACCTCTGTCTTCCATGCTCCTCCTAGTATGGTCCATTATGAAGCATTTAAAGCATTCCACTTTCATAACCCAAACTCCCAAAGTCCAAATTCCTCCTAACAACAGCATGGTCAGGCCTAGCACAGCAATACCCTAGTCCGTAGTGCCAACTTCTTTTTTAGTTAAGGTTTCTATTGCTGTGAAGAGATACTATGACCTTGGAAACCTTATAAAGGAAAACATTTCATTGGGGTTGGCTGATAGCTTCAGAGATTTAGTCTATAATCATCATGGTAAAACATGACAGTGTGCAGGCAGACATGGTACTGGAGAAAGAGCTAAGAGTTCTACATCTTGATCTGCAGTCAATAGAAGAAGACTGTGTTCCACACTGGGTATAGCTTCAGCATATAAGACATCAAAGCCCACCCCCACAGTGACACACTTCCTCCAACAAGGCCATACTCTTTCAACAAGGCTATACTACCTAATAGTGCCATTTTCTACACATTCAAACACATGAACCTAAGGATGTTATACCTATTCAAATCACCACATACTATACATGCTACCAGAAGGAAAACAAAATCACCAATCTTGTCAAGTTGTGAACTCTGTGAATACAATAATGGCATACCCACTGGTGAATAGTAGCAGAGATATCATTGGAGTATTCAACCATTTTCTGATTAGATTTAAGGCCCACTGTACAATTTGAAACACATACTTGGCATCCTTTCTGTGGATAAGAAACTATAGTTAGACAGGTTATATGCCCTAGGGGACAGTCTATTATTACTCTGCTAAGTTAGTACATCAGTTAGTCCTCATCAAAGAAACATCCTGTTGTAGTAGACGCTAAGTAATAGAGAAAGTCAAAACTTGTTGAAGTGTAGAGAATAAGAGATTAGGAAATGTTTAGCCCTAAATGGAACATTTGTATAACACACATACCAATCCCAAACCTCAGGGACTGTTGAATAAGAGGGGGCAGAAAGGTTCTAAGAGTTAGAGGCTATGGGTGGTTATAAGAAAACATTTTCTGTCTACTTCCCCTATCCAGGCGGATGACTATACGATTTTCTTTGGGTTCACCTTCTTATTTAGCTTCTCTAAGATCACAAATTATATGCTCAATGTCCTTTATTTATGGCTAGAAACCGATTATGAGTGAGTACATCCCATGTTCCTCTTTTTGGGTCTGGGATACCTCACTCAGGATAGTGTTTTCTATTTCTGTCCATTTGCATGCAAAATTCAAGAAGTCATTGTTTTTTACTGCTGAGTAGTACTCTAATATGTATATATTCCACACTTTCTTCATCCATTCCTCCATTGAAGGGCATCTAGGTTGTTTCCAGGTTCTGGCTATTACAAACAATGCTGCTATGAACATAGTTGAACAGATACTTTTGTCATATGATAGGGCATCTCTTGGGTATATTCCCAAGAGTGGTATTACTGGATCTTGGGTAGGTTGATCCCAAATTTCCTGAGAAATCGCCACACTGATTTCCAAAGTGGTTGCACAAGTTTGCATTCCCACCACCAATGGATGAGTGTGCCCCTTTCTCCACAACCTCTCCAGCAAAGGCTGTCATTGGTGTTTTTATCGTATAGTCATCCGCCTGGATAGGGGAAGTAGACAAGATTACAGGGCAAAAACTGGGAACTTGCGGGTGAGGTGGCATGGGGCAAAGGGGAAATGGGATGAGAAACGTGAGAAGGGGAGGATGGGAGGAGCTTGGGGGATTGGGATGGTTGGGATATAGGAAGGGTGGATACAGGAGCAACAAAGTATATATCCTAACTAAGGGAGCCATCTTGACTTGACTCTAGAGGGGTTCGCAGGTATCCAGGGAGATGTCCCCAGCTGGTACCTTGGGCAACTGAGGAGAGGGAACCTGAAATGACCCTATCCTATACTGATGAATACTTACATATCACCTTAGAACCTTCATCTGGCGATGGATCGAGGTAGAGACAGAGGCTCAATTTGGAGCAACGGTCTGAGCTCTTAAGGTCCAAATGAGGAGCAGAAGGAGGGAGAACATGTGCAAAAAAATCAGGACCATGAGGGCTGCACCCACCCACTGTGACAGTGGAACTGATTTATTGTGAGCCCACCAAGGCCAGCTGGTCTGGGACTGAATAAGCATGGGTTGACACTGGACTCTCTGAGCAGGGCGGACAATGAAGGCTGATGAGAAGCCAAGGACAATGGCACTAGGTTTCGATCCTAATACATGAACTGGCTTTGTGGGAGCTTAGCCTGTTTAGATGCTCACCTTCCTGGACGTAGATAGAAGACCTTCGTCTTCCCGCAGGGCAGGGAATTTGGACTGCTCGTCAGTATCGAGAGGGAGGGGGAATGGTGTGGGGGGAGGAGAAGAGGAGTGGGGATAGGGGGAGGGGAGTGGGGGAAGGGGGCAATATTTGGGAGGAGGGGAGGGAAATGGGAAACAGGGAGCAGGTGGAAATTTTAATTAAATAAAGAATAAAAATAAAAATTAAAAAAAAGAAAACATTTTCTGGATACAGCAGGGCATTTGCACACAGGAATTCACTGTAGTCGAGACTGAATGCACAGGACCTTTGCAAGTTTAATGCAGACCGAATTGTAGCATGAAGAGGGGAGGTGTGCACAAAGTTTCCCCACGACAGCTAAGGAGCTACTGGTGAGTGATAGCAGCTGGAAGGGTTAATGTTTTCTTTAAGGGTTAATGACATTCCAACAAAGGCCGCCTACCCATGGGTCTGTGGGCAGAGCAATTTGGACTTAAAACAAATAATCAGACACAAAATTGGGTGGTTATGGGAAGTGGGGGTGGATGTGGGAGGAAAGAGGATAAATAGAATTAAAAGACCTCCTCCAAATCCCAAATTTGGAAACCACACGAATTTTACCTTCACATCCAGGGTTTCACATTCTGGATTCAGTCAGCTTCATACTATATAATATATAGTTGTTCCACATTTTGTGTTGTTATAGGACACTCTATGCGGTTGCTCTATATCATATGTAGGTGTACAATATCCTTCATAGGTGTGTTATAACTTATGAAGTTGTATATCCTATGCCTCTGTACAACAGCCTATGCTTAGCTGTCCTATATCTCATGAAATTGTATTATGGTCTACGCAGCTATTCCATATTCTATACCATTATATATAGAGTTGTTCTGTGTTCTATGCATTGTATTATATGTTATCTTGTTGTGTAACTATCCTGTGAGGCTGTATGAAAGCCTATGAGGTTGTATCATATCCGGTGTAGTTTTATTATATACATTGAGATTGTGTTACAGCCTATGCAGCTGTACTATATTCTATGAAGTTGCATAAAACCCCATGCAGTTTTACTGTTTCCTATGCAGTTGTCTAAAGTCTGTGAAGTGGTATTATATTCTTTGCAGATGCACTATATACTATACAGTTAGGTCTGCAATGATTTCATTAGTACTGAACACAAACGTTCTTCTGTTGGTTATTACTGCATAAAAAGAAAGTGTATATTTACACAGCGTTTGCACTGTGTTAGGCCTTGTAAATAATGGAGAGATGAATTCAATTATGCAGGAGGATTTGCACAGCTTATGTGCAAACAGCATCATGTCACATACAGAATCTGGCATCTATGGACTGTGGTATCTGCAGGCTGTCAATCCCATCAGCAACTTCTCACACATACCCAGGGATAACTCTGTCTGGTAAGAGAATTTCTTTCATAATAGATAAAGAACTCTCATAATTCAACAAGAGAATGAATAAACCAGTATCAAAAACTATTTGAAAGGACATTTCTCCCAAGCAGATACACAAATGACCAATAGGTATATGAAGAAAGGGTCAAGATCCAAGTCGTTTTGGAAATGCAAATTAAAACCACTAAGATGCCACTAAAATAGACATAGTCATAGACATGGACAGTAACGAGATGCCACCTCTATTGTGACATCTATTGTTCTGAAGTATAAATAAACAAGGTATCATTAACTTTGAAAGTGGAGCTCAAATACCACCGAGTAAGATTAGGTAGGGTGCTCACCTATACACCACCTGTATTGTTTCTATTGCTTCTCTAACATTCAACAACTATTAACTATGCCTAGAGCAGGACTAATGTTGGATACTCAGAAACACATGAACAAAATACTTGCAAAGATCCACAGAGACAGAGCTAATTGAAGACCCCTGGGGCTGGAGAGATGGCCCAGTGATTAAGAACACTGACTGCTCTTACAGAGGACCTGGATTAGATTGGAAGCACCTACATGGCAGTTCACAACTGTCTGTTAATCATGTCCCAGGGTATCTGATGTCCTCCCCTGGCCTCTGTGTCAGAGGTGCACATACGTACATGCTGACAAATGCATACACACACACACACACACACACACAGAGATAAACCTTAATAAAGCCTGCTAATGTCCATTCAAGTAGTAATGTGTATGTTTTCTTTAGTTCTGTAGAGTGTGAGCTAGTCTTCCAAGGTTTCAAGGGTGTTTGATTTCTATGACTCCAGAGCTGATTTTAATGTAAAAAAAAAATAGATGTTGAAAGTTTCTAATAGTGACACCGGAGTAGTGTTTGGCATTGCTTTACAGATAAAGGAACTATGTGGGGGACTATTAAATATTTCTTTTTAAATCTAGTGCATAAAAAGCCCTGAACAACCACCAAAGAAGGGTTTTCAAACAAAGCTTGCTCTCCCGTGCATGTGTGAGTTTGTGTGTGTGCATGCATAAGTTTTTGTGTTGCTCTGTTCATGTGTCCCATGACCCAGAGGCTGTGATAAGTAACAGAAACATGGCTGAACACATAAGTGGTAGCCTTGCTTGTTACAGCTGTGCAGAGGTTAGTCTGTGATTTGAGCACCAAAAGCAGGGACACAATACAGAAGGTGGATGCTACTGAAATTCACCCGCAAGGAAGAATGGACACCTTCCTTTTTGCTAGAACTCTGGGAAGACCTCTGCTTTCTTTTGGTGAGGAAGAGTATGAGTTCTTATTGTAGGTATGTGTTCCACCTCATCTGAGGATCCCTCATTACATACCTGCTGCCACTGTGGTGACTGTTCTTGGTTGTCAACTTGGCTTTATCTGAAATGAACTACAATCCAGAAATGGGGGGCATAGCCATGAGAAATTTTCTGCTTGGTGTGAAGTAGGTGAATTCACTTCTAGTCAAGACCTTTGAGGTAGGAAGATATATACCTTTGATTTGTATCTTAAGGCTGGACACAGGCCTTTCATTTGGGTCTTGAGGTGGGAAGACACACCCTTAATATGGGTCAACCCTTCTTCTATAAGTCTATATAAGGCCACAGTACAAGGAAGCTTTTGACCGCTGCCTGTTTGTCCCACCTTGTCAACACATCCATTCCTTCACTGGTGTTGGCGCCTACTCCTTCAGGATTCCAGCATGTATGGAAAACCAGTTGAGACACCCAGTCTTGTGGGACGGAGCAACTTCTGGATTCCTGTACTTTCCATTCACAGCTAGCCATTGTTGGATTAGCTGGACTGTAGCCTGTAAGTCATTTTAATAAATGCCCTTTTCATATATTATAAAGAGAGATTCATTTCATGAATTCTGTGTCTCAGGAGAACCCTAACTGGTACAACCATGGTAATTTGAACTTCAAGAAGATTATTTTTCTTAGGAAAGTTTTTCTGACATTATGATGTTGTGTTGACTAAAGTGGAGTAAGCCCATTAGAGATTCTGTACAAGTTCCAATCAAATAATTTAGCCATAATAGAAGGAACTGCTTTTCTGAGAGGCAGTGGGTGGTGTTTCTGTTGGAATCTCACACACCTAGGCTCAGCTGCCTACAGCATGTCCATGTCACTCTATCACAGGGCCTGTTCTTCAGGAAGGATTTAGTAAAGAAAAAGAACAATGAGGCAGAAAGGGAGTAGAAGGAAAAAGAGAAAGAGGATGGGGAAGAAGCCTAGAAGCAAAAATTTGCCTTTAAAAGTATACTACAAAGCTACAGTAACCCAAACAGCATGACACTGGGATAAAAGCTATTGGAAGAGAATAGGGAGTACAGAAATTAAATACCCACACATGCACGTGTGTGCACCCGTGTGCACACACATACATATGCACACACACACTCGAAGCCAATTGATTTTATTTTTTAAGCAAAGTCTTTGTACTCAGAAAAAACAAGCTCTTCAACTTAATATTCTTATGTAGAAGAGAGATACTAGGCCCATACCTCTCATCATTTATGAAGAAAACCAGAATGGATCATCTGTCTAAATGCAATTATGAAATTAGCACAAGAAAATATATGGAAGACACTTTAAGACACTGGTCTAGAAAAAGTATTTTTTTTTCATTTAGTTTTTGGGAAAATCTCCTCAAATGCAAAAGCAAAAATCAACACAGTGGAGGACATCACCTTTGAGCCAGGGAGACAATGACCAGAGAGCTGGGAATGGAGAATGGTCTTAGATTCTTCATCTGGTAATTCAGTGGTATCCAGAAAATGAAGGAAACAAGAAATTTAATAATAACCTGCCTGAATATGTATGAAAGCAATAGCTGAATATCATTATGAGTATTCTTTAAACCTTTAAATAGAACAGCAAACTAAATGGAGAAAAATTGAATAATAATACTATCACAGTAAGATAGGGGTTATCCAAGGGGATACACAGCAAAAAAATCTGGGTAAATGAGATCAATACATATTCCTGGAGGGAATACATATTCCTGGAGGGAATATGGCTAGGGGTGGAGACATGGATCAGCAGTTTAGAGCAGCGGCTGCTCTTCCAGGTTCAGTTCCCATTTCTGAAGGGTGGCTCACAACTGTCTGCAATGCCAATCCCATAGTTCCCTCTTCTACCCTCTATGGGGGCCAGGCATGCATGTGATTCCTAGACATATTATGTTCAGACAAAATACTCATGTTCAATAAATAAATAAATAGACAGATTTAAATGGCAATTAAAATAGAAAATATCCAGTCCACCTCTAATTAGAGAAATGGGAATCAAAACACAGTGAGGTGTAATCTCCCCAGTAAGATTGGTTGACATAAGGAGATAACACTAATGAAACTGGCCAAGAAGGAAAGACACTGTTGCGGAAAACATAAACGAGTAGAGCCACTGAGGAAGGAAGAGAGGGATGCTTCCGGGCACTCCAAACTAGGACTAGCTTATCATACAGCAGTGCTACATCTGGGCATCTGACAGGCAAGAGAATCACTGCATCAAAGCTGTACCTGGTTGGCGTAGTTCCTCCATTCACAGTAGCTGTGAGAGGGAACCAACCTAAGGGTGAGCTTGATAGATGAGCAAATAAGAAAACAAGAAATCTACCCTACTGAATATTATTCAGCCCGGAAAGAATGGAGTCTTGCCACTAGCCAGGCATAGAAAGGTAAGTGCTGTATTTTCTTACTCATTTGTGAAAAATAAATACTCAGAATACAGACAGGATCTCCAGAGACCAGGGAGAGAAAAGCAGGGGTGTGGAGGAGGGCTGGAGTGAGGCTATGTGAAGACACAGTCAGTCAGAAATGTGTGTGCTTGCTGCTTCATAAATACTAAATCTACATAGACCGATTGATAATTACTGACCACCAAGAAATATGCCTGTGCATGCTCATTTTCCTTGGGCAGTTTGTTCCAAGGTTGAGTACAACTTACGTGGATGACCAGGATGCTGGATTTCTTCTTTCTTGTCTGTCTGTACCTCTGAAATTTGGGAATTTGTGACAGAACAGTAACGTGTCCTGTTTTAATTTAGAATTCTATAAAATATGAAAAGACGGCTTGAGAACCAAATCAAACGTGAGTCTATGAGGTGGCAGTATAGGGGAAGATGAGATATATTGGTCGACGGGGGAAATGATAATTTTCTGTCTGTGATGATTCTATTATCACCCTTCTCCAAATGATTATTAAAGCTGCTTGGACCGGAGTGACTTGTCTCTGTCTGGGAACAATGGAAGGCCTGGAGGGGACAGACAGGCTCTAACAGCAGGTGTTCCTCTGTTCAAACTTTAGCTCAGCACACTTCAGTATTTATTTTTTTCTTCTCTGACTTTGACTGGTACCATCATTTGTAACAGTTTTGGGATCCTTCCACACTCCAGAGAGAGGTTTCGTTACACAGGTCTTTGATGCTCTCAACAGCCACCTTCCCCTTCACCGCCGAGCACACTAGAGAAAGATGAGCTTCAGGGGGGACCTGTGCACCCAGCTTATCCATTACAGCCGCTGTCAGGACTGTTTTCCTTTACACGCTGTGCTGAAGCCACTGCGAAGGGAAACCGAGGTAGGATGGGCTGCACGCTGCTCTCCTCTTGACCCTCCAGGGAATTAATCTTGGATGCTCAATTTAATGCCTTCTAACTATTGCAGCTTGGCAGGGTCATTGCATCTTTAAAAAAAAAAGGAGAAGAAGAAAGGAAGAGTGGGGAGGTGGGGAGGGCTGGGGGAAAGAATATGATAAAAATAAATTGTGTGTGCAAAAAATAAAAAGAATCATTACTTTAAGAAAATAAAGGAGAAGGGGGAGAGAAACAGTGAGGGCATTTGTTGAAAACACAGAATTTTATTACACTGAAATAAGCAGTATTTAATGTTTTCCAACAATTGTGCCTGGGAAGGAGTGGGGGTTGTTGGACTAGAATGGTTAGTTCTGTATCGATGTGGACCATCGGGTGATAGCATCCATGTGAAGATGATGACTGGTTTGTGGAAAATCTGAATGTGTTACCACCAACTTGAGAAAATCTTGAAAGGCTTTGGATATATAAAATCCAACTTAGGCATTTCTGTAGACTTTCCAGATGTCTGGGGAAATTCATGCAATAAGAGACGATAAATAAAAATACATATGCTTCTTTCCTGAAATTGAGAGAAATGAATGAAAGAAACTGAAATAGGGTAGAAAACCTTGTCTAGAACCAAACGAGGGGATGATGAGTAATTCAGACCATGACATGAAGAGATGACGGGCATACGACACTGGCATCTGATCTACACCAAGGTCAAAACACAGGCTGGCACAGTCTTCCAGACTCCACTAGGCCGGGCAGGTCTTCAGGGAGGGGACTTAGCAGGTTTCGAAAGACTAAGAGCATTGTCCATTGAGGGTGTCTGTGGAGAGGACACAAGTAACAAAAGCAGCCTTTCAAACGTTCAGTTCTAGTTCCTAGTGACCCGGAGGTGACTGTGGACGGTGTTAGTGGACAGAAAAGGAACGCGATGGAAGAAAGGAGACACAGCCTGCAGCTTGTGATGAATCTATCAGTCAAACTAGCCATGGCCCCAGGGATTTGTGTCTGTAGAGGAGGAGAATTGTAGAGCAGAAGGCACATGCCCACTCGCAGTGTGTAGCTCACACTAGGGAACAGGTGTGAAGGCACACTCTCGCCTCTTGGAGCATAGGCCAAAGCAGCACCTGAGCATGCTTCCAGCGGCACTGCCCCAGGTCCCACCCAAAATGTCAAGAGGAAACCTCAAAAGAATCTGCACATATCAGGGGCCCCAGAAGACTACAGACAATTCTCCATAATTTCAAGCATGGAGGTGAGAAGGGCTCTGGTGGAGGCAGAGAGCGGCAAAGCCTCCACAGAAGTGGAAAGAAAGGTGGCTACAGTGTGCAAGGTACTTTGGCCATGCTCAGAAACGATGTGAGTGAAAGTCACAGAAAATGGTAGAGAGAGCTGGAAGCCGCAGAGATACTGCCCAGAGAAAGGCAGCGAGAAGGAGGACAGACTTGAGAAAACAAGCAGCGCTAGCGAAACCGACAGCAAAGCTGAAGGGACTCGGCCAGCGGCAAACTGGACCTGAACCCAAAACAGCGCTTAAAGGCGTGCCAGAGCGAAGTTCCACGAGAAGAGAAAACTCTGCATTTGCAGATCCACGTGGCAACGTGGTTTTTCATAAGAAACAGAAATGTTACAGAATACTCTAGAACCACACACTCTAGTGAGTTTTCTGGACTTCAGGAATGGAGGAAGAACCTAAGGAGACAAAAAGCAGCACATCACCTACAAGACATGCAGATCAGGCCAGCCTGGTTTGCCCAGGGCGACTCTCAGGCCCACATCTATAAGCCGTTTAAAGGAAAGACATACCGCTTGGAGTCCTGTTATTTTTAGAGGAGAAAAAAGCAGTATAAAAATGTGAATTCTTGGAAAACACACAAGGGGGCAAATAAAGAGACCCCACTCAAGGAGGGGAACTCACAAAATCCAAGCACGATTTGTGAGGCAAGTTGCACCCGAGCTGTGCAGTAACTTAACCGTCAGACAGCGGGAATTCTGACAGCAGGAAAATACTCTGAGAGTTTCTGATACTGGTGTGGTTGTGATGGGAGAGGTAGGTAGCCGCCCTCCTCACTGTTCCTAGCCAGTTTTCAATGATGCTTCAATATGGATAGCATCTGTCTTACGAGGAAAAATTGCAGCTGGGGAAGTCCTCAGGCAGAAGATCTGAAGCACGGACTTTAGCAGGGGACAATTATAAACAGGATAAAACTTAGGCTTGTTTGAATAATTACCATCAAATATCTTCCTCTCCAAGACATTCAGCAGATGATTTATGGACTACGTAACACACTTTCCTGAAAACACCATCTTTATTTAACTCAAAACAAAATGTCAGTTTTAATTTGTTTCTCTCCAATTTCTTCAAAGTTTTAATATCACATCAACAGAACCGGCTGCCTCACTGGGAGTTCACAAGCCCATCTGATGCACTCTGACCCATGCATTTGTACCCTTAATGTATGGATTTCTTAAGTAACATCTCTATAGAGTGTCCACCCGTCAGTGATTGGCACATAATTCTAAAACATAACTCAGTACATTGGAGCTGCCTACAAACCCAGCACATAGGTGCCTGAGGCAGAAGGATTGCAAGTTAGGGCTCTGGCAACACTGTAACCAATGCAAAGCAAACTTAAAAAACAAAACAAAACAGGGAGCAGTGGCACAGGCCTTTAATCTCATCTCTGGAGAAACAGACGCAGGTAGATCTCTCTGAGTTAAACGCCATCCTGGTTTCCATAGGAAATTCCAGGCCATTCAGGATGGCACCGTGAACTCCCATCTCAAAACAAAGCAAACAAAAGCAAAACAAAGCAAGAAAACAAATAATAAACAAACAGGCTCACCAATGAAAATCTCAGAGTCCCACTGAGTCACGAGCCCGGCTGCAGAGCTGAGGCTACTAGAGGTGTTGCCAGGGATGGCTGCGGACGCCCCAGTTCCCACAAGCAGCCCACTTACACCTGCTCAGTCTTGGCCAGTTTCAAGTATGTCTCTTTGTGTTCTGTGCTCAGAGAAGCCTGACAGGGAGGAGCATGGGGTGTTGGAGACTCTGCCAGGAGAGTGAAGACAGACAAGATTTTGACTTTACCCAGCTAGTCCTCAGACAACAGCTCAGCTGTTGGACACGAACTGTCCAGAAAAATCAGCTCACACTTGGCAGCAGGTGCTGCTGGCCATGGATATGGTGTCGACCAAGGATGACGTCAGGCCTGACAGATCTGCCGGCTTCACTAGGGACAACAAGCATACAAACGTGGAGGGAGCACACCACAGACACTCTGGTCAGCCACCACGAAGCTGCTGGGAAGACCTCTCTCAGGAGACACTACACCTGGAGCTTCATTCCCCTAGGAGAAATATCAGAAGAGGGCTATTTAGGGGTAAAGCTAAATTATGCCGAAGTCAGAGTGAGTTCTCTACCGTTTTAAAGGAATCATGACCCAGCTCCACGGTTTGTTTAATAAGGGCTCTGGTAGAACCTGCTAAAGTAAACTCTGCCGCATCACAGGACAGCCTCATTACCCAGAGTAAGCATGAAGTCTAACCAAAGAAACCTATAAGTCAACTGATTATCCAAGCTAACAAGAAAAAAGGCAATATTCAGAAAGTCTGAGGGTAAATCACAATGTAGAAACTCACCCTTTCCTTTGGGCAAACCGAGTTCTCACACAGGTAGTTTAGCCAAAGAGGGAAATCTTGGTCAATTCTTAGTTTCTATAAATATTTAAACTCCTGTTGACTTGGATATGGTTTTTAAAATTTTGCATATATATATATATGTGTGTGTGTGTGTGTGTGTGTGTGTGCGTGCACACAGATAATTTTATCTAGGAGCATGTCTATGTGAATGTATACCACACATGTGCAGGTACCCACAGAGTTCAAGAGAGGGTTTCAGGAGCTGGGGTTACCAAAGCAGATGTAAGGCATCTACCACAGGTGCTGGGAACCGATCTCAAGTCCTCCATGGGAGCAGTGTATGCTCTCACCAGCCCGTGAAGGTTTTGGTACCACCTGTGATAATCAGTCTTCATTGTCCACTTGGTGAGACCGGAAACCTAGGAGACACACCGTTGTAAATATCTGTGAGGGGTTTAACCAAAGAGAGAAGATTCCATCCCATGGGGGGTCTCACCCTGGATGGAAAGGGGAAAAGGGCGAAGCCAGCCAAGCACCGATGTCTATTTCTACTGCCCATACAATGAGACCATGACCTGCTGGATTGCAGAGCAAGTTGGTCCTCATGATAGGCTGCATCTCTGAATAAGCCGTGAGCAAAAACACACTCTCCTTCTTTCCTTAGTGGCTTTTTGGAATGTTTTGTCATAGCAAACCAAAATGTACGTAGTACACTATTTTCAACATATACCGATCTTCTGATTTCTGTGGCTATAAATACCTACATAGAAAATGACAAACCAACTTTGCGATATAAACATGTTCCCTGAGTACTGGGTGAGGTCCCAGAAATGACTTAAACACTGTTCTCTTTGAAAGGTCTGGTCAATCATATTGTGCACATGAAACAAATCAAAAGAACCTATTGATCAGACATGTGCATACTGACGTTGCTCCTTCAATCACAAATACATAAGTGAGCACACATCTGATCATGAATGTGAGCATG
Organism: Chionomys nivalis; assembly: GCF_950005125.1. Classification (NCBI taxonomy): domain Eukaryota; kingdom Metazoa; phylum Chordata; class Mammalia; order Rodentia; family Cricetidae; genus Chionomys; species Chionomys nivalis. The sequence goes on along the minus strand of NC_080090.1, from coordinate 43,922,039 downwards.
CATTTAGCATGCATCTAAGGATCATGCAAGTAACACTGACATGTTGCATGCTAAGCTTATGTCACAGAATCCTGTTCATTCAAGTTTTAATGAATTTTTCCTTAGATCATGCTATCTAGTCTATTAATCTCCTATTTTACAAGAATTTAATTTTTTATTATGGTATTGTGTGTCAGGATTCCAGACAGTATAGGGCGTTTTGATGATGCTGGGTTCCTCTATTTGATGTTCAAATTAATTTCAACGAATGATTATGACCCAGACTACTATTTATTTATTTATTTATTTATTTATTTATTTATTTAGGGTTTCATTATATAGCGCAGTTTAGTTTTGAACTCATGGCCTTACTGACCTAGCTTCACAAATATAGGGATTGATGACATACATCATCACATTTGGTCTTTAAAACATTTATATCCATGTAGTGTAGAGTCCAGGAGGCCCCTGCACACCCCTCTCCCCATACAGTTTTCCCCCTCCTCCTAGAATGGAGCCAGGAGGCCTCTGCTCACTACACTTCTCACAGTTTCTGGGCAACCAAGGAATCTCTTCAGCCTTCTCTGCTCACATATGCCCTCTCCACAAGGGGCATCTTGTACCTACATGCCTGGCAGGCCCTTCATGAGGAAGCTAGGCACTAATAGCTGGGTGATGACTGGCTTAAGGGAACCAGCGTTTCAGACAGTGACAACAGATGACCAGCTGCTGGTCACCTTGATAGGTGAATGCAGTCAACATCAATCAGTGACTAATTGTTCACTATAATGTAAGAGTAGAAAAAAACATAGACCTGCATTGGAAGACATTTTAGCTACAGAATCCAGACCTTGGGGAATGTCCAGTCGCACAGATAGATTAGTTAACAACAGCAAAATCAGTGTATTAAGATTTTAGGTGGAACTTCCTTTCTACTTGAAAGCTAACCTTTAAAATCCCCATTGGCTTTGTAGAGAACATTCCATCTAGACCATTTGCAGGATGTGAGTAACTGACAGATCTCATCATTTCCTCGCATGTCCAGAAGCACCGACCCCGTTTGCCGGCAGCACACAACTTGGCATTTTTCATTCTCCATGTATCTGTTTTTCAGTTCTTGGTCTGGAGACTCATTCAACTTTCATAGCTGTTTTTTATTGTGTGTGTGTGGGGTGACTTTGTTTTTCTTGACACGCTCTAAAATGTCATGATGGGGAATTCCCTTCTCAATCCCCCCAAAGTTAGATCTGAAGAGACCCTCAAGGAGAGCTCACTTGCTGTCAGTCCGCACATCTGCAACTTGCTTGCTTGTTGGGATTTGTGGACGCTTAACGATTACCTTCAAGGATGGACAAATTTGCAGGCACACGCTATGTGACCTGGGGTTTCTCATTCTCAGCAGCTTTCCTTCATCCTCCGTTAAAATGAAGACATTAGACTAAACTTCTTGGGAGAGTGTTGACACTATGAGGTCTGTTTCCAAGTGCGCATTCCTTGGCTACACTCGGATGTGTTTAAAGAAGAGCTGAAGAGCATGCATAATTCAGAAAATTACTAAATATTTGGAAAGTCTCTTAGTGCAGATGAAAGGACAGTACATCATAAATGTGCAGACTTGATTATCCCCAACCTCCAGCTTTCGGATAAAATACACTGTACTGAAGGCGTTAAAGATACACCCCTCCCCGAGCTAAAAATAAGCGTGGAAGAGTCTGAAATACACACAGAATTCCAAGCCTATCACTCTACTGAGGTGACAGGTGCAAACTGGTGATTCATTCTTTCTTGATTTTTAAGATTGTTTTATTTGTGTATGTTTGTGTGTTGGGGGTGTTTCTATGATATATGGAAATGGCACACAGTATTTTGTGTGTATGTGTATGTGTGCACGCGCACACATGTATGCATGTGCAGAGGGGTCTCTCCATGAGGCGTGTGAGTGCGCACATGGCACACAGTAGTCTCTGTGTGTGTTGGGGTGTTTCTATGATATGTGGGAATGGCGCACAGTACTTTGTGTGTGTGTGTGAGTGTGTGTGTGTGCACATGCACATGTGTGTGCGTGTGTAGGGGGGGTCTCTCCATGAGGTGTGTGAATGCGCACATGACACACAGTAGTCTGTGTGTGTGTGTGTGTGTGTCTTTCTATGATGTGTGGGAATGGCAGACAGTACTCTCTGTGTGTGTGTGTGTGTGTGTGCGCGCACATGCACATGCACATGTGTGTGCATGTGTAGGGGGGTCTCTCCATGAGGCGTGTGAATGCGCACATGACACACAGTAGTCTCTCTGTGTGTGTGTGGGGTGTCTTTCTATGATGTGTGGGAATGGCAGACAGTACTCTGTGTGTGTGTGTGTGTGTGTGTGCGCGCACATGTTTGTGGGGTCTCTATGAGGCATGTGAATGTGCACATGACACACAGTAGTCTGTGTGTATTTGGGGGGGGGGGTTGTTTCTATGATGTGTGGGAATGGGTCCATGACACACACTTGGTCTGAGGACAACTTCCTCAGAGTTGACACTGTCTCTTCACGGCGAGTGTAGGGAGGGAGTGCAGATGATCAGGCTTGTGGGGTGAACATAGTGCGCCATCTCTCCAGCCTGCCATCCTGTCACTTGCTTCTTCTGCGAAGGCCCTGCTTCCCCCGCCTGTAAGGACACTGTACGGGAAGTGAACACCTGCCAAGGTTTCCACACATCTCTTAGTTAAGCACCTAAGACGTGCGCCAGCGGGAGGGCATTGTAGCTCTTGCAGCAACCAGAGCCACGGAAGCTCAGCTCTGCCTGATGCTGGTTGTTATCAGGCGTTAAGCACACGGATGGGAACAGAAGTCACTTCTGTCTATCCAAGCAGGTGCACAAGCTGCCACCTCTGGAGACCCTTCTCATCGAGGTCGGGTGGGGGTTCTTCCAGCCTCTATACTTCATGTCCTTTGACTTTGTCCTCATAAGATGAAGTCCTGATGCAATCCCACTCCACGATGGCACATTCTACCGAAACGTTACAACATAACGGACTGGGTGACATGGAAGGGTTTAAACCTGAAGAGGGCGGGCCACAAGAGGGAGGATGGCTGTTCAGTGCAGGGGTGAGACTGGTCATAAAACCCTCTGTCATCACTACTGCCAACCAGGTCCATCAATCTCTTTACATTCCCTATGCAGGAATATAAATGAACTATTTATACCCTAATATTAGTAAGGCAATTTCTAAATGAATCAGTATGTATCCTTTCAATATAACATCTTTTTTGGGGGTTTTGCTTTCAGGGAGCGCAGACATAAACACAATATTCAACTGCACCAATTACGTTAACCTTGACTTCTGGTATCGCTCACCCCATTTCATTTTTATTGGAAAGGTTTCTCCGTATAAAAGTCTTTAACGAATCTTTCCTTATTCACAACGACAATGGCTGTGGGGTGTGGGGGGACATAAAGAAACCCACAGGTATTCTGACAATGACAGCCATAAGCTGAACTTCAAATTATTTTTATCCTACGTGTATGACTGTTTTGTCTGCATTTATGTGTCCACCCTGTGTGTGCCCATGGAGCCAGAAGAGTGTACCTGGTGCCCTGGTACCAGAAGGACAGAAGGTTATAAGCTGCCATGCCAGTGCTCAGAATTGACCTGAATCCCCTGCAAGGTTAGCCAGGGCTCTTAATTACCCAGCGACCTTTCCAGCTCACCTCTCAAAAGCACATTACCTCAGGAACAAAGCATTGACTTAGTTGTTTGTGGGTAAAAGTGGGGTATCCTTGGATAAGGAGGAGTCAGAGGTCATTGGGGAATTCAGTGAGTAGTGAGATCATTACCAGCTTGAGTGACTTTAAAATAGTTCAACATCACCTCATAAGGAGGAAGGCAGGGATTCAGATCTGCAGCATCCTCAAAACTGGGCTGCAGGTCCCTCACCGCTGCCCAGGGTCCTCTCATCAACAGTTACCATGTTAGTGGAATGTAGCCTGCTGGTGCTTTTCATTAGGAAAGCAGGCCACACTGGCAATGCATCACCTAGAAACGGCCCCAGAGAGGGAGTTCACTGCCACTAGGTTCCTGCAAAAGGCAGGTTGTCTTCAGTAGAACTCAAGTGCACGCTACTCCCACTCAGTCACGGACACATTGCCATGCATGCATTAGCAGTCACTTCGAGAAGTTCTTCAGCTTCACGACTGAGGTCCTGGTCAAAACTGATTTATTGTTCTGATTCATTTGCCTGCAAAGGGCGTGAAAAGTGAGACAAGCGGGAGCCACAAGGATTCTACCATGGCGAATGAGGGGCATTTCTACCGTGTGGGTGCTGCCGGGAAGTCGTCCTGGGCCTTGCATCTGGCTCTAGGGAGATGGGAAGAGAGGAGGGAAGGCAATGTGTCACGTTAATTGTGGCACTATTACACAAGTCACACTTGCAATGACAAGTTGCTTTCACGTGGGCTAAGCTTAGCAGTAAATGCACCAAAATCTCTCTCCTGTGCAGAATTTTGAAGAACCTGGGATCAGTGTAAGAAAGCAAGAAGAGCAGAATAGACAATGGGCAGCAAGATGGCTTCCGCCAGCAGGGTCGTGCAGGTAGTGAAGCCACATACTCCATTAATAAGGTTCCCTGACAGAAGAGACAATCCTAAACTCAGTGCCTCAGACGTTTTGAGATCTGTTGGGCTACCCTCTCACTCTTCTGTAATTTCACAGCATTCTAAAGGAAACATATCCCCAGATCTGCTGATATATCCGGGGCCCCCAGACACTGCAGAAATACTAAAAACATTACCTCAGAAGTACAGAAGGAAACCTATATCTCAAGAAGAAATGGACTTTATCCAGAGTTGAGGTCCAGAATGATCGCTGTGGTTGCTGTTTGTCACCAGACAAAAGGATTATCTTTACAATAAAGGACTTCCAAAATGTCAAATGAAAATTACATATTAAGCAACATTAATAATTATTCTGCAAAAAGAATGAAGTATAGAAACTCTAGATGGCCACTTGTATCTCCTCGATGTATCTTGGTCAGCTTCTCTAACAAGCTGGCCTGCATACCTATTAAAGTCACATTTTCACATATTAAAAAAAAAAGAAAGAAGAAGAGCAGAGTGGCTTGGAAGGAAGGAGACAAGAATTGTTTACTATAATTGTAATAATAATCATTATTTATTAGTTGCCTACTTTGTGGTAGGAAGGGAACTAGTCCAGATATGCTGGTTTTGTGGTAAACAAATGTTTGGTCATGATTAAGGAAGGACATCTCAGAGCTCTTAACTGCAAGCAAACAGAACACAGGGCCAAAGTGTCTCTCAGACTAGGAAAGCAATGTCTTTGGCCTCTACAGTTAAGAAGCTTGGGAAGTTTCAGTTCGGCGCTGGGAGCCCCTCCCGATTTCTCTGGTTTCGTATTTCTGGCAGCTGAACACACACACACACACCGACTGTTTCTTTTCTATCTCTTTTCTGCATCAAAAGTGATTTTGTTATTTCTGTTTAAGTTAAAACTTGGAGTAGCTCCGCAGAGCTATTCAGTGTTTGCTGGGTAGGGGCTAACATCATGATGGCTTTCTGTAAGCTTTAATGGCTTTGAAAATGTTATTTGTCTTTCCCACTTGACCCCTGTCTTGACCCGATTAGATGAGTGACTATCTTTAACCAGTAGATAGCCTGCCCATCCCCAGGGGAAGCAAGTGGCCCTCTCAGCTCTGGAACGTGGGACTTATCACCCTTAGACTGGAGAGTTCTTCCTCTTTCATAGTGCTCTCTCGAAAACAACAGCAAACACTCCCAAATGGACACTACTAATCAATGGCTTCCAGGAACTTGATAGCATTTAAAGTTGCAGCAGCTAAGACAGAGTCTCTCATAGGGCCACAGAGAGTGAGCTGCTGTCTGCTCAGCTAGTCAGGGGTCAGTGAGGAGGAGGCTGCAGCTGCTTACCACAGGCCAAGGTTTCCGGAAACTCCCCCAATAGCGTGTCTCTCACAGTGCAGAGGATAGCCAGGCAGCCTTTAAGACAGTCTGCGCCCTACCCAGCAGCTGTCTTCAGGAAATGCTAGATTCCAGCCTACTTATTCTTCTGCCTGTTTTACTCTTAGCATGGATAAGACAGGACTACTTCTGGTGTTGGCACAGAACTCTGTGAGTCAGGCCATCCCTGAAGTGCAGTGGGCCAGGCAGGAGCTGAGCTCTGAAGCCGCCAGGGAGACAGGTTTCTGATACTTCCAACAGACTCCTGGAGGTCTTCCTCCAACACGCTTGTTCAGTTAATACCATTTCTGAGAATGAGTAACTTAAAGTTCTGGTAAAATGCATGTGGGGAGTGGGAAGGTGGCATCAAGACCTTGGGCACATGTCACTACATGGAACAAGGGGCAGACAGTCTTGCTAGTCAGTCCAATCCTTGCTTGGACACCAAGGGATGCCTAAGGCTCTGGACTTTATACTTCCAACAATGCATCAATGAGAACCCAGAAGGACTTAGATTCAAGAACAAAACAGTGTTAAATAGTTCTTTCCTGGCTCTCTCCTTGCCTCCTCTGTCTTCTGTGTTTTTTGATTCTTTGGTTTTACACAAACACATGTTCTTTAGTTTTCAACACTGTGACCAAACCCAGGAGAAAAGCAATGCACAGGACAGAACTCACACTTAGCCTCCAGCCTCGGAGACTTCAGTCCATGATGACACGGCTCTGTTGTCCCTGCCAAGGTGACATCCACCATAATGGCAGGGAGCATGCGGTACAAAGCAGCTCAGTTCATGGCAGCCAGGAAGCAATAAAATTGAGGACGGAAAAGAATACTGCCCACACTGCCTACTTCTTCCAACTTGGTCCCATCTTCTAGCTTCTTCTATCTCCCAATAGTTGCCTCACATGATGATGCCACCCAAGGAGTGGTCCATGGAGTAGGTCTCTAGCCACCCAGCTCCCCACACCCACACAATAAAGAAATATTTCTAGTAATTTAAAGGAAGGAAGGGAGGAAGAGAGGAAGGGAGGGTAGAAGGAAGGAAAGTAGAAAAGAGCCCTTTTCTCTTTACCAATTAATTTCTTGGAGAATTTTGCTATAGTAACATTAAAGAACTTAATACAATCACTATGGAAGGAAGTCCCAAATCCTCCCATGTTTGTGGGTAGGTGAAAAACTTGCAGCTTGGGAAGCCGACTGGAATCCACCCAGGCACAATTTACTTTCAGCTGCAACTTTACCAGAAAGATAGATAGTTTTGGTTATCCAAACACAAATGTGTTTTAGTAAGGCATATTCTCGAGGGTGAAAGTGAGCAACTTAGACAAGGAAGGACTCATGCGGTAGATGGGTGTCATGCTGGTGCAAGGCTGATGCTGTGTTAGAGTGTGCTGAGTGTGTACCAGGAAAGTCATATCTACCCCTGGAGTCCTTGAAACCAGATAAACCTAGGCAAGGTCTGTGGCTGAGGGCACCCTCTCTAAATGCTGGGGTAACAGGTTGTATTTTCACATCAGCTCCTAAGAAATGCCAGCCATGTTCAGAGAGCAAAGGAAGCAACCATAGCAACAGCAAGGCTTCACTGAATGATAGTAACTACTGCGGATGAAAGCAGGTGAGAGAGAAGAGAAAGTGAGAGCTCTGGGAACGGATGGGCTTGTGTTTCTGAGCTTATTAACCATGTGCATTGGCTGGACTACCGTCAGCGAGCCAGTGCCCAACAAATGGCGCCATCGGCTAGGCACTGAGCTTACGGCTTTCAGGACTGAATAGCACCTCAAGGCCTCAAAAGCAGAGCTAGGGTGGGGAGGAGCTGGGCAGTGTTGGCTGCTGTGCGTGCATTCTCAGCTCGCACCTCACATGGAGCTAAGGCTAAGTCATTACTCTTACTTCCGCAGTGAGAGAAAGGGAGTCTCAGTGAGCCGAGGGCGAGACAGAAGGTCACACAGCCAAAAGCTAACAGGGAACACCTCAGCCCACTTTTTCTGTCAGTGACTGAAGCCAGAACTCTCTTTATTCTGTCACCTGTCTCCCTTAGCCACGAGGCTTCAATGATGAGAAAAACGGGGTAGAAACGCTAGGCTCCTTTTGTCCTCTCCATCACCCTGAGTAGTAGCTAAACAAACACCATGGCGGCCAGTTTGTATCCATGACACCATTCTCCTTAGAGGTGAGACATCGCAGAAGTCATGACAGACAGGAGCAAATGAAACTTCTGCTGAGTTACTTGTGACAGAAAAATGAAAGAAACCTCTTGTTGATAGGCAGAGGCCCGGGAGTGTATTCCAAATCTCTATAAGGTGAAACAGTCAACCGTTTACCCCACTTTCCTCCCTAAACCATTACTTCTAGGTGAGGTGAATTCCCACGTGTAGAAATGCTTCAAGAAATGAACAAAGAAGGAACGATAAAATCAGAGTAGCACCGCTCACCCTAAAACAGACAGAGGAGGTGAACAGCAAGCACTGGGGGCTGCTGCTGGAACAAACAGGAAGCCAGCCAGGGAAGAGGCACTGCCCTCTGCAGCCCATGCAACCTGAATGAGAGTAAGTGACTTACTCCAAATACCCAGTGACGGGAAATACGGCGGCCAGAGAAGGGTGGGCACTGCATGGTGGGAAAATGTCAGGCACCAGTTCAACTGTGAAATACTACAGACATGACCTGGCTTCTTGCACAGACAAAGTGCAGGAGATAAAACAGGGTGGGTGAGTGACAGATTAAAGAGAGGTGAACGAGGTTAGTAAAAACAGGAATGCTATGCGTAGCAGCAATGCATATATATGGATATGTGTGTCCGTCCATAGCAAAGACATTGGGATTTAAAGGGCATAGAAACATAAAAAACAGTTTACTGTGAGTGTCAAAATAGTGGTTCCTTGTGTGTGGGAGGTCAGGTTTCATGGACAGTGGGGCTCCTTGGCATCTGGAGAGCCTAACTGAGGTCATGTGTGGGGGGTATGACATTTCACATGTAGGTTAATGAGGACATCTATGTAGCTGACCCCTTCCCTGCTCACAGAGTGTCTCTAAGTTCAGGGTTCTGAATGAGTTAGGCCCGTTCCCTGGTGTGTAGTGCACTTTACGGGAGAATTCCTTTCAAAACTTAAGATAAATGCCCTATGCCCCTATCATAATAAAGGACCAATTGCATCTCGGCTAAACAAAGACTAGAGACCGATGTCAAAACATACCTGCGTTCCCCCTCTTTGTTTCGTTTTCCTTGATTCGGGGTTTTACTGTGTATCCAGGCTACAGCTAACCATCTTCCTTTGCAATGGCAGGCGTTGGAAAGTGAGGTTTGCGGTCCATACCTGATGAGGGTACCACTTTCTCCATCACAAGCCCTTCCCTAGGAGAGCATCCAGAATACAGTCCTCTTGCTTCCTCACAAGCATGAGACACTCTTATTAGTCCCACCTTGGATAGTGTAAACAACAGCCTCTCTCCTTTGCAAGGCTCTTCTATACAGTGACAAGTCCCCTGGTCATCAACATGTACTGTCTCTGATGGACCCACAGGGATCTTTAGATCTTTCTCTTTAAGACTGATCTTCCATAGTGTTCCTACCCCACAGCGCTCCTGCCTTGGTGATACCTCCATGGGTAACAGCAGACCACTGTGTACTGGGGCACTGTACACATATGAGCTCTCTCCCACTCTGGTCCCATGGATAGATATAGATACTAGGCGGCATGCCAAGAGACATTGAATTCACTCTTGCTCCTCAGCTGGGCTGCAGTTCAAGCATATTGATATCTAGGCTTTAATCCAAACTAATGGAAACAGATGGACTCCGGAAACCTGGCCCCAGGAATTCTGGGTGGAGATCCCGGCTGGGATGAAGCAGAGCTGGCTAGGCTAGCTGCCGTCTGTATTGATCTGGGCACAGTCGTGGTCCCATTTAAGAGGTGTGTGCGTGTTTACATGAATTTCTACCATTCTCTCCCTAACTAGTTACTCCTGCTGAGTGTGGTTCCAGACGCCACCAAAGTCTGTGGGGTTCTACCCTGCCCGAGGAGTGATGTGTGAGGGAGCCTGAGCCACCATGTGGGAAGGAATAGGTCAGAGACCTGGCGTTGTTACCTATGTGAGGTGCAGCCTGGTTTGCTGGCACCACAGGGATGCTGCGGAGAATCACCACGTCTACAGAGATACTTGGGAACTCTAGAATCCTGCATCTCCCTTGGAGCTACATAACCCAAACCACCTCTGCCCTAGCTCTTTCCCGGGTGTGACATCTTTTAGTTACTTTTTCACGGCTTTCCCCAAATGGATTCTTTCAGCAGGGAAACTGATTTTGTAGTCACATGAATTCAATAAAAAGAACATAGAAGACTTAGGCATACAAAGTCGCATTCCAGGTATTTATATTCAGATTCACACCCACTTATACACTAATGTGAACGAGATAAAGAAGTTATTATTGTTGGCCACTCCTGATACGGTTGCCCTGTGTACACACGCAGGGACACTGACTGTAAGATCGCACTGCTTACTTCGGCAAGGTAGTCACTGATGGGAGGGACCTCCACGTGTCGCATCTGCCTCACATATTGGTGTCATGCTCCTCATTCCTGCTATGACAGCTCTTCTTGGCTGTCACTAAAAACTGCCAGCCCAAATGCAGGAGAGCTAGAAGGAGGACTGGCTGAAGTGGGCTACAGCACAGATCTCCAGGAGTAGACTAAACTGAACTCAGCTTGCCTAGAACTCCAGCCTAACCCCTAGTCATCAAGACCTCCATCCTTACTAAAACTAAATCGATATTTTCAGCCCTTCTTGAAAGCTTCTGTATTTGCTGAGTTGGTTCTTCTGTCTTCTTAACTGCACAGTTTTTACTGGAGTATCTCTACTGTGACTAGTGAACAGGAAACACGAAACCTTCCACAGACCCATTGATTTAATTCAGAGGCGAGAGTGGACCATGCTGGGCAATGAAGAGTATGAAAATGACCTTTCTAAGTGAGGGGAGCTTCTGCTGCTGAGGGTCCCAACTCTCATAGGATTATCACATAAGGAAGAAGTCCTCCTCCTACTCCCTGTCACTATAAATAGAATAATTAAGGATTAAAATTCTTGGTCCATCAAGGTTATCGTATTTACCATTGCTGCTGGGTCACAGTGTGGTGATGCCCTGTAGGACCTGGTTAGAATGTTGTTCTGGCTCCCTTGGCTATACTATTAGTAGGTAGGCTTCCCTTGGCAGGCATGCCTTCAGGTTGTTTTTTTTTTTTTTTTTTTTTTCTGATGTTGTCTCAAGAAATGGCTGGAAATTTCTAAAGCTGACACATACCATGTGATTCTCAATTTCGTTGTTGGGTGTGGGCATATATGGGCATGCACATGGGTATTTGGAGGCATGGTTGACCCAAGGCCAGTACTAAGTTTCTCATGATGGTCTTTCGGTAACATCCCTACACTTGAAAATAGTTCCCCAGTGCCTCTTAAGAGTCGAATGGATAAAGATTTGAAAAATGTATGCCCCAGGACAAGAACAAAGAGCAAATCAGAGATCCTGTGACAGTATGGATGAACCCCACAAAGGTTAATGGGCTAAAGAAGTCAGACTCTAAAGGACAAGGAACAAAGAGCAAATCAGAGATCCTGTGACAGTATGGATGAACCCCACAAAGGTTAATGGGCTAAAGAAGTCAGACTCTAAAGGATCAGACTGAAGACTCCCATGAATAGTGAAGGAAGGGCAGGGACAGTACATTCATGAACTGGTCAGTGACCTGGGGACTGGGTCTACAGATAATTCCATTCGACTGGCTCTTCTCACAATAGTGATATATAATATATATCACACACACTATCTATTATACACTCTCTATATGAAGCTTCAATTACGTTAAAAGCTGCAGTGAGTAAATTAAACAACAGGGTGGTATTTAAATGAAGACCCTATGAACTCTGAGGCCCATAGACAGGTTCATGTGTGAGTCAAGGGCAGTGTTGGGCATCTGGACACTCAGCAACACCCCTAGCTTCTTTCTAGAGTTTAGCTCAGTTTTCCAAGGAAGTAGCTTAGCATATTTAGCTTCTCACCATACATAGAAAAACTCTGGGTTTTTCTAGTCAAAAGTGCTTTGGTTTTTCAGTTCAAGCAGAAATGGACTGCCAGCTAGCAGTCTTGAGATGTTAATGCATTGTCTTTCATGTTCACAACCAAATGTGGGAAATTAAACAATTGGCACACTCGTGGCTGTAGCACCAGCATCAGGTATAATCTGCCAGGTGATGTATAGACTCAGGGACACAGTGGTCCAGACAGCATTCAGTCTCTGTTTAAGAGCGTGTTTTCTCCTGTGTAATGTAGCATATTGCAAGAGCTGTAAACACCCAGGAACAATTGGTTTTGTTCAATCTATTTCTGCACCAAGCTTGTTTGCTTTCCTAAGTTTTCTACTATCTTTACAGTTTTATTCTAGAATTATGAACACAAGACATGAGATTTTGGTATTTTTTTTTCAACCCTAAGTGGTTACTGGGTATGCTCAACCGTTGACACAGTCATTTTAACACAAAAATGGCAATGTTCATTGCCCCTGGCAACCCAAATAAACAAAATTGAGATCTGAGGCAACTTATTAAAATTAACATAGCCCACTCTGTTTCCTTCAGATAGCCCTCGTGGTCTTGAGAAGCAGGAAGACTTTAAGTGGGGAAGAAGGTTTTGTAGAGAGACTGGAAGAGTTATGGAAAGGCAAGAAAAAGAAAGCACTATTGGTAGCCATTTAAACTGTGACCCCACAAATTATGGATTACAGGTCAAATCTATCCCAGTGCCTACTCCTATTTCCTTTTATTTTTAAACGTTTCATTTATTTTTAATGAAGGTGGTAGGGGCATGGATGTCACGATACTTATGTGGAGGTCAGAGGACAACTTTTTGAATTGTTCTCTCCTTCCACATTTAAGTGGATTCTAAGTACCAAACTCACACGGCCAGGCTTGCCCTGGGCCTTCTTGGTGTTTGGGCACCTTCTCTGATAAAAGAAACAACTTTGTTGGACACAGCTACACTCAGAACATCTGTGTACACGCCATCTGTGGCCACCTCTCCACTCCAACAGCAAAGACAGAGGGAGAAGCCATGAGATCCAGCTGGAACCCTAAACCATCACTATCTGGCTCTTCATGACCAACATTTAGATCTCTGATTGAAATGAGAACACTTTGATTTCAATTTTGATTTTTAAATCTGAGGAGCCATGGGCATTCTCATGGTGTGAAGAAGTTAATATACTTTTACTGTGTTACCGATCTTTATTATTAATCTATCACCAGACCAGGATGCTTCCACAACACTGCAGCGTACACTGGGAAGGTACACAACAAAACACAGTTTTGCTTTGCCATAACTTTGCAGAAGACTCACACCAAATGGGGAAGCCTCTAATGCTCTCCCCCCATGCTAGGCATTCATATTACTCTAGCTTTGAGAATCCTATTCTGCCCTGTGCGCATGTCCCCATGGCCCTGAAATCCAGTCAAGTGTCATATTGTACATCTTGGTGGCAGGACCACAATCTCAGGATCAATCAAAATCAATAAACGGATGAAGGAGTACATGCCTCGTGCTTTGAAACTCTTTACCAAGCTAATCTTTATAGTGACATGAAACAGGCATTGTCTCTACAGTAGCAAGATAGGCAAAAGAGGCACAGAATGGCCCTTTCCCCAAAGTCACACAGTTAAGCCACAACGTGTATTAGGACAATTCTTATTCATTATTAAAAGTTATGCTGCAAGATCTTTCATGGATGGATCTCCAGCAAAAAAAACAAAAAGAAAAAACACCCCCCCAAACCAAAAAAAAAAAAACCCAAAACAAAACAAAACAAACAAACAGCAAGTGGTTTTGTTGTTTATTGGTTCCTACAAAAGGCCAGTTTACATCAAACTTCCAGGGTCAGATGAAACTGTCAGCAACTTCTGACCCCAAAGGGAAAATAACCTCAGACCAGGTAGAGGCGCATAGGCATGGGTGCATTCCAGTGCAATCTCACACCCTGAGCAGGCAGTGGGCCAGATTCTGTAGCGTAATGACCCAGGTCAGGATGTGCCGGGGCCATCAGATGTTATTATTCTGTGTGCCTGACACAGAACTGGACACTAGGAGAGGAAGAGGCAGAGTCTGGGGACTCTTATCTTCAGAAGTAGCAAATATGGTTCAGCCATAAGCAAGAAGCTGTCCTCAGACTTCTTTCCCAACCTTGTTAACTAATATCAAATTCTGTTATTTTTGGCTGAACCTGAAAATTACCCACCCTGATCTAACATCCCATCTCCACAACATAGGACCAGCTTAGGAGGTAAAAGAGGAACAACTGGTAAGGTGTAGGCTGTGGTCCTAGACCATGAGGGAGAGGACCAAACTGTCTGGTAGAACAGAGTGCTGTGTTGTGTTCATGTCCTCTCCAGCTAATTTTGAATAAGATGCATTGAAGTCTGAGATGTCAACGCGATGTGGGGGAGCCCTAGAGTTGGGGATGGAGAAGAGAAATAAGATCCCAGGTTCGCTCTTCCCAGATATTCATGGCATGCACAGCAGAAGCCAGGCACAGCTGCACATTGATAAGGGCTGAGATGCGTCTGTTCTGTAGTTCTCTAAGTCTATACCTCAGCTTTCACAAATCCATCTCAGTCCTCTGCGGTCCTGTGGCAAGCCTTTGGTCACATGGGGGATGTGTGGACATGATGTGTGGTCCTGTACTAACACAAGACGGAAGGTCAGATGGTATAGCTTCTAAATATAGAAAATAAATGCGGAGTTAGAGCAGGGGCCCAACTGAGATGCCGGAGGCAGCAGTTCATCAGAACCATGGCCATGAAGACAGCCATCAGCATGTCCCTTTCAACACCCTGAGAAGGAATGTTTCCTGATACTCTGGTCATTCAAAGTTTTGGGATATGCAGATAAAACTCATCTCCTCTGATAGAAACAGGATTCTTAGGGTGTAGTGTAAACAACATGCTACCCCTGGAAGTCTACACTGGGTTCCGTGTTCCTCCATTAAGTCAATCCAAACTTAGAACCTTAGTGCTACGTTAGGAGACTGAGACATAGCCCCTCCCCCAATTCTCAGCCCTTTGGAGTTTGCAGTGCAGTGGCAAAAGGAAAGTAAGCAATGGCAGAGTCCCCTGAAACTCCTCAAATTGCAGAAACACAAGCAAACAATTTAGAGGAAGCTTTCTGCCGCCTTGCCTGCTAGCACCCCTCATCAAGGAGGACAGCTGCATCGCTGTGTGCTGCATCATTGCTTGCAGCATCGCTGCTTGGTGGGCAGCTTGCTGCCCTTTTCAGATTCTGTGAGAACACAGAAAGGAGCAGGAGAAGCAAGCCTACATCCTGGCTGCATATGCGTCCTGAGCACAAGTAGTGATTGATCTGTCCTTTGACCTGAACAGTGAAGACATCCTGAGAGAACTAGAAATAACCGTGAGCAATAGAGCAACTGTAGAAATGAAAAGCCCACCTGCAGACCCTTAGAAATGCCAACCTAATAAATAAAGAAGGCCAGCCATTTGAATTCCAGACAGACTTTATGCTGGGCAAAGAGACTCTGGGGAGAGTTCACTCAAGTGGAAATTGAGCCACACACTCCACACCCCGTGTACACCTGGGTGATGGATGCGGGAGGAGACTGGAGAGCATTCACGACCTCTGTAACAGCTCCAGGGAAGTTAGTTCTCTGCTGTCTATCTTTGCAAATGTTCCCACGGTGTCCATCTTCGATCTGATGCCATTGCTTCTCTGATTGCCAAAGGAATGGCCACCATGAGCTTCCGTGGCCCAGTGATGGCCAGCCCCATCTCTTCTCGGGACTCATCCAGGCAGGGACTCTGTCTGTTCCCATAGGATCAGGCACCAGGCACCTACATGGCAGCTGCACAATGCTCCCATTAATGGTGTCCCCTTCCTGGCACACTTCCCCACTCCCCAGCTGTAGCTCCCCCATATACTCACGTACACTCCTCCCCTTTAGGCTCTCAGCGTGTGTTCTAGGAACCCCAAACTCAGGAACTATCTGTTGCACCCTGGATACTTTTATTTCCTTCCTGGCCTAAGATATCCCCCTGCCTTCTTTGCATGATAGAATGCTACCAAGGGTTTGAAATGCCTCATTTAGAAGGCACGCAATGCACTGAGATGCTGTGCCAGCCACCTATGCAGGGGATTTCCAAAATGGTTCTCTCGGCTGTTCACTGGACAATCTAATTGTATAAGGAATACTGACCATAGTGAAGAGTTCTTAGTTGACTTGGGAATCAAAGAAACTAGACCCACAAAACCGTCCCACCAGCCCCATTTGCCATTGCAAATAGTTACTAAGTAACTAAGTACTGATTTGAAATGGTCAGAACCCTGAATCTCAGCAGCTTCCACAGACTTCAATACATACACTGAGCTCTGGGTTCCCTACAGAAAATCTTTACAATTTGATAGCCCACCAGTACCAATATTTTATTGAAACACTATGGGGGTTTCCCTTCTAATCTGTGATTAGATCCATGAAATTTCTGCATATAACTTAATTTAGACTTAATACTTTTTCCCCCTGGGAATGAAGCTATAATTTCCCAACATGTCAGCAGTAAGATATAATCCATTGGAATGAATGGAGTTAAAATTTCCATGCACCCTTATTTAATAAAAAGCATTTTAAACTCACTGGGCTTCATAAGATGGTAAGAAAACTCTTTAAAATCCAATAAAGACGGGAGTGTTGTAATAGGAATAAAATTTGAATGGCTTTCTGGAACAAATTCAGAATTTGAATATAATATTGAGGGTTACCAGGCCAAATCTATAGGTTCCTTCTAAGCTTTGAATCATATTAAGAAATATTGCATGGCCTTACTGTGGCCACAGTGCGGTGCCTCCAGCTCCAAGATGGCTTTGACTTTACTGGGTCTTTTGCGGTTCCAATACAAGCTTGGTTGTATTTTTATCTCTGTGAAGAATGTTATTGATTTTTTGATAGGGACTGAACGGACAATTTTTGTGGGTGGTATGGACTTTTAAAGAAATTCTCTTAATCCATGACGAAGGACATCTTTCCATTTGTTTGTGTCTAATGTATCTGTTAAGGCACTATGCCTTTCACTTTGAACTCTGCCGCCTCATTTACAGCTATGTATTTATTCTCAGTAATTACTCTGAGCAAGATCTCACAGAGTACAAAGTAGATGGACATGTATTGAATAGAGCCCAGAGCCAAGACCACACACTACCAGCAGCGGACCTCAGCAGAGAAGCCAAGGGTACACTGGGAAGGGCAGGCCCTGTAGCAGGCGATGCTAGAAAAGCTGCTGTTCACATGCAGAAAAATTAAATGAGCCCTTTACCTCTCCCACCGTACAAAAGCTGGCTTAGTGGAGTAAAGACTTCGTGTAAGACATGAGAGTTTGGGACTCCTAGAGAAGAACATGAGGGAATACTTCAGGACACAGCCTGATTGAGAATCTTAACATACATAAACACACTTCACACAAACACATACACACAAACACAGACAAATACACACATGCACAAACACATACATGCACAAATACACACATGCACAGGTCATATAAAAGAGTATAAGAAATCTGAGCTGTTGTATAGAAAAATCATTCCAAATAAAGCAAATAAAAACTGAGCAAGAGAGGAGAACCATGACTCTCAAAGGAGGATGCACAGATGACCAACCGGTGTATGCAAAGGAGCTCAGCATCACTAAACATGGGGGAAGAGTCAAGCAAACTACAAACACAGTCACAACGGCTGCCACCAAAAAAAAAAAAAAAAAAAAAAAAAATTGAAGATAGCAAGTTCTAATGAGCTGTGAAGAGCGGGGACTCTTAGACACAGCTGGTAGGCATGTACAGCCGCTGCTGAATACTAGGAATTCCTCAGGAAACTAAAACAGAGCCATGCTGTGAGCTAGTAACACTGCCACTGAATGTCTGGCCAAGGCAATGGGGTCAGCCACCCCAAAGACACCCGTGCAACACCACTGTCACTTTCCCAGGAGCCAAGATGCAGAACCCACCTAGGTGTCCACCAACAAATTGAAGAAGAATCTGCAGAAGACAATGGATGTTCTTCAGCTAATAACAAAACAGGATCCTGTCATGTGCAACAGCACAGATGAACTCTAGGGTATTATGAAGCGAAGTGAGGCCAGCACAGGAGGACAAGAATCACACAGTGCAGCTCATACAGGGACTCTTAATATATAGTTTGGGAAATAGAATGTAAGCTGGAAGGGATGGTACATACCTGGAGTGTCATGGAACCTGTACATACATACCTCATGCACACCTCATGTATACCTCATGACACCTCATGTACACTTCATGCACACCAGGAATCTCGGCAGCACAGGGAGAGGCTAAGGCAGGAGTATCTCTCTCAAAGTCAGCCTGGGCTACATAATGAGACTCTGTCTAAAACCAACAGACCAAGCATACATCCAATCATATACATTAAAAAAAAAAAAAAAAGGTTGGGCAGTGGTGGTGGCGCACACCTTTAATCCCAGCACTCAATCAGCAGAGGCAGGTGGATCTCTGAATTTGAGGCCAGCCTGGTCTACAGAGCCAGCTCCAGGACAGCTAGAGTTCACAGAGAAACACTGTCCCCTCAAAGCAACAAATAAAACAAAAAACCAAAACAAAAAAAACCAAACCAAAACAAAAAACAAAACAAAACAAAAAAAAAAACAAGCAAACAACCTCAAACAAAACCAAACAAAACCAAGAAAAAATAAAAAGGAGGAGAATGGCCATCAGAAGTTGGGGTTCTTACCAGAAGATAGAGAAGGATGCACACCCAAATAAAACCTAGACAGACTAACAGGCAAAGCAACCTGCAGCAGTCTGGCCGGGCAGCTACAGATGTGAACATGATGAACTGTCAAGGAGCAAAGAGCAAGGACTGAGCTCTCAACACCACACACACAAAAGCACTGACGCATTGACTTCTGACTATTGGAATCTACAGCCAATTTTCTTAAGGATCTCTTTCCTTACTTAGTCCATGAATATCTATAACCAACACTTTAGAAATTAGTGCGGGAAAACAAGTATAAAAGACCTACAAGCATAATTTCTGAGGCGATGTCGAATTAGCAGGCACCAAACAGAAAAACGCCAGGTGACAGGGAAAGATGTTTTATCTCAAGGCTAGCAAAAGGGTAGGTATCAATTTTCATGATATAGTTTCAGTGGTGTTATGAAGACAGTTGTATCAGGAAATAGCCTGTGGTACTTGGTCACTGGCCTATGCTCCAAACACACTTTTTGAGGTATATTTAAGACTTCTTGCTAAAACTCCCATTTCTCTCAAAATAAAATATTCATGGGAAGTAGAAGAAAGCAAGCCACATAACCACTTATTCTTCAGTATGAGTTATTGCATTGCTTTGATAGCGCACTTTAGCAAGTATTCTTTGTTGAGGACTTCTGGGAGAAGAAGGAAGTATGAACTAGATCTCAAAGGACACAGAGAGCAGTGACCACCAGAAATTCACACTCGAGTCTGCAGCTATATCTAAAAACTAATAGCTAAATTCATAAAATTTGTGGTTTGGTACTATCTGAGTTAGGGATGTTCTAAACATCCAGACTGGGGACCAGAAATCATTAGTTCCTGCTGGTGGGGACCATGCCAGAGGAGCAGCCGGTGGCAATTGAAGTTTGAGATGTCAGCCCACCAGGAGGCAAATCCCTAATGGGTGACAGTGGCTGCCCCACCCCCGGGCAACAGGAGGTTTCTAACGTTTGTTATCCAGATGGAACTGGAGACTTTCCTAGCCAGGAAGCAGGAGCCTGCACTCCAAGACTTGCATCTGGCCATGCATGCCCTATTCCTTCTTTCCATCTTAGACACCTGGCACGTCACCTGGTGATCCTCTAACACCTGCATTTTGGGTGCCATTTACATGTACACTGTGACGCCCTCCTGCATCTCTCAGACTGTTTTCAGTGTGAACACTGTTCCAGGGCCAGGGCCACCCCACCCCCATTCCCGCAGCAGGAACTAGTTTTCTGCTGCACAGGGCATCCGTCCTACAAGGCTACCCGGTGGCTGCCAGTAAATGCCCTTTCTTCTCAGTTCTTTTCCCTTCCCCACTAGTGATCTTTCTGTACTCCGCTTTCAACCATTTGATAGATTCCGTATACAAATGAAATCCCATCGACTGTGTTCGTGTAGACCTGTGATCACAGCCCCTGGAGAGAAATGCAGGAGGTATGCAAATCTGAGGACAGATTTGGTTATACACTGAGACACTGCTTCAAAAAATTAAAGGGCTAGGAAGAGGGCCATCCTTAATTCAGTATCCAGTACCCACACAGGAGGCCACAAGGCTGAGGGGGACAGGAGACCAGGATCCCTGGGGCTTCCCTGTCCTCCAGCTTAGCTGAACTGGTCCAGATTCAATCATGTTTTCACAAATGTTACCACCT
This sequence comes from Chionomys nivalis, assembly GCF_950005125.1. Lineage (NCBI taxonomy): Eukaryota > Metazoa > Chordata > Mammalia > Rodentia > Cricetidae > Chionomys > Chionomys nivalis. Next base: position 43,901,641 of record NC_080090.1, on the reverse strand, counting down.
CAGCTTTTAGGACGATCTAACACTCCATCAGGTATACCCATGAAGACGCGTACACATCCTGATTTCTTAGTTCATGGGTACCAAGGTGGCTTCCAGGGTTCAGCCTTTATGACTTAATGTCAGTCTAATCTTTTTATTAATTTTTTTCCATTTATGTTACATACCAACCACAGTTTCCCTTCCCTCTCTCTTCCAACTCCCTCCCTCAGGTCTAATGGTGAAATGTTTTCATTTAAATTGTATAGCTGGGTAGATATTATATTAGATGGTGACGTTACAGATCATTTTACAAGGCTTCTTGGTCCCCACTTTGAAGCTGAGTGGATATATGTAATGTGTCTCTGTGTTGTGTGTGTCACATAAGAACATAGATGACTACTTCACCCGTCTTTGGACAGTGACCTCCCAGGTCCTTTCCCCTCCCCATCTGATCTTACTGAATGCAATCATCTGCACACACCGCTGAAGGAAAGTTACAGTGGTAACTGCAAATCTGTCCCCGAGACATCAACTCTAGCAGCTGCTCTCAGAGACTATGTCCCAGATTAGTAGAACAGACGAGAGGAGCAATAAAGTAATAAATTGATCAACAATAAAACTTGATAATTTCCACTCTTTTATGACTAATTTGTGGCTTCACAGGAGCTGACAGGAAGTACCAATCATTCATAAAAGCAATGAAGAGCTCAAGGAGGGACAGGGTGGGAGAAGATGGAGCACTGAGAAGTGATGGAGACCTCTTTAGTATTTAGCTTTCCATGCCTTCACTCCCAGAACCAAATCTGCGTTTTTTGTTTCGGAATCCCTTTGAGTTGGGTGGTGGTGGCATACATTTTTAATCCCAGCACTCGGGAGACAGAGGCAGAGGCAGGTGGATCTCTGTGAGCTCAAGGCCAGTCTGGACTATAAGAGTTAGTTCCAGGACAGGCTGCAAAGCTACAGAGAAACCCTGACTTGGGGGAAAAAATCACTTCAAAAGACTTTTTATATTGCAGCGTGTACGGCGTTGACATACGCTAGGGCAGCTGGTTTCTGGAAAGGCAGGCTCTGGATTGAGAAAATTAGATCTGGATAGAGCTGGTCTGTGGAGCCCATGGTGAAATTCTGGGATTCTTATCAGCCACTTAGGGCTTCGTGGGTAGAAAGCAAAGCTGCACGATTGGTTAACGGGTGAAACATAGGTTCACGGCTTACATGTCCTTTCCAATGGCAGGAGGCCACTCCAACTTCCAAGCTTCCTCTGAAGTGGAAGGCTCGGCTCAGTTTATCAACAGCGTGTGCAACCCCGGGGTCCCAGAAGCGTGCCTGAAACCAAGGGGTTCTCAGCAGGATTTGCACTCTGTTCTGGACACCAGGCAGGTCACCCACTCAACAGTCATGGGGAGGAGCAGATCGAAAGCCACCACGTATCTCAGGGGGATGTATGGGTACATGGAGCAGAACCCCCTGAGGTGGTGCAGATGTTCAACATCCTCATCTGTGCTTATTGATCACCACTGCATTACCATAGCAACACCAATGCCACACACTTCCAAATGCTCACGAGGGCAGTTCCCTTCATGGGGATCCCTACTGTAGGAGAAAGACCAGAAAAGGAAAAATAACCTATGACACAACCACACAGCACGGGACAGTCTGTAGAAAGTTTTGGTCCTTGCTACGTGTACATGATGTTGCTGCTGGTGCCTGGCAATTTTGTTATTTATGCCTATTTTATTTTCAGTCATTTTTCTCCTTTGTAGCATGGGGGATATTTGTCCTGTTTTCAGATATTTGGCCGTCAGATCACCCTGACCAAACTCAATACAGAAACGATACCCATGAGCCTCCCACAGTTAACCCTTTCATCTATTGGCAATTCCTTAAAAGAATAAGACAAAACCAGGCTATTGGTTTTCAGTGTGATCTACTCACAGCTTATGGAGAGCGCCCTGATGTGCAGACGCTCACACAGTGGTTGTGGAAAATCCATCAACAGGAGAGAAAAGGTGTTCCATGGAAGGAGTTTAGTGGTTCTGAGAGCACAAATAAAATGAGCCTAGGGAAGTGGGAAACTAGCTGAAGACAGCTAAGCCGGCTGGATGAGGGGAAGACTTAGGCTCCCAGGAAGACCTTACTGCAGGGAAAACATCAGAGACTCAAGATAGAAGATGAAGAAGCAAAACAACGTGATCAATACAGATACAGCACAGAACAGGAAAGTCTCCTGGAGTGATGAAGGAAGATACTAAGGGATGGAGGAAGCCCTGTCCCCACCTCCATCCAAGGGTGATGCAGACAAAAAGGCTTTTTCTTGTGAACGTAACACTCTGAAATGATATCTTCATATGGACAGTGAGCGGGACACAAGCGAAGAACAAGATGGAGCTGAAGTGTCTGGAGTTTGCATTAGACGAATTTCCATCTAAAATTTCCATTCTGCTGCATTAATCTCGGAGTGGGTGGACTTTTCCCATCCCATGCACACTATTCATTCAATACCGAACATGAGAAATCCGTCTCAGCTGCAGCCTGCATCTGACTATCTTTACTTATCAGACCCCCAAAGCATAGTTAACCCCTAAGAAATGATCTACAGTGGTTTAAATACGATTCACAGAGATTCACCAATCAGCTCACTCCAAAAGGGCAGCAAGAAGGTGGAAGAGACATTAGCTCACAAGAGGCCCCAAGAGATGACAGTACTCCCCTGTTTGACTTATACATTACTTAACCCTGATAGCCTATTTAGCCATGTGTACACATCAAAAACACTTTCTTCCTCCTGCTCTGGTATTTACAAAGACTTTAGGTGGATACCACCTTCCTATTCTGTAAGCCCCAGACACACGGCCTCATGGAAGTGCTGGATTGTGAGCCTTTTGAGCATACAAGCACACGATCTTTGTTAAGTATTTGTCACACTGTTTAAGTGAGTCCTTCAAGAGTTACAGTGGGTCTGGGCTCTTAGCAACTCTCACTTTCATTCCAGATGCTTTGGGACAGTGGCCACCCCCTTCTGTACATGGGGAGTAAGCTCTAGGTCAGAAGTCTTATGACTCCTTCTTATGTAATCGGAGGTGGCTTAGGGAAATTTCCCCCCAAAGCTTGTGTTTCCATAAACCAACACATGCCTTGTCATAGAAATCATGGGCGTCTATGCTACATGGAGGGGCTATAAGTTAGGAGCACAAAACTCTTGGGCTAGGGTGTGTTCAAGGCATGGTCAAGACAAATGGAGTTAGAGTTGCCCACATGGGTCGGGCTAGCACATCCTGCAGAAAGGTTCAGAAGGGGTGTGTCCACTCGTTCCCAGGCACACTGCATTGTGTCCTGGACTATTTCTTTCAGTCATGAAAATCAAAGAGAACATCTTCCAGAAACAGAGAGAACATGTCCTCAGCCCCAGCAAACACAACAGAAGCCGATGATAAGGATACACAATACAAAACAGAGGTCGTTGAGATGTAAATGCCCCATGATGAGGCCAAGGAGGGAAAGGATTCTGAGGGGAGTCCTCTCTCACAGTGAAAGAGCACTTCTGAGCACCATCGGAGTGGGAGGCAGAGACACAATGAAAACCATGTCTGTTTGGGCTCTTCAAGCTTCCAATCCTGCCATTTCGCTAGCCTACAAAAAACCCTCTCAACAGAGAAGAATGACACAAATCCCCACCAGGTCTGTCCCTGCCTCAGAAACTCCCAGTAATGGCTGTTTATAGATTTCTTCCACAATAAAAAGAAGAAACTGTGTGGAGTCCCCAACACAAGTCCCTGTAGGCTAGTCTGTTAGTTAGGAAACTCACATTTTTTAACTGAACAAGCTTGCTGCTGCTGCTATTTTTTTGAGGATCAGAAACTCCGTATGCAGCCAAGGATCACCTTGAATTTCTATTCCTCCCTTCTTCCACCTCCTGAGAGCTGGAGTTACAGGTGTATGCTGGTTTATCCTAGGCTGGGGCTCAAACCCAGGACGGCCAGCATGCTAAGCAAGAACTCTAACAACTGGGCTACAGCCCCAGCCCAAGATAATTTTATAAAAGGTTCTTACGTTTTAATTGTGTGTGTGTGTGTTGTATATGTGTGTATGCATGAGAGTGTATATATGTGAGTTATGAGTGTGTACAACAGTGAGCGGTATCAGTGAGTAGAGACCAGGGCTGGAGTTATAACGGCAGGTGATTATGAGTCTCCTGATGTGGATACTGAAATTTGGGTCCCTGTAAGAGCAGTATGTGTTCTTAATTACTGGGCCATCTCTCCCCTCCTGAGATGATGGTTTTAGATAGTGCATCTGATATCACAGATGCCAGATCTCACGGGACTCATCGGGAGTGGCTACTCTGAAGAACCGTTGTTGATACAAGCTCACTCTGGGCATCAGCGATAGGAATGGTCAAGAACAGAGAAGAAAGCATGCCCTGGGGAAGGTGCTTTTAAAGGGTTTGCTCTCCGTCATCTGAAACCGGGTAACTTTCGTCATTCACAGATGGGAAGTGATCTCAAGAAATGGCCCATTTGCTGGCTAAAGACCAGCATTCCTCTGGTGAGTAGTTAAAGATTCCTGTGCGAAAATTGATATCTCTGGCATCAGACAGAGAGGGTCAGTGAGCCGCCTCCTTTGTAAGGCAGAGTCAAGGAAAGAGTCCAGATACTGCCCTTCCCTCAGATCTTATCCAACCCCCTGAATTCGGCTTAGAGTCTCTGGGAACCGAAACACTGAGTGGCATCTCAGGGCTCTGCTCTCAATGGTACAAGTTGCTCTTGGCCTGCTCTGAGGGAGAGTACCTTGTAGGGGCCACAGAGGTCCTTGTGCTCATAGACAAGCACTAGGGGATCCAGGAATATCAAACCCACAGTGTTATCCCTTGGAAGAAAGGGATGCATAACCTGTTATCCACCCAGAAGGCTGGGAGTGGATGTGGTTAACAGTCTGGTCATCTTTTGTGCTAACTGTGAGGCTGAGACCACATCAGATCCTCCTACAAATCCTCATCATGAACCTGTCAATATATAAAACATATCTTTAAGGAAGTTATCACATGTAGTCAATCTACAGAACTCGTATTTGAAACCCATTATGAAAACATGTCCCCCGAACTTTACAGAGAGCTTTGATGTAGTCATGCTTCAAACTTTATTGGGACACAGGATTGAGTTGATTATCACCAAGGAAGTTTTCACCCAATTGTGCTATGTTTGAACAAACGAACCACTCATGGTCAGACTCCTGGAGTTTGAACCAACACCAGCTATTGAGTTGTGTTGAGCCAAACTATCTTCTTGCCTTCTATGGGTCATTTTCCTGCTGATTGTGGCAGTCCCAGCAACTGCTGCGGTATGTCAGCATCCTCATGGCCCCTGGCAGGGATTAGGCATCTTCTAGACACCTAGATTTTCCAGGAATGCTCTGTTGAATGTTGTGTGGGTTGTGTACCAGGAGAAGACCATGAGAAATAAGGAAGTTCGAAGGGATGGTACCCAATTCACGAAAGTGCTAGCATCCGAGTTTCTCTTCATGGATGCAGTCTCCCTCTCCTTGATGGAGGGTCTGCATTCTGCACACCATCAATTCACAGCCATTTCTCCCATGCCCTGCCTGGGTCCTGCTCCCAAGAGTGGGTTTTGCCTTTACTTCTCAGGAATAGGGTCTCAAGTTCAGAGTTTCTGGGCTCTCCTAAACCTTTGGCTAAAGAAAGTGGTTTTAGGGAGATTTACCATGGTCTGTGAGGACCAGTTATTTGTCTTGCCACATTGACATTTAGTTTTTAGATTGGTCTCAGAGCTCTGGAGAACTGTCTACTGGAGACACTGTGTGCTGCCTCAGATTCTGTTTTCACTGAGTAGTGAAGGGCACACTTGGTTATCTAAAGTTCTAATGCCCAGAATGCCCCTTATGTCCTGAAGCTAGAGTGAGGCTGGGGGCTGTGCTGTGCTGCAGGTCTACTGGCGGCAGCTCACGAACCTCTGCTTTGTAGGGACCCTCTTCTCCAGATGAAATTTTAGGTAAAGGGAAACTATACCATCAGAAAGAGTCTAGTGCAGAGGTCTCAACTGGTTTCCCCTGCTACTTTGATCACTTACACATATTTACTTACAATTCAAAGAGCTGTGCATGGAACTATGTTGTAAATGCTCATAAATTCTTTTCTCAAAAATTAACGGTATCTTATAAACTAATTTCAAGGAATCTATCATGTATGTGCCATGGTTAACATGAGTGAGCTCATGTGTGTAGCTTCCCATAGATGTGATAGCTAAGACTGTACAGACAGTGCTGGTAACACTCACACAGCAACAGCCAGAGGCAGAGGCGAGCGTGAGCACCAGGCTGGGACAATTTTCAGAGAAACTTTCTCTTCAAAAATGTCTCCTTTGAAAGTCTCCCTCAGTTTAAATGTAATTTTCAGAGGTCTTTAGGGAAAGTTGGTTCCTGGAGAATTGAGTTTGTTGTGAATCCCAAAACCCTAAGCTAACCAGAATTCTGACTGAGGTGGGAGATTTATTTGAGCAAGCACAACTGAATTAGTTCAGTGGAATTTAATTTTGATTAATCCCCCAAGTTATTATCAAATCTAGAGCAGACAGGATATCCACTCTGTGATGAGCATTAAATAGTAAAGGTACAGTTCAGAATAGGATGGTTGTGGTCCCTCCGGGATGACCACACAAACATCAGAGCCGAGCACGGTGGCTTGTTTCTGAATATCACACATGTGCAGAAGCAGGGAGACTGCAGGTTGGAAGCCACTGGGCTACAGGTGAGGCTCTGTATCAAGAGAAAAAGGAAAAGAAAGGACCATGGATCATCTTTAATTGAAAACTAGAAGTCTATATGGTGCCTTCCACGGATTAGATGTGACTCAGTGGGAAAGAACTTGCCTAGAAGGCATGAGGCCCTGAGCTCAATCCTCACTACTTCAAAATATAATAAAACAAATAATAAATAAGTAGCTACAACAAAAAACAAACAAAAACAGTTTAAAAAATCCAAATTTCCCAAAGAACTTTCCCAAACTTTGTTTAAAACCCACACAGATGTCCCTGAACATATATAACATATACACTTAAAAATAGTGTTAGACAGAAGGGCTATGAAGGAGGGTTTAGAGGGAAGGGAAAAATGATATAATTAAGTTATAATCTAAAAAAGTAAATGGATTCATTACAACGGAATTATTGAATGTTTAATACTTAATTATTAATATTTAATTTAATTATGGAGACTTCCATTTTCAATAGGCTCACCTATCCACCAATGCTTCAAAGCACGGGTTTTCATGCCATCGGAAGTCAGCCTGTATTAGAAATCATGTCTCCAGTTTCCTTTTTCAACAACGAGCATGCCTGTGATACTGTCCACATTCTCTTAGACACACCCTACATCCAAACTAGATGCGAGTCACAGATCAAACGGGAGGCTCTTGATACTGCAAAACCACTTCATAGGAAAGAAACATCCGAGTTTTATCTTCCCTACAGGCTGTAATGGATGTGCCATAGCTCAGGTGATCTTTTGACCTTTCAAATTTTTGCCTCCTCATAAGGAAGAAATTTTAAAATACCATAGTTTATGTATTTTTTAAATACTGTATTTGAACCATCACTATTAAGACAGAAAGTTGAAGACATTTTTAATGAGCTATTTCTCTTTGCCCCCCCCCCCCCCCCGTCTCTCTCTCTCTGTTTCTCTCTCTCTCTCTTGGCTCAATCTCATTTGTGTAAGTACACCAAACAGACTCTTTCAAGACTTCACCACTTCTGTACAGCTGCCCTTCCACTCCAGCCCGGTCCCAGCCCTTTGTCCGGCCTGTTGTTCCATTGAGAGAGAGGTAACTTAAAAGAATAAGTACTCTCTATCTTCTCCTACAGTGTGGGTCCTGGTTATCAAACTAGGGTCATCAGGCTTAGTGGCAAGTGACTTTCTACCCTGGGCCTTCTCACTAACACTAAATCTCCACTCTAACCTACAATTCCGTTTTCACTAACAAATAACTCAGTTTACCGCCCAGGCCACTATTTTGCCTCATCTTCTTGTTTGTGTTTGGATCGTTTCTAGGTTTATACATTGAGTGGCACCTACTGCAAACATCTCCAATCACGAGACCTGATGCCCAAGTATAGGGTGTTTCTAAGATGCCACCAACAACCCAGGTTCCTTGGTCACACAGAATAAAGCCTAGAAGGTAAAGTATTGCAAGTCATTATACAGACATAGACTCTCCCCACAGTGTAGGTACAGGCCTGCCATCCTTCCAACGCTTGATACTGGCAACGCCAATGGCTGTAAAACTGCACTACAGGGTCACCTTCATGGACATGCCTTGGATTGCTAAAGTGTAGCTAATGTGGGGCAGCAGCCTTCTCTCATGATGTGAAGAACACCATCCACTCTTCATGGGAGCTGCAGTCTCTATACGTGGTTACATAGTCTGGTTTTCTTAGTATCAGACAAACCTTAGTCTTCTTCGTGTGTGTGTGTGTGTGTGTGTGTATTTCAAACGTATTTTTGCATATAAAATACATTGAATGCATTACACTTAATTTAGACAACTAGACTTAGTTAAACTAACACAATCAGTGATGGTCTATGTACATTTGGGTTGAAATTTTGTTTTACTCTCAGATTCCCTGGGAAGAAGCAATCAGAACAGAATCTAGCTGTGAAAATTACAAGTTTCAGAGTTTTCCATCAGGACATACAGAAATTTATGTCCTGTCAAATATGACAAAACAGATATGTTGAGAGGCCAAGGTCTTTTCATTATATGGCTACCATCAAAGGGCCACTTGCTGACATGAAATATCAAGGTTAGCTTTCTCCCCTTAGGTGTCCTTTTTTGGATTGGCTGACTTCCTAGTCATTAAGCAGTTACATTAGAGTAGCTTGGTAGTAATAGAAGCAAAGTCATAATGGCTGAGAAACATCCATCATTACAGATATTAACTAAGTCATTCAAACAATAACAGAGATAACTGAGCTGCAAGCCTTGCTGTTCCTAAGTGGGAAAAGCATGGGCTTTGACTCAGTTCCCTGGCTCTGAACGTAGACCCCTTATAATGTCTGTGCCTTTCTTGGATGCAGACTCTTCATGACAAATAGAACACTACAGAGTATGTTCCGATTACTTATAAAAGTAGGTCTTCTCTAGCAGCCAAGTATAAGGCCACACTCTGGATAATTCTGTAATGTAGAAGTATGCATTATTAGGAATTGTGCCCCATGTAGATTTAAAGGCTTATAGAAACCCATGTATGGATATAGAAGCCTTCCCTTTGGGAAGTAAGCTATGGATGACTGTCCTAACATGAAACGACTTGGTTGGAAGAGGCACTCTATGAAAACAAAGCATAGAGAAGAGTGTGGATGGTTATTTCATGGATTTCTTTGGTTGTGACATTGTCATAAGTAGTTCATGTTATCAGTTGACGAAGATCTTAGCTTGTCTTTCAGGACTCCAGCCACACAATAAGTTTACAGGGAAGGCGAAACATGGGGAGTGGGAAGGTGACATTCAAGTTCATGAACTGCTGCTCCCAGAGACACCCATCCTCTTCCTGCTCCTCTTTAAGCTCCCCAAATTCTGCCTCCCCATTATCTGCATACCTACGCTATTGGTTTGACACAATGGCCCTTTCCAAATGAGCAGTCTGGATTAGACTGTAAGGTCCTCGATGCTGCAAAGTCTGGGATTCACAGATGCCAATGTGGTCACTGGGCAGATAACCACCATCCTTGTCTTTCAAACAAACTCACATTCTTTATTTTCTACCATGAATTTACATGTTTCCTGAGCATTTGACAAAAAATTTCAGCACTAAATTAACAAGTGGTCAGTTTTGTTGTATACTACACTGTTTTTTTTTTTTAATTATTTCAGGGGCACTGAAGCAAATAACTACCCATGCAGACTTTAATAATACTAAACTTGATTTATATTTTTATTAAAAAGGCACATTGTATAGGGTGAGGTTAAACAGGGAGAGACTTGGCGAGGCTCTCAGTTCAGGGGATTAATCCAGGACTTCATACCAGCAATTACTGAACTATATTTCCAGCTCCTAGGCTCAGAATTTTAAGACATGAAACTATTAGGTAGAGAAAGCATGGGAGAGAAAGAATAGAAGAAGAGGAAGAGGACAGAAGTGGAATAGGTTTTCCAAATGTGGAGAAGTAGCAGGTACAGATGTACCAGGCAGGATGCACACAGAATCAATCACACAACAAAAATGTACCTTAAAATGAAGGATATGGATAAGGCCAAGAGCTAGAAAAAAAAGCATCATTAAGATTTGTCTACTTAAGGGAAGAGAGGTTCTGAGAATTTCAGACATGAGGATGTTAGAAAAAAATCAAGCCAGCAGTTAGTTGGCTGTCAGGGATGCCTGAATGAATGCTATTCAAAAAACAATTGAATATTATAGTGGTAATAATAGTGCTCCAGTAATCCCTGAAACTCAAACCTGAATGTGAGCTTGGAGTACACAGGATACTGTTGAGGACTCTCAGTCCAGTACAGAATTCATGGGAACCTGTTAGCACTTCAAGGAGATGGCTTTAAAATCAAGAGTAACACAAATACTCTATAGACCATGGTGGGGCCCAGAAGAGTGATGGGAGTTTGCTATCCAAAAATACGATAGAAAGAATTTGAGTGTGGTCAAGAGAAAGTCTCACTTAAGCTGAGGATAAGACATGTGACCACAGTCTTGAACCTGCTGAGTTAGGAGACATCAGTTCTACAGCAAAGTGTAAAAGACCACATTCCCCCAACACTGCTCACCAGCTCACCTAAAGAGGACACATGAGCTACCACTGCACTGATGAAATTGTGGGAAGCAAAATAGATATATTTCAGGAGGAACTGATAAAAAAAACCCAGCAGCTTTTCCTTCCTTGGTGGTAGAAGCTACCTTTCTCAGACTCAGACTCACTTCTGAGAGCTGCCATCTCAAAATACAGAGAGCACCTGTTGGGGATAGTTTGCCTTGCCTCTCAATGGCTCCTAAAAGTGGCTGGAGGGCTTGGCTGTTCTTTGACTGTAGTTCTGGTCTGCCCAGTGTCACTAGATCTATGTCCTGCGTCCAACCCAGCACCCATTCCAGCACCCATTCCAGTAAGCGTGTCCCACTTCGATCGTCTGCTTAGTTTATTCCCAAATACGGCATGTTCCAAGGGACTGGAGATTAGGACAGCCACATCTTTCTGAGGAACACAATTCAATCCGCAATAATCTTAGCATTCTTTGAAGGTTTTCTCCTGGAGGAAGAAACAACTATCATACACACACACACACACACACACACACACACACACACACACACGAGAACCAGCCACTCCGATAGACCTAGTAAACACCAACAGAGACAAGTGTCTGATGTAAATTCCTATAACATATGTACTAAACAAGCTTCAGGGGAGCGGCTCCCCTTACACAGTGGTCACTGGCTCCACATCAAAACTTGGAAGAATGGCTGAACAATTCCTTTGTAACAAGTACAGTGTCTAAAATAATAATGCAGAATACTTTCTCTTTAGGTGTGTGCTCTTTCCCTTACAGATCTCACTGCTCACTGTTGGCTTACTGGAGCCACTGACTTTGATACTGGGAGCTTTTTCACATCCATTCCACTTACAATCCCCCTTCCTCTTTCCCACAAAGTTATAATATCTGCTTCCCCGGTACTTTGACACTGTTTGTTATTTTTAAGTGATTCGGTCATGTCTTCATTCATTCCATTGTTCCTCAAGATTTTCATTTAAGGTTTCTTTTTCTAGCATAGTATATGCTACATTTTCAAAATAAAAGTTACAGGTAATGTAGGCTACACTACTATTCCAAAATAAAAGCACTATTGGACACCTACAAGTATGATTTCAAAGGAGTTACTATAATGCCCCTGACTGCAACCAAAGTGAGTAAAAGGAGAGTAGCTATAGCCTTGGTTAGCTCAGTGTGTCAAGGCTCAGCATCCTAGTTAGGGACACCATGGCCATGACAAAACATCAGGACCAAAAGCAAGTTGGGGAAGGAAGGGTTTATTTGGCTTACACTTCCACATCTTAGTCCATCATAGAAGAAAGTCAGGACAAGAGCTCAAGCAGGTCAGGAACTCAGAGGAAGGAACTGATGCTGAAGGCACAGAGGGATGCTGCTTATTGGCTTGCTCAACATGTCTTGCTCAGACTACTTTCTTATAGAAACTAGGACCACTGGTCCAGGGATGGTACCAGTCACAGGGGCTGGGAAGAAAATTCCCTATAGGCTTTCCTACAGTTCATCTTATAGAGACATTTTCTCAACTGAGGCTCCCTTTAATGCCTTTAACTCTAGTTTATGTCAACTTGACATAAAAGTAGCCAGTACTCTCAGGCACTATGGAGCTTTGGTTGTTTTGTGAGACCCTTTCTAGAATAACAATACATACATAAGTAACTATGCTTGCCTTATCCATGTCAAACACGGACCTGTGAAGACAAGCCTGGCCTTGATGAGAGCAGGAGTGTGAGGTGCAAACAATTCCCGTGCTGATGTCTGGTGGACTCAGGAAGCTTGGCTGCCTGGGTCTACTCTTTTCTACTTTCCCTTTCCTGTGGCTGGACAGCAGTGTTACAGGCTGTATACTAAATACGGAAGGAGTATTTAGTATGCATTCTCCTGTCCAAGTTTCAGTAAAAGGACAGCAAGAGAGCCAGTGGCACTATCCTGATGGGTCTGGTGTCTTCAAATCTTGGGAGGACGCCACCGGAGCACAAATACAGTCATAATTAGGCTCATTTCCTCTCCCTCGATCCTTGTTTATCTACATTTTACCCTCTCTTTCCATTTTATATTTTACTTTTGTTTTTTAATTGACACGTAATATTTGTACTTTTTCTGAGGTACATCATGATGTTTTCATTTGTGTGGAGATCAGTTCAGGGAGGGAAATCATCCTGGTACATCTACATCACATTAGATGTTTTGTTGTTGCTACTTAATGGAAAATTCATTCCAAATCCTCTCCCTACCTAGTCTGAGTTATAGAATGCATTACTGATAGTTATCGTCATCCTGCTGAGTCACAGGAGATAACAAATTATGAAGAATCATCCCAATGTTCGATAGAATGAATGCAGAGAAAGAGGCAAAGAGAGCCCCTGGTAACCTCACCTCAGGAGCAGAGTGTTAAATGGAGCTTCTAGGAGCTATCCAAGGCATCTGAGATCTGGTACCTGTTCTCATCCTCCTCAACCACTGAATGCCCCCTAAACCTGCTCCACCTAAAACCCCCTATTGTCAGAGATTGATGAAGTGGCTGAGGCAGAATTTTTGTATACAAGGGAAGTCTTACTCGGCCCCTCCAGAGCTCTGTGGGAATCTAACTTTTTGCAAGTCCTGTTTTCTTCAGTCAAGGTGTTCTTTTAAAATACTGATTTTATATAACTAAAAATGTAATCAGAATGCCTTTAGCAAAATAATTCTAAAATGAACCCCCACACATCTCCCTCTCAGCCTCATCGTTATTGTCTATTGGTGTATGTTCTTCCCAACCCGTGCCTCCCTAGGAAAAGCTACTATTTGGATAAACCAAACCATTAAAAACTATAATATTCTATAATGGAATGTCTGTTTCCCCAAGGAAGTCCTTTTCCCAAGGTCAGGCATTTAGACAGCCCTATTTTCTCAGGGGCTTGAAGAAAGTTCCTGCTTGTTAAAAGGGGAGACATTCTTTTTTTTTTTTTATTTCTGAGACAGGGTTTCTCCGTAGCTTTTGGTTCCTGTCCTGGAACTAGCTCTTGTAGACCAGGCTGGCCTTAAACTCACAGAGATCCGCCTGCCTCTGCCTCCCGAGTGCTGGGATTAAAGGCGTGAGCCACCACCACCAGGCTAGGGGAGACATTCTTAATTCAAGCAAGAGAAACTTTGACTGTTCCCTTAACACGTGACTGGTGCTTACTAAGTTGTCAGGGTCAATGCTAGTTTCCTCAATCTCTGATCTCAAGCCAACCCTAACCCACACGCCTCCTTTCTCTCACTTAATACTATGTGCAACTATAGAATATCCAAGGTACATTCTTTTTTCAATAAGCACACTGGCGGCCACCCCGATTCACTCTCAGATCATGATTCCCCCCCCCCCACTGCTGACTCCACACATCCTCTGTGGTACCTGAACCCCAACAAAGCAGACAAAATAGAAAAAATAATCTTTTGGTTTTTAATTCATGTGCATGTCTTCTTGATGCATTTGGGGTAAAGTTCAAGCAATAACAGGAGCCCAGCTTTTACTACAATGCTAAAGACCACACGCCAATCCTAGCCAGGGTCTGGGAAATGGTACAGATACCAAGTGGCCTTTTTTTCTGGGGAACAGAGACACTGAAGTATTGAATACACATCTGCTTGTGAGGAACTAACTCTTACAAAATGCACACATGGTTCCAGTCCACAGAGGTGGACAGAAAGTTCCCTCAAGTCAAAAAGTGCAATCTTTTCTCTCAGACATTGAGGAAAGGCTTTTGACTGCCCCAGTTAGGAAATGAACAAGATGAAATGGGCAAAATGGTTTCCACTGGTATGCAAGTTCTTCACAAGTTTCTTTTACCTTGTTTTATTAGATCTAACACTGCAAAAGCCACAGGGATGTAGGTCACGCTGTTCTGTTTGGCAGCCATAAAAGCGTAGCGGTATGTTACTCCCCAGACACCTGACTTGATTCCTGTTGTGTGTGTCTAGTGTATAAACTCAGGGGAAATGTGACTCAGCAGAAAGAAAACAAGACTGGGGCAAAGGGCACCAGACTACTGGAATCAACAAGTGATGTTTAGCCTATCTGTGTGCATGTGCTTCAGACAGGGTCAGAACCTGTGGGACAAGTGCCAGTGGATGCTGGTAAAAAACTTAGTCTAACTCAACTGTATACTGTTTTCACACAAGCTAGGCAGCAAGGATCCTCTTGGTCTAAGTCTCCATTTATGTCCTGTCAAGGCTAATTTTAAGAAGCACTTGTCTTCGTGGAGCGCTAAAGGGCAGCTCTTTCCAATCAAGAAAAAAGGTGGAGCAACTCTCATTAGAAGGTCCTAAACAGACCATTTTGAGAGATACTCAACCAAAACGCTTAGTGACATTTTCCAGCCTGAACAGCATATAAAAGAACACATGGGCACAATAAAACATAACAAGCAGCCAAGAAGGAGCAGAAAGCAAGACAGACAGCTGTCCAACTTTCACAGCAAGCTTGGAATCCAGCTTGTGAGTATTGATTGACAGCCCACATTTCTCCTCCCACTGTGGTGTTCTCACCAGGGGTTTCCTCCAGCTCTCCTGTTGGGTGAAAACTGATAGCCGATTCCCTTGTCATCTGTGGAACTAAAGAGGTTTCAGAATCTCCTAGCATCTATTATCTCCAAGGACCCCGTGACAGCACAGAAAGAGATGCCTGTGTGTTTGCAGAGGACCATCCAAAGGTTAGGCTGGCCTTAGTGCCTGACAGACTGGGAAAGGTGTGCACTTTGTCGCCCCAAGATCTGCATTTGGAATTCAAACTCCAACTAGCTGTTAAACTCTGCACTCTCCCTAAACTTCCTGGTGTTTTTCTATTGATGGTCTGACAGCCATGCCAGAATGCTATTAAAAGCACTGTGACCGACACAGATTAAACCACAAGGTTCATGTTCCCTGTGGTCTAAACTTACAGTGGCTCCTTGCTCTAAGAATCACGCCAGAATGCAATGCAAGAGCATTTGTACACACCATGCCAAGGGTATTGTCAAAATTAGGGTCTTACTATGTACATCAAGCTGGACTCAAGTTCTCAATCTTCCGGCTTCAGCCTCCCATGGACTGTGATCAGAGCATGTGCCAGCAACCCTAAGAGCACACATGGATGCTACAATAAGGACAGCACAGCACGGACAGAAGTTCAGCACAGCTCACACTCTGGAGTAGCAGGCTGGAGGCACGTGTGAGAGCGTGATGAGGAAGCAGGACACTGGGAGCTGCTGCGGAAAATGTTCTTATTTGCTTTAGAGATGGAAGGTTCTGGGGTCTCCATGATCCCCTGCTGATTACAAGAACCCCATTTCTGGGGCAGGGAAATGTACTCTTCTCCACTGAGCAGCAGACACAGATGTAAACAGAATATCGGGAACACACCAGCAAGTTCCGTCAGCCACTGCCAACATCCATGCAGTAACCACCTGCCGCTCACTCCCTTCTGCTCTGTGTTCACTGTGCAGCCACCCAAGTGTGTGAAGTGCTACATACCGAGACTCCATGACACTTGGATATCTTCTTAATTAATTTTAGGACATAAATAATTTTTTTGCTTATATTTTAGCCAGACAAAAGTCAATGGGTACCTCTTAAAATCTGACTCTTCTTTTAAGTTCTAAGGCACAGAATTTTATACTTCTCCCTCCTTATTCCTCCCTTCCCCCTCCTTGCCCTCTCTGTGAGACAGAATCTGTCCCTAGCTGGTTTGGGGCTCTCTAGTTATACCAGGCTATTAGCCTCAAATTCACAGATATCTGACTATCTCTGCCTCCCAAGTGCTATATTGAGGATTCCCACCCTATTTTCTCAATATCTCAGTCAATCAATGAAATATCTTTCCAATGTGAGAACATAAACCTGCTAGGATGTGCTGAGTATCAGGCTGAGATAGTTGCTAGGTTTTGCAAACCCTTTAATCGTCCTGGGCTAAGGCCAGCAACCTAAAACACAGAGGGGAGGGATTACAACTAGCTTATTCCAAGACGGAAAACAAGTCAGAATTTAGCAGGCATGATCATTCTGTAGTGGTGATCTGTATTCCTGTCACTGAATCCCAACTGCCCATCTGTCTGCCATGCAGCCCCTGCTGAGTTTGAAGGTTGAGTCTCTATTGCTGAAGAACCCTTTAGGTAGACCAAGCTCCCACTACTTGTGTGTGAAGGAGGTAGGAGAGAAAGTTGAACACCATGAATAAAAGACAAAACAAAGTCAAGGCAGTACTTCAAATGATAAACATTTTAGAGCCCAACCAGACTTTGAAAGGATTTGCTCAGGAGCAAGGCACTAGCCACGCGAAGCATCAAGAGGGAGGACTCCGCTGAGCTCTAGCTGATTTTTAGACAGGAAAGACGGGCGCAGAAGGCACACTGTTAGTGTCTGCCATGTCCCAGGAGCCAACACACGTCCTGTGTCCAGGTATCACACCACACAAACTTCCCCGAAGCTGGACAAGTTCATTGGTATCAGGGTCCTATCTTCAGACAGAACTCTTTAAAAACCATATAATAGGAATACTTTCTACAAGCTTGAAGAATTCTCAGAATCTTTTCCCTTTCTTATAGCACTTTTATGCATCAGTTAAGAAATGATCTTGGGTTAGAAGCAACTCAGCACAAAACCCAATGTCATAAGGGGCACAGCAAACCAAGCGACAGGAGTTGACAGCATGGGTCTGTGACTTGAGGACTACGGGTAGTAACACAACAATCAACAAAAATAATCACAACCAGTAACACCATATCCAGGAGAAAAAAATCACACGAGCTAGACTCCAGCTGTAGGAGAGCCAGTGGCCGTTACGGTTTCATCTCTCACTTCGAAGAGTGAGAGGTGTTCTTTCTAGTGGTCATATCTTCAGGACTTGCAGCCGCATCTGCGGACCAGCTGTATGCACATCATAAAACAGAGCAAGTGGCTTAGCTACCTTAGCACGCACCAGATCCTAAAGTTTGCCTTTTAGGTCAAAACACATTTCATCATCATTGCACACATTTCTTCCGGCGGCATTTCAGGTAGAATTCTAGACCGAGAGAAGCCAATGCAATGGAACAGAGCCCATCTACCATCCTGTTTTGATTTAGCCAGGGCAAAGGCCCCCGAGTACTTACTGGCTGGTGACGGAGTGCTGCATCCACTAGGAGGTGGGTGGCCATGGAGACCGTGGAGGGGAGGCAGGGAGAGCCCTCCGATGACAGGTGGGAACAGTAACGGGTAGGGTGCCGCCGGGTAGTGAGTCATGTGTCCACGCACTGCCGGAACTGGGCATGCGTGGCTGCTGGTGCTCATGCTTCGAGCCTCACTGAAGGACGGGTGCTCCAGGGCAGGCAAACATCACTACAGGTCCCAAAGCACACAGAAAGAGGCAGATGAGGGCAAAGAGAGGCTGAACCAGGTCCTGGCCAAAGCAAGGGGGTTCACCTGCTGGTCTGGCTTCCTCCCAGCAGGCTCTCTCTGTCTCCCATTTTGCTTTGTGGATGACGGGAAGGAGGCTGATGCTGTCCAGCTGTTCGGCTTAGGGTTCAGAGGTGCCAGGTACCTTCAGAGTCCAGGGCTATTAATCCTGTAAGAAAACAAGCAAATAAACAAACCAATGCTTCACAAATCTGAGGGATTTCTCACTTTATCAAGTTATTGTGCAAAAAATTATTAATAATTCAGATCTCCAAATTCCTTCTTGGTCCCATACATTTGCTATTTTGTGGTTTTGACTTTTCTCAAGCTCAAGCATTATAGTGCAGGCTAAAACATCTACATGTAATTTTATCATAACCGATCCTCCTCTGTTAAATTATAAGCTCCACTCTGAACTGTTCCCTACAGTTCAACTCTCCTTGCCTCGTGTTTCTCCATGGCCACCTAGAAGCATTTATTTTCCTGTCTCTATGTTCACAGTGTTTGTCTTCTTTGCATCTGTACTTCAAACCCTTAGCAGAGTACCTAAGCATGAGCAGGTACCCAGTAAACATTTGCCGAATGAAGAAAATCTTGTTCTTTAGGGAAATTGCCAGTTTGATGCAGTCTGGTCTATGTGCCACGAAGTGTTAATCCTGTGTAGGAAGAACCTTGGATTTCACTTTGGAAAAGACAACTGTAGGAGAAAGCTCTGTTTTAATATGAAGAAAGCTAAGGAACCCAGTGGGACAGTTTAGGTCAGTTTCTTGTTGTCCATATGCCTACAAGAACAATAAATATTTAAATACTAAATAATACTAAGTATGTTTGAAGAAGCCACTGAAGTCCTATTAATCCATGTTTATCTAAATTACATATGCAGTAAGGCCACCTGGGGGTGACAATGCTCCCCCAAAGCCATAGACTATCTAACAAAAACTCCAGTACCAGACAAGAGAAACCTTCTTTTGAGTTGTTGGTTAATGAAAGTTCAAGAGACTCAAAAAAAAGAAAGAAAGAAAGAAAGAAAGAAAGAAAGAGAAAAAGAAAGAAAAAAAGGAAGGAAGGAAGAAAGGAAGAAAGAAAGAAAGAAAGAAAGAAAGAAAGAAAGAAAGAAAGAAAGAAAGAAAGAAAGGAAATTGCTGCTGCCTTTGGTTGTCTCCCAGAATTTTAAGGTAAGTTCCCACTTCTAAAGACTTCACACACTTCAGACAAAAGATTTGGAGGCATTAAGCTGGAATTGTCTGGCAAGCCTCATGCCAGAGGAATGGTTAATATGCCAACAGGGATTAGGGAAATCTCCTAAGGCCCCATCCCTTGATGAATAGCTACAGTGATTAAGGATTGCTCAGAGTGAGAATCAGTCTTCCCCAGGGATGTACCACCTAATTGGTTATCCAATACCAAGTGGATGGTCAGCCTTAGAAACATATGCATACAATCAACACTGAATGGACTCAATTGGCTGTATTTATAAATTCTTATGTATGTATATAGAAAAAAGTGCACCAACTAATCATTTCAAAATGTATGTCTATGGTATCTTCTAAGTTCTATATGTTGTATTCATCTATCACACATGGGTTGTTTAATATAAGTGATCAATCCATTAACTCATTTCTCCATCTCTATTCATCCATCCCCACATTTCTCCATCGATCGTCTATTCCTCTCTCAGTCAATCTATCCACTCGTTTCTCCATCCATCATTCCATCCCTCCTCACTCCACTTTTGCTTCTTTCCCTCCCTCCATCAGTGTGAATGATGGCCCACTGCCTGTCTGCCCACTCACTCATCCATCAGGCTAAACCGACTTTTATGTGCCAGGTATGAGCGTAGACACTGGAGATGGGTAATTTGGTCGTTGTATTCACAGATGATCTACAATCCTGACTGAAGCTGTGTGCTTAACGAGTGTGTATCTGCTCAGCCGTTACAAAGCTTTCTCCAAGTTCTTCATCTAGGATTCCTTGAAGGTGAGGATGGGAGAAACCTCACCTCACTTCTCGGTACTGACTGTGTGCATCCCATAGGTACCTTTGCCTTGGTAACCACATCCAGCAGGAGCTTCCAAACTTTGGAGCCCACTGGTTGACCAGCTCTGAACTCAGACCCTGGGAGCTTTTCAGTTGTACAGAGAACGATTCTAGAGCCAGATGCTCGGGCTTAATCATGCCTCTGGACTTTGGGGAAATGATTTCACTTCTTAATATACTGGGCTTTTTAAAAAAAATGGAAAATATGGGTAACTATAGAATTTACTTCAGAGGATCACGAAGAAGATAAAACAGGATCCTCCTGCAGGAGAACAATGCCTGGTAAACAGTAAACACTCAGAGAAGGTTCACTATAAACACACATGTTGTCTCATTAAATAATGTTCTTGTGAGGACAGGTTTCTGAGATTTTGGCCTGGGGATGAAGGAGGATACATCATAGCAGTCTTGGGGAGAAAAATATTACGATTCAGATTTGGGTCACATAATTGAAGAAGAGAAAGATGGGGTGTGGGTAAAGGGAAAACAGTTACTCCTGTGCTTTCCCGAGTATGCAGGGTCCCTGTGATGTTATAATGTGGCCTCTGTGTCATTACCACACACAAGACCCCTGAGGCATAAGCTCAAAGCTTTGAGCCTCTGAGAAGTTTCACAGGGTTCTATGGACAGGTCCCACTTTCTGGTCACATTCCTTACTCTACATGGCTTTAAACATCTTCCCCTATGTCACACATCTGTGGCAGAATCAGAACTTAAAAGCAGTTTGAAGAGTGCCACTTCCTTGGTTCCCTCTGCCCTGGGCAGAGAGCTTCCACACCTAGTAGATTGCATGTCACACCAATTGCCACCCACGGAGGGAAGAATCCAAGTATGGGAGTTACGGTCCTCGCTCAGATACCATCCACCTGAGCCTCCCTCTGATCCTTGGTCCTTTGGGACGAAAATGAATACTGTCCACGGGGAAAGTCCAGGTGCCTTGGGTCTTAGCACTCCCTGAACTCTAGAAAGCGGGAGGTGTTTCCATCCGGTTTATGAACTTTAACCCAAAGTGATGCCTCCCCCAAACACCACCCTATCTCTTGAAGCCTCAAGCTGCTTGAGAAGATCGAGAGCAGGCAGGCGGCGCATTAAATCAGCAGAGGAAAACGCTTTGGGCGTTCTCATATGCATACTCCGCTCCACATAAATACTTTTATTCTGTACCTTATAACAAATTAACTAGAAAATAAAACAATGTCGTTTAGTATTTGCTGCATTTCCAGTCAATCTGATTTTGAAATCCCACACAAAGCTCCGCGTTGTTACAATGGTCTTCTCTCCCTCCATCTGACAAACTAGCTCATTAACCATCAGAGCTGACAGTTTAGCAAACTCACCCCCGCAAGGCACAATTCTCTAATTTTTAAAGCTGTTTTTTTTCTTTTTTTAAATATATATATCAACCAGGAACCACAATAATCTCCCTTTTCTCTTGTTTTCAGATCCTAAAGATCGTCAACATATCGTCTGCCAGAGTAGCACGCCTGAAATCTTAAAAAATTAGCAAATGACTAGAGATAACAGTGTCCACAGCAGAATGACTTATGCCCAGAATAGGAAGAGGAAGCAACGCTGGCTTGGAAAAGTCTTGCTCGTGCTCGTTGGTGAACTGTGTGGGAAGTCCCAGCCTGTCCACATGTGCGCCTGATTAAGCGATTTCTGGAAGCAAATGTCTTTTGTTTCAGGCTTGCGGAGACAAAGATGGTCACTGGTATTAGCACGCCCTTTCCCGTCATGCCTGACTTCAGCCTGGGCTCATTTGGGCTCTTTCCTTCCCCACCTGAGGCAAAGCGCAGATGAACAGGATGGGGGGCGGGGGAGACTGAGATGGGCTGAGAGGTCTCAGGTCCACCAACCATGAGCTTCTGTGCTTATCAATTTTGTCATCCACGAAAGAGCCAGGAGAAAAAGTGTGTGTGTGTGTGGGGGGGGCGTTAAATGCAAATCCAAACTCCAGTAGCCAGAAAGCAAGTATTTTGCTAAAACACAGTGACCGAACAACGTTTAAAAAAAATTGTTTTTAAACTAAGAGTCGTCTACCTTCCCCAAATCAGCTGGGAGGGAGAAATGGGTTTACCTAGACTGTGTGACATGCGCTGTGGCAGGCATTGCCATTTTCACGTTCGTGCTGAGTCTATGACCTCTCTTACTAATTTTCCTGGCCATTTTATTGTCAGCAGACACAAGCTGGAATTTTCTAAGAAGCTAGAATCACAACTGAGAAAAAGCTTCCATAAGACTAGCCTAGAAGCAACCCCGTAGGGCTCTTCTTTTATTCATCAACGTGGGATGGCCTGGCCCATTGTGGGTGGTGCCATGGCTAAGAAGGTGGTCCTGGGGAAAGAAAAAGCAGGCTGAGCAAGCCAGTAAGCAGCACCCCTACAGGGCCCCTGCTTCAGTTCCTGCCCTGACTTCCCTGGATAATCAACTGTGATGGAGTCACGTTAGCTGAGATAAACCCTTGCCTTCCTAAGTCTCTCATGGTCACGGTGTTCATGACAGCAATAGAAGCCCCACTAAGATGTTAATGAACGCAGCATGTTTCCTCCAGTCTTAAGAATACATTTGTTACACTGAAAACCGTTTTAGATGACAGTGGTCATCTCTTGTTTTCTTTCTCTTACCATCGCTTGTTCTGTGTTCGTTTTCACTTGAAGTTGTGTGCGCACTTCCAACTTCAGACTTCTCACCATGTAAAAACTACATCTTATTACAAATGATGTTTCAAAATCAGATAGCTATTTTAGACAAATGGTCCTCAGAGTGTGTCCCTGAGCTGGCAGTGGTTACGGTCCCCTCAACATTTCTTAAAACTGGCCTCATCAGATGGAGCTAGAAAAAAAAAATCATCCCTAGTGAGGTAACTCAGACTCCAAAAGACAAATATGGTATGTATTCATTTATAATATGTGGATGCTAGCTGGTAAGTCTTCGACAAACAGGTTACAATCCATATAACTATAGAGACTGGGTGTGGAGTAAAGGACTAGAGGGTGGCATTGAACTAGCCTAGGAAGGGGAAATAGAACAGACAGTTACGGATGGATTGGAGGGGGTATTGGAACAGGAGGGTCAAATGGGTAGAGGAGAGAAAAAGAAGGGGATGAGTGAGAAAATGCAGGGAGAGACAGCTAAAACTAGGGTCATCTGATCACAGTAGAACTTTCCTAAGCTATATAAATATATAAAGGTATTCTGAGCAGAATCATCAAGTAACTGGGGAGACAGAGCCCCAACTGATCTTATCACCAAATTGTTGGGGAAGGGTTGCTTGTTCATCCTGGCCACTTAGCCATGAAATAACCACTCAGAAAACCATATTATTTGCAATACTGTTTGGCCAATAGCTTAAGCGTATTTCTGGCTAAACTCAAATCCTAAACTAACCCATCTCTGTTATTCTGCATATCACCACGTGGCTGTGGCTTACCAGCTAAAGTTCCCAGCATCTGTCTCAGGGGTGGATCCATGGCTTCTCTCTGACTCTGCCCTTCTTTGTCCCAGCATTCAGCCTAGCTTTCCCTGCCTACCTAAGTTTTGCCTTGCTATAGGTTCAAAGCAGTTTTGTTATTCATTAATGGTAATCACAGCACACAGAGGGGACTCCCACATCACCCGATGAAGCCTCAAGTTCCAGGAATGGGTTATATCTAATCAAATTGATGGACAAAGGGGCCCCGTTAGAATCCCCCAAACAATCCAGGCAATTGCCAAGGTTATTGTTTTTTCTCCACAAACTCTTGGCAAGGTCATATTGTCATAGATACCATATACACGACACATTGAACATGGAGACATTGAGCTCGTGTCTACCTAGAGCCTTCACCACTGTTGACTAGTGTTCATGTCGCTGGAAGGCCTACTGCATGCTACCAAAGGGGAAAGGTAAACACCAGTCCACCTACAAACTCTCTGATCTACAACGGTGCTGTGCCTGCACGATGCGCTAGTGCAATGGTAACTAGCACAAGCCTCACTCCATGAGATGAAATCCATCCCCGACAGCACTCAGATGGTCAAGAACTTTAGACTAGACAGGTCAGGACCTAAGGAAAAACACATACTACCCTTCTGCTAAAGAAACTTAGCAATAAAATGACTCCCCAAGACTTTCTGGCATATCCATAGATCAGTATCTCATTCAGCCGTCATCAGAGATGCTTTTCCTGTAGTAGATGGGAGAGAATATAGAGACTCAGAGCTGGAGCGTGAGAGACCTTGGACTACTCAGTCCTAAATGGGATGCCTCCATCAAGTCCCCACTTCTGACTCAAGGAACCTGGAAGGAGAGGAGGCAGAAAGAGGAGCCAGTGGGAATGGAGGACACCAAAAAACAAGGCCTTCTCAATGGAGCAGGATCAAGGGATACAAAAACTCACAGATACTTGTGGCAATATACGCAGGGTCTCCATAGGTCTGGCCCTGGCTGAGTACTAGCTTAGAGGAAAGTAGACACAAGCCCCCATCCCTAATCCATATCTAGCTAACCTATAGCTTTTCATAAATGAAAAATTACCTTTTCTTCAGTGGAGTCTCATTAGGGAAAGAAACCACTCTTAAGGACAGACTCCATGCCCAGCAGACGGCCAATACAAAACTGACTCACAGGCATCTGTGGATGTTCTTTATCTTGCAATAATTTGTAGGGCATTTTCTTTTTTCATTACAGGTTCTTTGTGTATATATGATGACTTCTTATTTTGCATCTCTGTGGGATTTCTCTCTGTGTGAAATCTCTGACTATTTTTGTTTCTTGAGCTTTTTCTTTGGCCCTTTTTCTTCTGTTAGTTTGCTCTTCTTGTTCTTCTGGTTTTTCATCTTTATCTCATTTTATTTTACTGTTATTATTATTACATGCCTATTCATAGCCTAATGACAGGGTGAAAAGTGGGTGAATCTGGGTTCATGGGGAAGTGGGGAGGATCTGAGAGGAATTGGGAGGATAAATCATAAACTGAATATATTTTACCAAAATAATCTATTTTTTTTGTTATAAACTGATTGGCCCATTATCTCAGGCTTCTTATTAACTCTTATAACTTACATAGCCCATTATTAGCCCATTGTTCTTATCTGTGTTAGCCATGTGGCTCAGTACCTTATTCAGTGGGGCAGTCACACCTTGCTTCTTCTGTGGTCAGGTCAGGACTGCAGAAGAATGGGCTTCTTCCTTCCCAGAATTCTCCTGTTCTCATTGACCTGCCTCTACTTCTTTTTTTATTTTATTTTATTTTTAATTAATTAATTTATTTATTTATTAAAGATTTCTGCCTCCTCCCTGCCACCACCTCCCATTTCAATTTTAGAAATAAAAATAAAAAACCTGACAATGTCTCAGCACCAACAGAGGCCTAGCAAATCAGAATCTCTAGGTCAACCCATGGGTCCTAATTTTTACAAGGCCGTCAGAGGTACCAATGCACCCAAAGAGAGGATGACAACCTTATGGAATGGGCCACGGAAGGAGTTCTATAGATGTTTACCTCTACTGTGGATGGAGCAGCCACACACAAGCCATCATCCACTAAGTATCATCGTGTTCCATACAGCCTTGTCCATCACAGAGGCAGGCCGGCTGACTGTGGCCCAGGACGGAGCTTGGCTGAATCTTGCCTCACCCTGATGGAGCTGCTCTGGACTGGTCTGCATCCTTAATGACTTCCTTGGAAACCACAAATTGAAACCATTCTCATTGGGTGCTTTGTTATGTCTATATTTATAGAAAATCAACTTAAAGTCTTGTATATTTTTTCCTATCTATAGGTTCCCACTGCTTGTGTGGTACAGCTCCCTCATACATATAAACCCTCTCTGTTCTTACCTCCAAATTAATGTCATAGCTTTAAAAGTGAGAATCCTTTATGTCATGTGTATGTTGCCATGGCAGGATAGTCTTCCAGCTCTGCCTCATGGTGTGCTACCCTCATAGTTCCTTTCTTGGAAAGTTTTACAGTTATTGTTTTGTTTTTTAGGAGTTAAATTGATCCTGTGGCTTGTTTACACTTTTTTCTTTATATATATATATAAATTTTTTTTCTAAATTTGTGACAGACAGTTTTGAAGACATCATAGGACAACAGAGGTACACTGGTAAAGACATTCCTCTTGCCCAGAGCTGATGGGCTGTTTCTTGTCTTCTGCGGATTTCTGGCTATGGCATTTTTCTTCCACTGATGACCCCAGGTCTCATGTCTTCCTCTTTATTCTGTTTCTTCAATGTTTAGATAGGTTTTTTTCTTCCTTTTTGAAAATAATTTTACTATTTTTTAATGGAAAATGGTATATTTGAAGTGAATTTTTTTCAAATTTGTAAATCCTGAAACATTCTGTATTGTGTCTTACATTTAATAGTTTGGCTAAATATAAAATTATAAATAAGTAGCAATTTTCTTCATGAGAATTTCATATGTACCATTTTCCTAAGCTTCTTATATTAATCGCAAAGTCCAATATTATTCTGAATTTTAATCCATCATTTATATAATAATTTCATTCTGAAAGTCTTTACATGCATTTCTTTACCCCTGATAGCTACAAAATGTGCAAACCACACTATGTATTTGATATTGGTGTCTGACCTACTGTCAAATATTCTTCTCCTAAGGAAAATTTTGTTTTATGATTCATTGGGTGATATTATACTTAACTCCTATTTTTTCTATTTAGATATTTTATTTACATTGCTGCACTTCTGAATTGGTTCTCAAAGTTTTATATATTTTTATATATTTTCTTTCCATTCCTGTTTGAAAGTTTTTGCCACCCTTAACTTTCACTTTATTGAACTTTATGTATTTATGTTTACATATATTTAACATTTAATAATTTCCTTTTTTTCTTTTTTTCCATTGCTACAAGCTATAGTATCTTTTTTGATATCTTTTAGGATATTAAGAGTAATTCTCTTGTCTGACAAGATGGTACAAGTTCATCCACTACTTTGGGATTGAGATAAGAGGAAGAGAAAATTTAAGTTCAGTCTGAGGTACATATTAAGATCACGTTTATTGGTTGGTGTTTTTTGTTGCTGCTGTTGTTGTTTTAAGATAAAACAAAACCTAAAATATATAGTTCTGTTTAATGTATTGTACTGCTTACCAAACTGACCCTATCATCTATATTTCTTTTCTGTTGTTTTGCTTCTTTTCTTATTTATTTCTTAGAATGAATTCTTAGAGTATTACCTGCCAAATTCTTTGGCTTGCATACTCATATTCAAAAGAGAAAGCTGACAACAAGCTCACACAAAGTGAGCTTTGCCAATGTGCTTTGTGTTTAAAGTCAGCAAACTGGGATGTTGCCACATGGAACTTCCCTGATGTCAAATTCCTCGATAACCCCATTAGAAAATCTTTCCCATATTTCCCCAGGGTGAGGAAAAGGGCAGCTGAAAGTCTTCTAGTAATTGGATGAATGGCTGAGGCTGGGTTGTTGGTGTGAAAATACCCTAAGTATAAACCTGTCAATTCTTGCGTCCCTTACTCAGCTCTCTATCCTGAAGGATCCTTCATAGAGCAGACCTATATTTCTCATCACATTTGATTCATAATAACCATGGGATATAATGGGGACAATAAGGTTAAAATGAGAAAAAGAGTAAATTTTGCTTCTCATTTGGAATATCAACCAGTTCTCCTACTAGGTCATATTTCTGCTTTCCAAGCTAGCCAGAGCTTCTGCTCTCTGGACAGTCCAACAAGCTCAGGGTTCCTGCTTCTCCTGTTTACCTTCTTGAGACAATGAGCAGTTGGCCTTTTTGCTTCACTGTGCACCTGCCTTCAAAAGAGCTGTGACCTTCTACAAGAATGACCCCAGCTAAGACCCCTAACAATAGTGGAGAGAGTGCCCGAACTGCCCTTTCCCAGTAATCAGATTGGTGACTACCCCAATTGTCATCATAGAACTTTCATTCAGTAACTGATGGAAGCAGATGCAGAGATACACAGCCAAGTACTGGGTTGAGTTCCAGGAGTCCAGCTGAAGAGTGGAAGGGTCCAATCCACAGAGACAGCTGACCCAAGCTTCTAGGAGATTAAAGACTCGAAACTGACAGCTAGGGAGTCTGCATGGGACCAGTCTAGGCCCTCTGTATGTAGGTGACAGTTGTGTAGCTTGGTCTGTTTGTGAGGCCCCTATCAGTGGGACCAGGACCTGTCCCTAGAGCATGAGCTGGCTTTTTGGAACCTATTCCCTATGGTGGGATGCCTTGCTCAGTCTTGATGCAGTGGGGAAAAGTTGGGTCCTGTCTTACTTTGATATGCCATGCTTTGTTGACTCCCATGGGAGGCCTGCCCCTTTCTGAGGAATGGATGGGTGGGGCTAGAGAGGAGGGAGGTGAAACTGTGGCTGGTATGTATGTAAAGTAAAATTTAAAAATTTAATAACAAAGAGTTGTTGCCTTCTCTTGCCTGTGGTAAACATCATCTTGTTGTTGTTCTTTCATGAGTTTTAGTTCTTATTCCTCTTATTGACTGGTTAACCAATGCTTGATAATCGGAAAAATACATCGCTATATTTCTCTGGAATTTCATTAAATTAAGAACAAGATAAGTTGTCTTTAGTAAAGTTTGGAAAGATGAGTCCTAGGCTAGATTTCATATCTCTTTACCTCTAGATTCTCTAGAGGTATAATAACAGAATAGCATAGCATAGCATAGCATAGCATAACATTAGGATAGGATAGGATAGGATAGGATAGGATAGGATAGGATAGGATAGGACAATAATAATAAGGACTCAGGTTGGTCAACAGATGTCAGAATTGTTAATCCTATGTGGCAAAGGAGAGAAATTATTGGCTCCAACTGGAATTGACCAAAGAGGAGAGTTGACCTGATATAATGGTTCTGCAATAGGCTATGTCAAATGCCTTCTACAAATAGATGATAGGTAAACAGATGGACAGACAGACAGATAGAATAGATGATAGATAGATAGATAGATAGATAGATAGATAGATAGATAGATAGACAGATACACACACACACACACACACACACACACACACATATATATATATATATATATATATATATATACAGACAGATCACAGGTGATAAACAATAGATTATTAATACATGGTTAGGTTATAGATATGTGATCTATAGATGACAGAAGACAAATGGATAGTAGATAATAGAGGAATGATTGATAGATGAAAGATAAAAGAAAGACAGATAAGAGAATAGATAATAGATGTGGCTTGTCTGAGTCAGGCACTTGAAAGGACCCTGAAACACATCCCTTGCTGTGTGTTTACTTGAGGAGCACAGCCTGGAGAGGGAATTCTGAGCAGAGCCTGCTTGGAGACAAGGATCCTGCTCCTCTGCCTGGTGAGAACTGCTTACATTGTGCTGCCCTCAAATGTAATCCAAACAGCAAAACAGGCCAGGTTTATAGAGAAAACACTCTTCACTCCCCTTGACGGCAATTTAGGGACTCCATGGTTGGTGTGGCTAACAACAACAATAAATAAATAGGAATTGTAAAGGATAAAATCTCAAATTTCTTGTAATAGAAAACACATTTTTCCTGCATTTCTAGGACTGATTTAGATCCCGGAGTAGAATGTCCACAGACAGGTATGATAGGCATAACACTTATTTCCCAGGGTGCTGTAGCTTAAACCTCTCTGTTCACTTAATGCACTTATTCTAGGTAATGCCATTTAGTGCTTCTCCAGTGCTCCAAGAAAATACCTGTTTTTAAGCAAAAATGCTCAGCTTAGCACAAATCCTCTCAATTACTTTTACTGCTGTTCTCAACAGAAAAGGCAAGTGGCTATATCCCATTCTGTCTGCCTGGTGATCTTGCATCCTGCCTTGTATTTAGGGCATTCATTGAAAATATTGTGAATAAAATTATGTTTACCTCAAATTAAACAGTGCCACAATGGGAGAATCCAATGTGTCTAAAAAGTTGTATATCTTTTCCCCTTGCAATTCAATTTAGGAACAAAGGAAATAGAAGAGAGCTGTTTAGGAAAGAGACGCAGTCAAGGGTATCTGTAGACCACCAAGTGAGCAGAGAAAGAAACCCGAATGGCTCCTTCTGCAGCAGGAGAAGTCATGTGATATATTAAAGACCCTTTTCCATGCATATTCAGAATGTGCTTTATATTCCTTTTTAGGTCATTTTTGCAAGATCCAATCTGTTAACCACAAAGTGAAAACAGGATTTCCAGAAAAGAAGACAGAATTATACATGTTAGAATTCATGTAAGTTGAAGCTTTTGGTTCCATAAATTAGGGGATCAGCAACGTAAACATGGGGTTTTGGGGCCTCAGGACTTAGCCCACTGCTGCCGCACATGCAAGCTCACAAGCACTGAGATTCAGGGTTCTCCTGTGATGCTTTCCTACAGATGGAGAAATGCAAACAGCAACAGGGAACTGCTTTCAAGATGGTTTTCATACAACCCCAGCAGAATGACTACATAGAGACAAGGTCTGGTTCTCAAGATGAAGCAGGTGAACAGTGGCTGTTCAAGTGGCTTCTTGCTGACTTTGAAGGGGTTTGCCCTATGGAGTCTCGACACTAGTAGGAAACCCTTGGCCAATCAGGATCTTGCTGTCCGTTGAGGAGAAATAGACAATAGATGATTGACAGATGATAGGTAGGTAGATAGATGATAGATAGATAGATAGATAGATAGATAGATGAAAGATAGAAAGATTGATAGATAATAGATAAATAGATGATTGATTGATAGATAAATAGATGATAGGTAGGTGTTAGATCGATTGATCGATAGATAGATGATAGATAGATAGATAGATAGATAGATAGATAGATAGATAGATAGATGATAGGTAGGTAGGTATAAGATAGATAGATAGATAGATAGATAGATAGATAGATAGATAGATGATATATAGATAGATTATAGACAGATTGATCATAGGTAGATAGAAGGATGATAGATAGATGGATGATAGAAAGATTTCTAGGTAGATATATGATAGATATATGATAGATAGTTAATGACAGATTGATAGATAGGTAGAGAGATGATAGAGAGATGGATAGATAGATGACAGATAGATAGATAGATAGATAGATAGATAGATAGATAGATAGATTGATTGATACTTGCACTGTGCTGCTTTTAAATGTAAAACAAACAGCATTAAATCTGTGATTTTTAAAGGATGGGTGATGAATATCTAGACAGACAGACAGGCAATAGGTGACAAGTGGATGATAGGCAGATGATAGAAGATATAGAAATGGACAGAGCTACAGAATAGTAAGTTGACAGATATAGGAGTCTGGGAAGTCATGTGTGAACATAAGGAGACTTGAGGACAGAGAAGCAGGGAATCTGTTACAACAGAGATGAGATGAGTCCCTAGAGAGACAACTGTGCTCCCAGAGCTAGTTTTGGGGCTTCTTCAGTTTTCAAATTCCTGGGTATTTTCCCTTTCTTGCTTTTAATTTTTAAGTTACGTATATGTGCATGTGGGTGGAAGTTCAAGCACAGGCCAGAAGAGGGCAGCAGATTCTCTGGAGCTGGAGTTAGAAGAGGAGCTTGAGGTGAACAAGAAGAACTGAGGTTTGACTGTCACAGTGGGTGGGTGCACCCCTCGTGGTCCTGACTTCCTTGCTCATGTTCTCCCTCCTTCTGCTCCTCATTTGGACCTTAAGAGCTCAGACCGTTGCTCCAAATTGGGTCTCTGTCTCTATCTTGATCCATCGCCAGATGAAGATTCTAAGGTGATATGCAAGATATTCATCAGTATAGGATAGGGTCATTTCAGGTTCCCTCTCCTCAGTTGCCCAAGGTACTAGCTGGGGACATCTCCCTGGACACCTGCGAGCCCCTCTAGAGTCAAGTCTCTTGCCAACCCTAAGATGGCTCCCTTAGTTAGGATATATACTTCGCTGCTCCCGTATCCACCCTTCCTATATCCCAATCATCACATTCCCCCAAGCTCCTCCCATCCTCCCCTTCTCACGTTTCTCACCCCATTTCCCCTTAGCCCCATGCCACCTCACCCGCAAGTTCCCAGTTTTTGCCCAGCAATCTTTTCTACTTCCCCTATCCAGGCGGATGACTATACGTTTTTCTTTGGGTTCATTTTCTTATTTAGCTTCTCTAGGATCACAAATTATTGTTCAATGTCCTTTATTTATGGCTAGAAACCAATTATGAATGAGTACATCCCATGTTCCTCTTTTTGGGTCTGGGATACCTCACTCAGGATAGTGTTTTCTATTTCCATCCATTTGCATGCAAAATTCGAGAAGTCATTGTTTTTTACCGCTGAGTAGTACTCTAATATGTATATATTCCACACTTTCTTCATCCATTCCTCCATTGAAAGGCATCTAGGTTGTTTCCAGGTTTTGGCTATTACAAACAATGCTGCTATGAACAAAGTTGAACAGATACTTTTGTCATTTGATGGGGCATCTCTTGGGTATATTCCCAATAGTGGTATTACTGGATCTTGGGGTAAGAAAGTGAACTCAAAGAAAATCATATAGTCATCCGCCTGGAGAGGGGAAGTAGACAAGATTGCAGGGCAAAAACTGGGAACTTGCGGGTGAGGTGGCATGGGGCAAAGGGGAAATGGGATGAGAAACATGAGAAGGGGAGGATGGGAGGAGCTAGGGGGATTGGGATGGTTGGGATATAGGAAGGGAGGATATGGGAGCAGCGAAGTATATATCCTATCTAAGGGAGCCATCTTAGGGTTGGCAAGAAACTTGACTCTAGAGGGGTTCGCAGGTCTCCAGGGAGATGTCCCCAGCTGGTACCTTGGGCAACTAAGGAGAGGGTACCTGAAATGACCCTATCCTATACTGATGAATATCTTGCATATCACCTTAGAACCTTCATCTGGCGATGGATCGAGGTAGAGACAGAGTCTCAATTTGGAGCAACGGTCTGAGCTCTTAAGGTCCAAATGAGGAGCAGAAGGAGGGAGAACATGAGCAAGGAAATCAGGACCACGAGGGATGCACTTACCCACTGTGACAGTGGAACTGATTTATTGGGAGCCCACCAAGGCCAGCTGGTCTGAGACTGAATAAGCAGGGGTTGAAACTGGACTCTCTGAGCATGGCGGACAATGAAGGCCGATGAGAAGC
Source organism: Chionomys nivalis (assembly GCF_950005125.1). Lineage (NCBI taxonomy): Eukaryota > Metazoa > Chordata > Mammalia > Rodentia > Cricetidae > Chionomys > Chionomys nivalis. Next base: position 43,868,382 of record NC_080090.1, on the reverse strand, counting down.
CAAGGACAATGGCACTAGGTTTCAATCCTAATACATGAACTGGCTTTGTGGGAGCTTAGCCTGTTTAGACGCTTACCTTCCTGGACATAGATAGAAGACCTTCGTCTTCCCACAGGGCAGAGAATTTGGACTGCTCTTCAGTATTGAGAGGGAGGGGGAATGGAGTGGGAGAAGGAGAAGAGGAGTGGGGATAGGGGGATGGGAGTGGGAGGAGGGGGCAATATGTGGGAGGAGGGGGAGGGAAATGGGAAACGGGGAGCAGGTGGAAATTTTAATTAAAAAAGAATAAAAAAAAAGAACTGAGGTTTGCTTCAGGAGCAGTATGAACACTTAAATATTGAGAACGCTCCTCAGTCTCTGTTTTTCTTTTCTTAAAACAAGCATCCCCATTCCATTTAGTCTTACTCAGAGAAGCCTTACTCCCCCAGTGCTAGCTCGGCCCTTCTAGTAGAAGACACCCAGTCTTCAGTTGGCTGGGATTACAGACCACGTATGGCATGGCATGTACGGCATGGCATGACGTGGATATTGTGATTAATCCAGTATTGACTGGGATTCCTAAATATCTGTTCATGATGGACATAGTGCCCGAAGAGAGCTGGGTAAAGGGACAAGCTTGAGGCTCTCAAGCGTGTGTTGTTTATACTTTCATATGAATAATATAGATAGATATAGCTATAATTAACGGATTGTGTTTATATTAGCTATTTTTATTTGAAAATGAACTTCTGAAAAAATGTTTTTGTATTCAGTTTATGAGAGGAGAATTGATAGAACGAGAGTCACTATCAGTTTCCCATGGCAGCCAATTTAAATAGCAAGGATTGAATATTTATTTAGCATTTAAAGATTGTACCATGCTTATAGCTTGAGGGAAAATGTCTACTCTGGGAAGTGAAATGTAAGTATCAAAGTATTTTAAACAAATTGAGAATCTACTAAGTTCCAAAGACTAGAGCTTTCTAACTAGTGTTCCCAAAACAGATGAGAGGAAGTACATCTGTCAAATTGATCTCCTCAGCCTCTCACAGCTTGGGGAGCCTGAGAGAGGAGAGGTGGAACAGAGCGCATGACTCAAGTATTCACCTACTATGGGCTCGAGGTTTAAGACAGGAGATCTAAAAATGATGCTAACTCTGAGTCAAGGCCTACAATTAAGGTGGGAAGCACTGTGTTAAAGGTATACAGTCTTTATATGGAAGGTATAAACCAAATATACAGATATAGTAATATATGTATATAAATCTTAGGTGAATAAAAGCCAGACTATAAATCCCCAGCTTACCGCTGTGTGCACTCAGTCTTTTAAGAGTATATTTTATTCTTTGTAGGTTCTCATCTGGGGTTTTGCGCAGTAGAAAACATTGGGGTGAGCTTTGGGAGCACAGCTAGACTGATCCACGGGCTCTTCCATGTCACTTCCAAAGTTTCCACCCAGCCAGATCCTGCACATCCTTCCTGATGGTCTGGCCTTGTGAGTCTGTCCTTCTAAACACTTTCCCCCAATTCCTTAGAATTAGCCCAGGTCCCGTACCCAGTGCTCAGCTTAGTCTGTCCACTCCTGTCTGCCCAACAACGAACCTCTTTGCTTCCTTCAGGATCGTCCCTGCCTGGCCCACAACCTACAGGCTCCTCCAACACCACATCCAACCTCTTCACAGCGAAAAATCCTGTACATCCTCCTCCATGGTTTAGCCTAGTGAGTCTACTAAATCCTTCCCTCCATGCACCCTCTCCAAACTCCAGATTTACCCCATACTCCAGACTTGGATAGGGACATATGTCCTTCTTACATCCAGTCTCGTGTCTACTTGACTATCTATCTTAAGCCATTTTCAAACTCTAGGCCCAATTTGAGTTACACATCTCTCTTCTGCCCAAAACTGCTCTATCCAAACCAGGCACAGAACAAAAAAATACCATATCATGAAAATACAAACAACATGATCAAGCCAGCATCTCCCTTCCAAAACCTTCCAGTTCTATAGATATGTTTACCAATGATAATTATCCGGATGAACTCCAGGACATAGTTTTAAAATAACAACAGATTTTAAAAGATAAGTCAAGGTGCTTAAGAAAAGAATTGAAAGACAATGAAAATAGTGAAAAGGACAAGAACAATTAAGTATTTGAAACTGGGATTTAATAAAGATAAGATATAGGAATGTTGAAAAGAACTCAAGCAGAAAACTAAAAACCCAATAATCTAACTCCAAAACTCAAATAAAAGCCTTGCAAATAGACTGAATCAATCAGAAGTCACAAAAGACTAAACTTCCAAATTATGTGCATATATGAGAAAGAAGAATCCCAAGTCGATGGCACACACCATATCTTCAACAAGATCATAGAAGAAAACTTCCCGAAACTAAGAAAAAAAACAAGTCTTTACAAGCACACAGAACACCAAAACTACACAAGACCAGAAAAGAAAATCCCCACAGATGATCATAGATATAATAGTAAGAATACAGAATGAAGAAAGTCTATTAAAAGCTGTAAGAGAAAAAATCCCACAAGTCACATATAGAGGAAAACCAATCAGCAAAACAAGCAATTTCTCATTGAACACTTTGAAAGCCAAAAGCAATGCATTCCAAATCTTAAAAGATCATGATAGTCAACTTAGATTAATACACCCAGCAAAACTATCTGACATAGTTCAAGGAGAAAGAAAAACTTCCCATGATTTTATATATATATATATATATATATATATATGTATATGTATACACACACACACATATATATATAGTCTAAAAAATACATCAACAAGCCAAACATACAGAAAATAGAGGAAGCAATATATGTTTTGGGTTGAAGAGAGTAATGGGCACAGTCAAAAGACTACAGAAAGAAATATGAAGCCATAATTTTTAGAGCTCCAAGTATCACTAAGAACACAAACAATAACACTAAAATAATCAGCAACACAATGACAACAATTAATATGCATTTCAATAATAACTAAAAATTCATAGGCTTAATTCTTCAATCAAAAGACACAGGCTGGCTGAGTTGATCAAGAACCAATATCCATAAGAAATACATCTTAGATTTAAAGGTAGTCATTGCCTTAGAGCAAACGGATGTATAGAAGTTCTCTAATGGGTTTAGGAAGCATGCACTTCAAACTAAAATTAACCAGAGGAGATAAGGAGAAACACTTTATTCTAATCAAGGGAACAACAGTTAAACAGTTAAACAAGAAAACACTACTATCATAAACATATATGTATCAAATTATTGTACCTCTAATTTCATAAAATTGTACTACTAGCTTTAAAGACGCATGTTAGTATCAACCTATTAACAATAGCTAATTTTAATATTCCATTTTCTACAAAAGACAGATCATTTGAATATAAAATAAATAAAAAACAATAGAATTAAATAAAAGTATATACCAAATGGTTTTAATACTATCTTCAGAATTTTATATTTAAACATTAAAGAAATACTCATTCTCTGCAGCCACATATGGATGTGTTTTTAAAACAGGGCACATCCTGAGATGTAAAACAAATCTTTATGAGTTCAAAAAGATTGACTAATTCTGTTTATCATACATAACTACCATGCAATAAAACAAATTTGATAGCAAACAAATTTCCAAAACTCATGGAGATACAGAGATTAATTCATTAATGAATGATGAATGGGTAACTAAAGAAATCAAGAAAAAAATTTTAAAAATTCTTGCAATTAAATGAAAATGAAAACACAGTACAACAATACCTTTGAGACACATTGAAAGCAGTTCTATGCAGCCTATAGAATGGGAAAAGATCTTCACTAACCCCACATCAGACAGTGGTCTGATTTCCAAAATATACAAAGAACTCAAGAAATTGGTCACCAAAAGAACACATAATCCAATAAGAAAAATGGAGTACAGACCTAAACAGAGAACTCTCAACAGAGGAATCTAAAATGGCTGAAAGACACTTAAGGAAATGTTCAACATCCTTAGTCATCAGAGAAATGCAAATCAAAACAACTCTGAGATTCCATCTCACACCTGTAAGAATGGCCAAGATCAAAAACACTGATGACAACTTATGCTGGAGAGGTTGTGGGGAACACTTCTACATTGCTGGTGGGAATGCAAGCTGGTACAATCCCTTTGGACGTCAGTGTGACAATTTCTCAGAAAATTACGAAACAACCTTCCTCAAGACCCAGTAATACCACTTTTGGGTATATATCCAAAGGATGCTCAATCGTGCTACAAGGATATGTGCTCAACTATGTTCATAGCAGCTTTGTTTGTCATAGCCAGAACCTGGAAACAACCTAAATACCCTTTGACAGAAGAATGGATAAGGAAAATGTGGTACATTTACACAATGGAGTACTACACAGCAGAAAAAAATAATGACATCTTGAATTTTGCAGGAAAATGGATGGAACTAGAAAACATTATTTTGAGTGAGGTAACCCAGACATAGGAAAATAATTATCACATGTACTCACTCATAGGTGGTTTTTAAACATAAAGCAAAGAAAACCAGCCTACAAACCACAATCCCAGAGAACTTAGACAACAATGAGGACACTAAGAGAGACTTACATAGATCTAATCTACATGGGTAGTAGAAAAAGACAAGATCTCCTGAGTAAATTGGAAGCATGGGGACCTTGGGGAAGAATTGAAAGGGGAGGGGAGAGGCAGGGAGGGGAGCAGAGAAAAATGTAGAGCTCAATAATAATGAACTTAAAAAAAAAAGAAAGCAGTCCTACGAGGGAAATTTGTAGTTCTAAGTATCTACACTAAAAAAATAAAAAACTTTTAAGAAATCAGAATGAGAACAAATAAATGGACTAATGGTTCAACTAAAAACTTTGGTAAAGCAAGAACAAAGTACATTCAATCCCAAACAAAAGCAATGAATAATAAAAGTCAGAGCAGAAATCAATGAACTAGAGATAAAGAAACAATGAGGCAAGGAATTCAGTTCTTTGAGAAGGTGAATCGGATTGGCAGAGCTTTGGCCCAATGAACCAAAGTAGGCCCACATTAAGAGAGTCAGAAATAAACAGGAAAACATTACAACAGTTGCGAAATGATTGGGACTATTACAAGAAGAGTTTTAAAACTTCTCCATTTAGTTGGGAAACAAAAGAAATGGATGGATTTCTAGATACAGCCAGACCACCAAAATCAAAAGAAGAAGTCCAAATCCTAAGAAGAGCAAGGGCAAAGGAGGATTGACACAGTAATAAAAGGCGTTCAACTAAAAAGTAAGTAAAAAGTCCAGGGCCAGATGGATTCACAGCAAAGTTCTACCAGACATTCAAAGAAGATCTCCCACCAATCCTTCCTAACTATTTAAAAACTTAGGAACAGAAGGCATACTCCTGAGCTCCTTCCATGAAGCCAGTATCTCTCTAATGTGATCACTTGAAAACTAGGTAACCAACAAAAATAAAACTACATCCCCAGTGAACATAGACTAAGAAATGCTCAACAAAATATTTGCAAACAGATTACAGACGTGCATCAAAAAGATAATCCATCTTGACCAAGTTGACTTCATCCCCCGAATGTAGAAATGGTTCAACATTTGCAAGCCAATAAATATAACAAGGCATGTAAATAAACTTAAAGGCAAAAACCGCATGATCATCTCATTCATCGCAGAAAAAGCCTTTGGCAAAAATCCAACATGTCTTCATGGTAAAAGTCCTAGAGAATGTCGTACTCAAGGGAATATGCCACAACCTAAGAAAAGTTATGCATGAGAGACCAATAGCCAACATCATACTAAATGGAGCAAACGGAAGTGAACTCTGCTGAGGTCAGCACTGAAACTGGGCTAATAGCTAATCCCACTCCTTTCAACACTGTGCTTGAAGCACTAGCTGGACTAATAAGACAAAAGAAGGAAATTAAAGGAATAAAATTAATGAATTAATTTACATATATGCATTATATGTATGCATGTGTTTACATGTGTACCAGTGTGTGGGGGTGCACATGCTTATCTGTGAATATAAAGGCCAGGACATAGGTCAATATTGAGTGGCTTCTATTTATTTATTTATTTATTTATTTATTTATTTATTTATTTACTTATATTTATTTATTTAATAAATATATTTACTTATTTTATATATATATATATATATATATATATATATATATATATATATTATAGGTTAGGTAGCTAGCAAGATCTAAGGATTCACCTGTCTCTGTTTCCTCCAGTCCTGGGGTTATAGGCACATGCCATCATGCCTATCATTTTCAACATGGGTCCTAGAGATATGATATGATATTGGGTCCTCATGCTTGCACTTTATCCACTGATCCATCTTTCCACCCACCAAAATATTTTGTAATATTTATTACAATTAAAATTTCTCATTGCATCTACTCATTACACACGGCATTATGCTACCTAGAATCATTCTTACACTGGCATGTAGTACATGTTTTAAGACAAATCTATTCTAATGATTAAGAAATGGTAGTTTTCCAAATAAATGAATGCTGGCTACAAAGGCAGTTAAAGAGAATATCCCCAAGCTGTGTGGTCAGTGGCCCATAGGTCCAGTTCTAAAGATTATGATCTGAGCTCTTGAACACACATGAGAACTCAAAAAGATGAGCTCAGACTACGTCAGATACATGGAACGACACAAATAACCCATGCCTTAGTTGTCTTATGATGTAGTTACTTCTCACGGACGACCCCATAATCCACTCTAGTACCAACAAGAACAGACTTTTCAAGAATGGGTATACTGAGAAGCCAGTTCATCATCCAATGACTTCTGCAGCGACAGACTTGAAATCACCTTCTCTCGTACAACTCTCCCTCATCCATGGGAGAAAGACAGAGAAAAGAAAACTGACATGAAGCATGGTGACCATGGTTTCCTTGCAGGGCTAGGGTTCACAGTCAAAATGCATGATGACCCACCTTTGTGTAGAGGGAGGGTCTCTACAGCTTCCCTAACTGATCACCCAATCAACAAGCAGTTCCTTTCCACTCCCTTTCTATGAGTCTCAAACCAGACCTCAAATCAAGTTATGAGGATGAAGATCACATAGGCACATATGTGCGAGCATACTCTTGTGTAATCCTCCCACCCGTGCATACATATACATATAATATACATATACACATGTACAAACACAAATGTACACATGGATATACACGGATGAACACACACATATAGGTACACACACACACACATGCACACCCTTCCCTACAGCCTTGTCAATTGGCTATGTAATATACGGTTTTTGTTATTGTTATTGTTTACTTTTGTTTTTGCAAAACCTGGTGTCATGGTATTGACTTCTGTGGATGTGAGACTGTGAGCCCTTACTTGTTATTAAGAGTTTAGAAGAAACTGTAATAGAATTCTAATCATGGAAATATTATAAAAGTGTGTCTCAAATGATTGCTATTTCAATAAGGATGGCATTCTAATTATGGTTGGGTTTCTGTGCAGTGTAAGCAAGTGTTGTGAACTTACAGATAAAAAAAATCATGGCAGTCAATCCTCAAGAGTCAGATGGGTGTGTGTGTGTGGGGGAAACACAAGAGCAGTATCAGGAAAGTTTGGGGGGTAATGCATGAACCCCGGTGTTCCTTATTGGTTTACATGTTTGAGTAGGAAAGCATACGGTGAGTATTTGACTTCAGTTGTCCCAAAACCATATCATGTAATAAAAAGCTATTCATTAAATGTTGCATTATTTCAAAGCAATGATAGCTACGTTTTGGAAAAGTTGTAGGCTCATGATGCACAGATGAAATATGGATCAACTGCCACCCAAGTCCTGACAGCTGACTATAATTTTGCAGTCACAATGCTTTGTGTGGTCACACCTGTGAGCAGGGGTGGATCTGTTTGAGCAGATGACAAAGCTACAGCTGGGGGCAGAGTGTAGGGTCTCAGTTTCATTGAGTCCATTTTGAACGCAGTCAATTCCGAGGCTTGCAAGAAGAGATGGACTGAGTGGACATGTCCGGAGCCTTTTCTGGTATCCAGGAAGCTCAAGTCTTTCTCTTTTTTCATTTCATTATTATTATTATTATTATTTTATTACTTAAAAAAATACCAATCTAAATTCCCACTCCCTCACCTCTTCCCACTCCCTCCCCACACTGACCCGCCCCTTTCCCCTCCAATCCTAAGAGAGGACTAGGCACCCTGCCCTGTGGCAAGTCCAAGGCCCTCCCTACTATATCTAGGTTGAGCAAGGTTTACATCAAAAGAGAAAAGAATCCCAAAAAGCAAGTAATGCAGTCGAGACAAATCCCAGTGCCACTATCAGTCTGCCCCAACTGCCAACCACATTCAGGGGGACTAGTTTGATCCCATGCTTGTTCACTCCCAGACCAGCTAGAGTTGGTGAGCTCCCATTAGCTCAGGAAAACTGTCTCAGTGGATGACCCCCTCATGGTCTTGACCTCCTTGCTCATGCTCTCACTCCTTCCACTCTTTAACTGGACCTTGGGAGCTCAGATCAGTGCTCTGATTTGGGTCTCTGTCTCTGTCTCCGTCTGTTGTTGGACGAAGGTTCTATGATGATATTTAAAATAATCATCAGTTTGACTACAGGGCAAGGCCAGTTCAGGCACCCTCTGCTTTACTGCATAGGGTCTTAGCTGGGGTCACCCTTGTGGATTCCTGGGAATTTTTCTAGGGCCAGGTTTCTTGCTAACCCCATAATGGCTCCCTCAATCAAGAGATCTCTTTCCTTGCTCTCATATCTGTCCTTCCTCCATCAAGTCTTTCTTAATATTGTCGAGACCATGAGAAAATCTGATAGCATCAGGCACGTTGGATTGAATGAACCAGTTCCTTCTCACAGCTGGAACAGAACAAAACGCAGCCCATTTGTTTTTAACAAATACTCCACGGTTTCCTGTGTTGTGTGAATTATGCATCCATTTGTATGAGATATTATTGACTCACATGCATACATTCCGCACTTAAGACTGATTTCCAGACTGAAAAATAAGTCCCGGGAATTTCCTAGGAAGTGACAAGCATAAAGAAGTGGCTCTTATTTCTCCCGACTAGTTACTCAATTCCGCAGCTGGCCCCAGCGCCAGAGGGCCGGTGGTGCAAGCAGGTTTAAGTGTTGCAGACAGGTTTAAGTGGAAAGCCTGCCTCGTTCCTAACTATTGTGTTACACTCACAATCTGTCAGAGACAGCACCACTTTCAGCCCTGCCCTAGTTAAGGCCGTGTTGTTTCTCTGTTGCTTAAACAACCATTTCCAAGTGGAAAAAAAAAAAAATCCTCAGCTTCAAAATTCCTCTGGGCCACAACACAGCCTTGGGCATCTTATGCTAAAATGAACTCGAAAATACTATTCAAGGCATTTTAAAATCCCTTGTGGGGGAGAGAGGATCTCCAATTAGACTCTGTATTAAAAATACAATAAAATAACACTTATTTGGTTGTCTTTAAATTTCTTTTTAAAATTGTGCTTTAAAAATTACAATAAAAAAAATAAATGGCAACTCTCAATGTCTTGTCTTTCTTCTTCTTCTTCTTTTTTTCAAATGGCACCAGAATGCGTGTGAGCAGAGTCATTACAAAACAGGGAGATTAATAACCAGAAAGCTCTCGGTGACAATGTGCGTGAACGGGCCACATGTCCATGACATTTTCCTGCATCCACTCAAACAGATGGGCCTCCAGGGTGAGCCGGCCTCCGAGGAGATGAATGAGATTCCACAGCTCTTAACACAGTGGCATAGAAATGGCCCAGATTCAGTGGCAGGGGCATTCTTACGCAGACAAAGCAGGGCCACAAAGGTGTCCTGTCTCAGTGTCTATCAGCACGGATCCATCCGTTAGCGAACCCCATTCATTCTCATTAAAGCCACATTCAGTATCAGATGACACCGTTCAGGCACCCCATGGAAATCCCGAGGACCTGATCATCCATTAACTAGGATTGATGCTGATGTGGTCGATCTGGCTAGAGAAGGCTGTGACAGCCCCACACTAGACATCCAAGCCAGAAAAGCGGCAGGCAGAAATCAAACAGGGAGAGAAAGCCGAGTCATCCATGAGCAAATGACTAAGGCCTCCTGAGCTGGCAAAGGTCATTCAAGACATTGAAATTCAATGAAGGGGCCTGCAGGCTAAGGAAAACAGGAGAGCACCAGGGAACCTAGCCTGCAGAAAGGCTGGAGACCAATGCCCCCTTTTCTATAGGAAGGAGTCAGCATGGGGCAGACTTTGCAGAGGAGCTGGGGGAGGGGGGGAGCCAAGGCTGCAAGGCACATCTGGCACACAGGTGTGTGGCCTGATCTTCCCATGCCAGCAATCAGCAACCATTTACCAGGAATTCTATTGTTGGTTTGGATGGAAAGCAGAAAGAATTATAGCTCCTATGTTTTGATGATTTTTTTAAAAAAAAATATATTGATTTCAGCTAAAACCTTTCCCCCGGCAGATTATCTGTTTAACCCACCGACTTAATTCGCTAGCTCCTTGGTGGATCAAATGATATTAGTGGGTTAGAGTTATATTGCCACTGGAGCAGCCATTTAATTCTGGCAACTCTAAAGCAAATTATTTCATAAATGGATAGTTTATTCAATTCTGTTCAGTTCCAATTCAATTCTGAGTCCTTCTATGACCATAGTACTGAGATAGACCTGTGAGGGGACGGGAGCTCTGGAGAACCAATCTGCTCACCATAGATCAAGGCAATGGTGACTTGTTCCAAACTACAGTCCTGAGATGCAATGCAATGTAGTGTAGGATTGTGGGAGTGGGATAGAGTCCCAGTAACGATCCAATGTAGACAGAAAATGGAGGTGATAGCAATGAAAATCCAAACAGCCAAGTAAGAATATCACAGTTCAATAAATGACAGTGTGAAATGCAAATCTCACACCGGGCTATAGAAATGAAGGACACACTCAGGTTATACCCTCTCTTAAGTGTCTCAGAGCCTTGTGGGCTTACACCATACTGGATAATAGTTGCTGCCCAGTGTTAGTAGAGTGCAGAGGTTGAGCATGGAAGCCAAGGAAAGGGTGGCCAGTGAAGACTGAACTGGGGCAGAATGCAGACCCTCAGCCCGAGAGAGGAAAAGAGGAATGTGGACGAGAAGGAGGAAAGGGAGGAACCTGCACACACTATGATTGAGATCAGACTGAGCTACACAAACCCCTTGTGAGCTGCCAGCTTGATGGAATCAAAGTTTTATTGTTAGGTATTCACAGTAAAATGTCCACTTGGAAGCTCTGGAGAGAAGGGGTTGGCGGCATACATCAGATGAGCAGTGGCAGTGGGGTTGGTTTGGTGGACCACTTTTGAGGACCTGTCTGGGATGCATCAAAGGATAAGACTTAAGGAGGTGTGGATGGGTGGGACCTGGGGTGGAATGGTAGGAAAGGGCTGGTGGGGACCCTGGGATTCAAATTTTGGAAACTAAAATAGTAGTGTCCTTCATCAAGCTAGAGAGAGGAAAGAGGCAACGGGGGTGGATGGCGATGACACGAGATAGCTCCCAGGATGCACCTGTGAAGTTTATGCGAGATGAATAACACCAACGTCTTATGTAGCTCATCATATATGGCTTCTTACAGATCTGTGATTACAGAGAGAATACTGTCTGTGAGATAAATATCCTAAATGCAAAAGGCAGAAGCACAAGCTGATGTCCAAATGCAGGAGGCTTTAATGTCCTCTGACTTCCCTGCAGTCTTCCCTGTGTCTATCTGGAGGGGTGGAGTTTAGAAGGCTTACTTAATATCACCAGGCGCTGACTCAATTTACTTGGCTCTTTCATTTAGTAAGTACTTACTATGTAGCTGCTAGGTATCAGGAAAGTGAGGAATTTGCTATAAAGAACACTCTTCCCCTGCGGTCCTTAGCTCATCAGAGTGAGGAAATACCTAGGAAAACCACTCTTATGGTGTGTGTGGGGGACTTAGAGGCTTGAGAGTTTCCTGTCAGACTCAATTGCTGTGTTTCTTTCTGGGCCTGTGATGGGTTAGGGAAGCATGGGGGAGCATGTAGTGGAGCAAAGCCTGTCACTGCATGATGATCAGGAAGCAGTGTAGCGACATTTCATGTGCATCTTAATAACTAAAGCTTGCTCCAAGTTCAGAGAGTAGAACAGCCCTACTGGTCAGCCTTACTTATGGACTGCAGTGGCGACAAGCACCTTTAATCCCAGCAGCCACACCAGTTTGCCATAGAAACTGGGTGGTAGTAGTGCACACCTTTAATCTCAGCACTAGAGAGGAACATAAGACGGGAGGAGACAGCTCTCACCCAGGGTCTCATTCTGAGATTCCTGGAGGCAGGGTCGCCATTTCATACTGAGGTAGAGGTGAGAGCCAGTGGCTGGCTGTTTTGCTTTTCTGGCCTTCAGGCTGAATCCCAATTTCTGTGTCTGGATTTTTGTTTATTGTGCTACAAAGAAGGATAAGGATTGTGGGGGAGGTGACCAGGGAAAGATATAGCCTTCAAAGGATCCCCAGTCACCCGTTTTCTCCAGCCAGCCTCTACCTCTTTAGAGTCCATTCAGCTACAAGCTCAGCAATCAGATTGTCACAATCCAATCACCCTGTAGTAGCATCACCAGCACAGAAGCCTTTGGGGAACTCTGCAGACCCAAAAGGCAATGTTACATACCAGTAACAAATTAGGTTGTGGACAACAGAGAGTTGTAACACACAATGAAACCTGCTAGACATAAGGAATGAGCCAAATGCAGTGTGATTTTAGAACGCGGTGGGTAAATGGTCAAATCAGAACTAGGGATGGGGGATGGTACAGAGGTGACTTTTAGTGAGATTTCTTCATTATTGAATTATATACATGACTTTTGATTTGAGTTTTAACTTTCCCCATTAAAATAACAGTCTTCACCACTGAAATACTTGATACCACTTTCCACTGGTAGAATATTTTGCTTTTCATGATTTAGGGGGGAAAACAGAGTTATTGGGCAAATCTTGATTCCCCCATGACATTACTATATTTTGAGAATTACACTACATTCCACTTATTGAATAGCTACCTCCTCATGGTAATTTAGCCAAGGTCCACGTGATTTCTGTTTTTCTCTTGAACAAATCTTCTGTCACGGATCAAGGGGAAGGCAAGAGAAAGAATTCTGACATTAATAATTAGCTCAGAGCTGTCATTTGCTTCTAAAGATGTTGATTCAACATAAGTAAATATTTTCATTTCCATTAGGAATATTCCTTCCCTCCATCTTTCAACAGACCTAGCCTTTTCAATTCCCCACAAACACATTTTGAAGTGGTCCTTTTCCTAGTAGGACAAGGACTCTCTCTGCACCTTCCCCAGGACTTAGTCTGTGCCTGGGTCACAGGAGGGATGAAGACAATCTGTCTATTCACTAGAAACTGCAGATCTTTAACACCATGGTAAGAACTACACACAGAAACAAGCCAGCAGTTCCTCTTCTTGTGTAATCATAGCAATATGTTCTTACTGCTGTTTTGCATCAGCCTGATGTCCAGAGATGTCCAAGAATAGTTTCCTAACCCTTGCGGTTCACGATTCCAGCTTCCCATCAGACCTTCAGTAGTAGCAGTTACACACATGGATGTGAGCCAAAGGACCATATGCCAATGACTCAATGAAGAAATTATCTATGCATGCACTTAGTAAGGATGGACTTGTGCCAGACCAATGATCATTAGTGAGCCTTTGATGACTAAGCTGATTTGGGAATTACTTGGTATGTGTAGGAGAGTGTTATGCAAGGAGCCATGCTTGTGTCTGTGCTTCTATTTGTGCATCTACTATACTCTTGCTTTCTGGTGAAGATCCACAGTTCAACATACATCGACACCAACAACACACACACACACACAAGCACACGCACACACAATCTGTATCTTGGTTGGTCTGAGTGATGAACACTGTTCCAATCACAAATTCTATGAATGCCATGATACATGGCTTTTCTCGGTAGACGAAAACTCATTCTCTATTTTGCCCTGAGGAATTTCACTCACCCTCCTCCCAGTTTGTCAGGATTCCTCTAGAAATAATGTGTGGAGGAAGTCTGCTATCCTTGTAGCTCATACGATCTCAGAGACCATGGATTTCCCAGGGAAGCACCATCATGGTGACTGGTGGCCCATGTGGCCCTTTTTAGCTTATGGATGCTGAGGAGTACATAGGTCAAAGTGTTACCGTTCTAAGTAGTCTTTTAAGTGATATTAATTTACTCCCATAAAAGGTTAGCTGCCAAGAAATATCTGTGGACTCTCAAATAGGCTGTGTGGAGGCTTTTAAAAATAAAATAATTTTAATATACCCAACACGCCTATTACTGTATTGTGTAAATCTATATAATCTGTTATGTACACATATACTCCTAAAGAGTCCCATGGAATAGCCAACTTACTTCCTATCTGAGGGGAGGATTTAATTGATTATATGAAATAAATTATAGTTTTTTTCTCCTCACTCTTAGATTTTTAGTTCTACATAAATAAAGAGAAGATAGGCAGTGACCATTTCCCTTTCAGCTGCCCACTGTTTTGGATCCGAGGAAAACCCAAAGGTACTGATTGCTAATCTATAATATTATGTTTTAAAGAATTTAAAAACATGTTAAGCAAGTTCCCTATGGAAAAGGGAAAAATCTTTAGCTGACTTTTTCTAAAATAAGAAGACAAAGAAGTTAAAAGCACTGAAACCAAAATCAGAGGGGAAAAAAATTCCTTCTCTACTGACACCCACATATCTACAGAGTATTTAAACTATTTCACTTTATAAACTTCAACAGGGATATGATTTCTGGTATTCTGGCTTATAGAATCACTTGGGAATGAATAATTCATAGGCTTTTTACTAAGCCTCCAGTGTAAATCAGTAAAATATAGCAACACGATATTCATGCTGAATTTTTTAAGTACCTCAAACATCTAGATGGAAACTTTTTCTTTTAGAGACAGAGGGAAGAATGCTGTTTTCCGTCTGCTCATGTTGCCCAGGCATGCTTTCATTATATACTTCTAAAACATCTTACAAGAGGGATTTAATTAAACAATAAACCAGTGAGCAGCACAAGTGAAGGGAAGCAACACGAACCCCAAACTTTCAGCGCTATGCTTCCTTTATTAACATAGCATGATGAAACCACACAGAAAAAGCAATCTAATAACAGACATTCTTTTGAGCCATTTTCAGAGAGCGAAAGGACATCCACTTATTGTCCCACCCATCCGATTGGTCCATATACAGCAATAAAGGTACAATAGACGGAAACAGGAAACAGCCTGGCACAGCTGTAGCATCTTATTAGCAGCTAATGGACATCTGAGAAGAACACGCATACAATGTCGAATCGTCTGTACCAATCTCCGAAGCAATTACTCTTAATTAGCGGGTTCTGTTTATAGATTCAACTTGGTGGACCCTATGTATCAGAAGGATGAAGGCAGCTGGAGAAAGCCAGGATGCCCTTAAAGGAACAGTATTGTAAGATATCGAGGGCCCTTTTTGTTATCTTTCTTTTTGGTAAGTGAACCTCAATTTCTCTCTGCCATGGCATAAACATACCCTTTCATGAAGGATTAAAGGGAAAGTAAAAGTCTTAACAAGGATAACAAGGTGAGAAATATTCTTGCTGCTGTCCCAAGAAAAGGATGACAATGATGGTGATGATGATGGATAATTCTAATAATGATATTAAAAAAAAAACAGTGGAACCAAATAACTGTAGGACAAAAATACTCCCCTATACTATGACTCTGAGTGCTTCCAGAATGTTCCACCCTCCCTGCCTCCATCCAAATGTAGTACTTGGACCCAGAGATACAGCACCTGCATTTCGCCTCTGCCAAATTGGAAGCCAAGGGGCAAAATGGGCGGTGTGACCAGCTGTATCTCCATAAAAGAGAGAACACAAAATGAATTTTCCAGTCCAGGATAGTCCAAGGGGTTCTGGATTTATACACAGAGACACAGAGCCAAGGGGCCACTTCTGTAAATGGAAAAATACTATGTTGATGGGCTCCACCTACCACTACCACACAGAATGTGCATAGGAACAAAGACAGCCTTGTGGATAGCTGCCAGCTGTGTGTGAAATATTTTGTCTCATGTACACAGCTGTCCTTTTTAAAGAGAATCAACATTACAATCATGCCTTCTAAAGATCTGAAAGGACGAGAAGGTTGGACTCTTTAATCATCTCTGGTCATAATGGAGACACACTTTTCCATTCCTCTGAAAATGAGGATCGTATTTTGCTTATATATTGGAGTTTTGCTGAAAGGACCACCGTGACCTCAGCAAGTGCCCTGATCTGTTACCCATGACTCCTTCAAGATCAGCATGTGCTCTAACACTTGGTCTCCAGATGGTGGTGCTGTTTAGGAAACTTCAGGAGGTGAGTACTCACTGCAGACTGGAGGTCACTGGGGTCATATCACTGACCCCCTTCAAGTCGGTTTCTTGCTTCTTGTAGCATGAGGCAAAGAAGCCTCTTCATCTCAATCTTCAGTCACCATGATGCTCTGCCCAAGTACATGAGACCAAACAAATATGGACTAAACTCAACAGCCCTGAGCCCAAGGAAGTGTGTTCCCCCTTAGGTCAATGATTGTCAACTAATGGGTCACGACCCCTTGGGATTGAATGATTCATTCAAAGAGGTCCCCTTAGACAATCAGAAATATCAGATATTACATTAAATTTAAGAACAATAGCAAAATTAGTTAAGAAGTAGCACTGAAAATAATTTCATGGGTGGGGGTCACCACAGCATGAGGAACTGCTTGAAGGGAGGCAGCATTAGGAGGACTGAGAACCACTGCCTTAGGCTGTCCTCTCGGGGACATTAGTCAAGACAGTGGAAAGCTAATACAGACATCAAGGTTATATTTTGTAGCCACCCTGAAATATTTTTGTAAAAGACTTGCTGCCTTTGTGGACACATATATTTTCTTTAAAAAACTGCTGCTCATAGGCTTCCTTCATCAGGGAAGCAGAGGGGTTGAGGACACCAGGATAATACAGCCCCCAGAATCAACCAAGCAGGGCTTGTTGGGGCACACACAGACTGGAGCAGCAAGCATGGAGCCTGCATGGGTCTACCCTAGTTCTCTCAAAATATGTTATGGTTGGTAGCTTGATGCTTTTGTGGGATTCCTAGCAGTGTGAGTGGGGGTGTCTCTGATTCTTTAATTTGCTCTTGGGACCCTTTTCCTCCTAGTGGGTTGCCTTGTCCAACCTTGATAGGAGGTTTGTGCCTAATCTTATCTTATCATTAACTTGTTAGGGTGTGCTTGGTTGATATCACTGGGAAGCCTGCTCTTTTCTGAAGGGAAACGGAGGAGCAGTGGCTGTCAGAGAGAGGGTAGGTGGAAGGACACTGGCAGGAGGGGAAAGAGGGGAACTTCAGTTGGGATGCAGTGTTGTATGAGAGAGGATTAGATAGATTAAATAGATAAAACGGCCACTTATAAATTGGACACAGCACTGCCTGTGGTGCAACGTAGCACACATAATTAGGCCTGCCAAGACAGTGGCCTCCTGGATGGCTTGTTCAACTTTTAGCAGCGTATTGGTATGCTAATTTATTTTAACAGTTGCACTAAGAGGTTCATCGCAAGTCATGGAGCTGGCCAAGTGGCAAGCTGGCCTTGAGTGCAGGCTGTCTGGTCTAGGACCTGCCCCTGTATCTTGCATATGGCCCTTATGACAAGTATAGACTTGAAGCTCATTGCAATTTCCATCGTCCCGTGGCAAGTTGGGACAGGCTGAGAACAACGGGAGTCCCCACTTGCCCTTCTCCTGTGTATCTCGGCACGGCACTGGGATCACATTCTTTTCAGGAAGCTTCCAAAACCAAGGAGAGTTGGGTTTTGTCCTTTTGGAAATTCAGTGCTCGATGTGACTACATAAGCTCGAGCCTGCGGCCCACTCAAGGCCCCCAGACATACGGTGTTATGAGCCTCACGCCCTCAGTTTGTTCCCTGATATATTCAATAAGTTCCCAGCTTTTCCTAGGGTCAGCAGGACAGACAGTTTGCTGGTAAAGATTACAGACATTATTCTGGAATCATTGATAGTCATGGCTCTTTGTCAAGGGAACGGCAAGGCAGTTGGAAGGGAAGAACATAGGTCCATTAAACAAAGGAACAGGGACCATGTGGCGGCTGCTACGACAAAAATAGCAATTTTACTGTCAAGGCTTTGCCTTACAGGGAACCAACAAAAGAATTGAAACATATAAATTCTGTGCTGAGATAACAAGTCCACAAAGGGGTCTGGCAGAGCCGCTGGAGTATCTGCCGGTGACAATGGAGTCCACCTTATCACACCGTGAGGACGGGAGCCCCATAGCTCTCCGTGCCTCGAGTCCATCTGTACTCGGCAGGTTAGACATCCCAGGGCCTAGCTGGATTCCTGTTCTGATTTCATTTATCAACCACTCTCCTGCACAGTCTTAAGATCTACAGTCTGGCTGCAGGCTCCTCCTGGCTGGAGGCTGCACCCTGGCTTTCCTGGTCACACAAGGGATAATGTACACAAGGGATTTAAAATACAGGAGTGTCGTCAGGTATTGATGACATGCCTCCTCACCAATGGGCAAGCTTAGGCAGATCTGCCTAAGTTACTGTCAGCACAGACAAACCAGTCTGGGCACCAGATGCCAGGTGTCCTGGCATTACTTTAGGGCTCCATTGTAGTCATTTCCCCCCAATGTCCTTCATGCTGCTCTGTCACTCAAAATTCCAGGGCAGGCTCAGGCACCTCCTCACTTGACAGACGGCGATCCTTTCTCCTCAGGATAGTCATTCATTGTATTTGCCTGCTCCTGTTTGAATTAGTATCCCAGCCCTCAGCACTCCTGCCGCTCTGCAAGAACACACAATCCTTTAGGCTGAGACTCTCATACGTAGCCCTGCTAAACCATTTTTGGTGAATGAATGTGTGAACAAGTGTTGCCCCTGCCTGGGTAAAGAGGAAAACACACTTGTCCTGTAGGAAAGTTTGCCTGGGCGCTTCAGTGCTTACCCCACTGTGGGTATTGCTGGGAAAGGGTATGAGCACAGTGAACGGCCTGCTGAGTTAAAGGCTGTGCTCATGTCTCCTTGGCGTCAACACTCTCTCTGCATTATTTTATGTAGCTGCCCCCACTGCACTCCTTCAGATGGGTTAGGAACCTAGTGAGATGCTACATGATTAGAGTCGCATAATTTCAAAGACCAAGGCAGCATCCCTTGGTCTAGTCTGGAACTCTCTCTCTCTCTCTCTCTCTCTCTCTCTCTCTCTCTCTCTCTCTCTCTCTCTCTCTCTCTCTCTCTCTCTCTCTGCTGAGTTATACAGTGTCTTCTGTCTGCCAAAATCCTGGGTCCTTAGAAACAAGTGTATCACAGAAGGAAGGTTAAAAAAAAAAAAAGACCCAGAGAGACCAGTGAAGAGTTCCAGGCATTCCTGATGAGGGTGGCGGTTCTCACTTATGCATATTTCGGTACATGTGGACAGACTCCTAATGGGGCTTAGCGAGTCTGGTGGACCTTGCTAAGAAGATGAAAGTCTGGTGCATAAGTTCCTGTTCTGCTGCTGTGACTAAACACCGTGATCAACGCAATTGAAGGGCTTACTTCACACTTATGGTTCCAGAGGGATGTGTCTGCCATCACCACACTGGGGAATACATGTCAGAAGGCAGGCATAGTAACTGGAACAGATGAGAGTAGTCTCATCTCAAACCACAAACAGGATGCAGAGAGAACAAAATTGGAAGGATGTAACTCTTTAAACCTTTAAAGCCTGTTCCCAGGGACATACTTCCTTCAGCATGACCATGTTCCTTAAGTTCCCCAAACAATACCAGCAGCCAGGATTGAGAGTTCAAATGCTCTACATTATGGGAGACGTCGCATTCAGGACACCACACTAGGTCCCATGACATCACAGACTAACTGAATACCAGGCGGGTTTCAGAATTGTCTGTAAGGGCAGACGAACGGTTTCTAGCTAGAATTTGTATAGTAATTCCAGCTGTCACATGCCTTAGCAATTCCCTTTGTTCTTCAGCTTGCATGACCAGGTATGGGGACTACCCCTTCCCATTTTCCCCAGTGAGCTAACAGCTGCTAAGTGATAACCTTGGAGAGACTGGTCTGTAAACTGACTGGAGAGTACACTCTTCAACAGCCAAGCCAACAACAAACTCAAGGGCTGGAGATGGTCTACCTGCCCTCCGTGGGTACTCTTACCTAGTTCCACTCAGAGTGAGTGTCTCTCATTAAAGAGGCAACTTTTCCACTTGTCAGTGTGGTTGGAAATGTAGAATGTCCCCACAGGCTTGGGTGTCCCCAGTTGGCAGTCTATTTTGGGAGCCTTTGGAACCATGGAATCAAGAGTCTAGCTGGACAATGGGCACAAGTCCCTAGGTGCAGGCCTCTAAAGACGGTATTCACTTCTGGACCCAGACCAGCCTCTTCAGCCATTATACCTTCTATGCAATGGAGGCCTGTGTCCCCTGACCATGAGCCAGAAGAATTCCTCTTTTCATAAGCTGTTTCTGTCAGGTATTCTGTTCCAGTGACGTCACACATGCTTTAAACTGGAACTCCAGAGCTTTCAGTCACTGGGATGACAGTTTTAAAAAATAAAATAAATCCCAGATTGGCAAGATATCTCAGGGGTAAAGCAATGGCCATGAAAACATGACAGCTTTAGTCTGTGTGCACAGTGTGCCCCAGTGGGGAGGTGGGAGGCATGCAGGCCAGCTAGCCTGGCACACACAGCGGCAAACAACAAGCGATCCAGTCTCATACACCGTGTAAGGCTAGAGCAGATACTGGCAGTTGTCCTCTGGCTTCCATACAGGTGACAAATGTGTACCTGTTCTTCCTCCCCATCTCACACAGATGAGGATTTAAAGAGAGATGATGCTTCTCTATGCTGTTTACTTTCTAAAGTGCTAGCCTAAAGGCAGATGTATAGTACAGAGGAAATAGTGGAGTTGATGCCCCAGGAATGAAAGCCTTTTTATTTTTTCACCATTAAAGAGACATACTTATCATATCCTAAACCCTTAGCTACTTCAGACAATTGACGTCAAGATTCCAGTGAAAGACAGCTGGCCGAAGGCTACCCAGACTAACCAATCACTGCTACCCCAGACTGACCAATCATTGCTTCTCAAGAAAGCAAGTGAACTATGTTGGTATGGATAGGTGAAGCATGTTTTCAAGCATCACAGAGATCTGAAGCGAACTAGGAGCAAGCCAAAGGAGGCAGGAGTAAGTTTGCCGGTGCATCCTGATAATCCAGCATGCTGACCTGCAGTGATTCCCCTGCTGCATCCTCATAATCCAGCATGCTGACCTGCAGTGAGCCCACTGGTTATCCTTACACATGTGCATGCTAAATTCAGAGAGTGTCATGATACATATTTCCCACTGCCAATAATACAGGAGAAAAGTAATCCCCTTTCAACAGGTTCCTCATCTTTCAGGTATGAGTTTTATCCCCTAGAGTTTTTGACTTGTTTGTTTCTTTTTTAGTAGGGTCTCACATAGCTGAGGTTGACCTTGAGTTTGCTGCCTAGCAGAGAATGACCTTGCACTTCTGATTCCTCTGCTTCTACCTCCCAAGTACTGGGCTAATAGGTATGTACCACCATACCTTTAAAATAACCATATATTGGACTATTTAGATAGCTCAGTAGGTAAAGGCACTTGTTGCCTAGCCTGTTGACCTGAGCTCAAATCCTGGAATCTACATTATAGAAGAAATGACACAAGGTGTATCCTGATAGCCACAGGTTATACCATGCCACACACACCACATATAAACAAATACACAAACAAACAAATAAATGGAAAAATTAACTAATGATCATAAGATAACATATTTTGAATGTCAAAATTCTACTAGTAGTTAATTTAGGCAAGCTAAAGTTGAAACTAATTTTGTTTATATATAGTCTCAACTATGGAAATTGTCTATGCAGATTCAATAAGTTCCACAGCCAGCTACTAACTCTAAGCAGCAATCTTCAGCCTCTACCCCATTTTCTTCCCTTAGAAACTAAAGTGCTTTCTAATGACCCCTCATACCCAACTTTGTCAAGATCTAGGTATCACATGACTAGCTGGAATGTTGGCTCTAAAGAAGAGCACATGCAAGTTGAATACCGTTGTTCAACTCCACACCTTAGATCAATCCAGAGGCAGATGGGAGGGGTGGTCTCTTATAACTGTGTTCAATCTAGAAACCAGTGAAGCCTTCCTTGGTCATTTATTTTTATATATTAATCTATTATCTGCTTTAAAGAATGTACTGTAGTCTACATGCCGGAAATAAACCCCTCACTTTCTGTCATTCCTTCATGGGTGTAACTGCTTTCTTCTTTGCATAGTTGTGATTTGAGTGTTAGCCAACAGTTTTCAATACCGCTTGACTCTTGGGCCAAACCAGATATTGAAGAATTGCCTTAAAAAAAAGCCTACAGCTCCCTGATGACTGGAATCCCTAGTAACCCTAAGGTACATCATCTGAAGTCAGAACAAAGCCTCCATGACTCATTCTGCTCATCTTTTATCTCTCTAGTGGCATAGCCACAGCCCCCTGGATGAGATATCAAGCTAAAGCTTAAGTGCAGAGGATGTTTGGTGTATCTTTTACTCCAGGGTAGTCAGTGACTGTCTTTCAAAAGAAGAGCTTCATAATTCCTTGCTGTGGAACAATGGCCTTGTACCCTGTAAATATTTGTCATTTGTATTGGTTTAATAAAACACTGATTGTCCAGTAGGCAGGCAGGAAGTATAGGTGGGGTGACCAACAGATTTCTGGGAAGAGGAACAGCTTAGTGGGCAGTCATCACTCAGACACAGAGGAAGCAAGATGAGCATGCCTCACTGATAAAAGGTACCAAACTATGTGGTTAACACAGACAATAACTATGGGTTAAGACATAAGAATTAATAAGTTTCAAACAAATTGATAGAGCTAGAAAACATCATTTGGAGTGAGGTAACCCAGACCCAGAAAGACAATTATTATATGCACTCACTAATAAGTGGTTTTTAAACATAAAGAAAAGAAAACCAAACTACAAATGACAATTCCAGAGAACCAAGACAACAATGAGGACCCTAAGAGAGACATATATGGATCTAATCTACATGGGAAATAGAAAAAGACAAGATCTCCTGAGTAAATTGAGAGCATGGGGACCATGTGAGAAGGTTGAAGGGGAGGGGAGGGGAAAGAACAGGAGCAGAGAAAAATGTATAGCTCAATAAAATCAACAGAAAAGAGTTAATAAGAAGCCTGAGCTAGTAGGCCAACCAGTTTATAATTAATGTAAGCCTCTGTGTGTTCTTTGGGACTGAATGGCTGTGGGACCAGGCAGGACAGAAACCTCTGTCAACAGTTCCTCCTCCCAGGAGGGGTTGGGGGCTGAGGACACATAACAGGGGATTAGAAAAGAGGCTGTGGACATGGCTTCCTTTTACACAGTTATTTAAATATAATGAAGCACGTGGCAACTAAGAGGCACTCAAAGGACTGGGGACTTGCATTAAGTTATCATTTTCCACTGTAAATATAAAATCACATCAAAATCCAATGATGGTGAGTTTAAAATATCTAAAATGCTTCAACCTTTAGCCCTGCCCCCCATGGACAAAAAAGGTTTTCTATTGAAACCCAAATTCTTCCCTTTCTTTAAATTTCACCAAGGAAATTTCCTTGGAATATTTTTGAAAATCACTATAAAAATATTGAACCCACAAAATATATAATATAGTATTTCAGCATTCTAACATGACTGGCTTTTAATCTACAAACAAGGGAACCAAAATCACACCCTTTAATGAACTTTTATCTTGCTGATATGCAGAACACACATCCTGTAAGACCAAACTACATTTTATGTGAGAAATGAGAAATTATGAGCATTGAAGCTGCCTTGAAGATTCCTTGAATTTTAAATTCTTAGAGATTGTTTCTGTTGGCTGCATAAAGCTATTATTTTTTTTTAAAGCCTAACTTAGCCACAATAAGAAATCTTTTGAAATAGAAGAAATATTTGGAGCAAAGAATTGGCCTCATTAGCTGGCCTGAGAAATGGTCCAAGATCCCTTCACTGTTATCAGAGAGCACCATCTGAGCAGCTGAGGGAGGACACAGCTTCAAATCCATCTGGCACTCTGGGCTTCACATCGCTGTCTTTTTCAGCAATTGAGATGCAATCAACATTTTGGCTCTTTGTATTTCTTATAAACCTCCTTCATATTTGATATCCTTAATAATATTGGCCCAATGCTTCAAAGAGATGGCCCCACACTTCCTATCAAATGAACCTCTGTGTTCATCCATCCCTCTCCCTGATCCTACACTCAGCACATGCATCAGTATGGAGGTCTAGGTTTTATTTTTCTTGTTACTACGACATAATACCTGACAAAATCGACTTCAGAAAGGCAGGGTTTGTTTTGGCTAATAGTCTGAGGGTAACGTACACCACAGTGGGGAAGGCAAGTGACAGGAGCAAGAGCCAGCTCTGTCCACATTTCATGAGCAGTCCTGAAGTAGAGGGATGAATGCTGGTCATTAACTGACCTGCTACTCTTTTCTGTTTTTAATCCAGCTTGAGATCCCAGCGCAGGGAATGGCACTGCCCGCATTCAGGGTTGGTTTCCCTTCCTCAGTTAAACCTTTCAGAAAACACCCTCATAAAAATGCCCCAGGAGTGTTTCCTAGGTGAGTCTAAATCCAGTCGAGTTGATACCAAAGACTAATTATCACATATGCCTAGTGTTTGATCTTCCTTCCCAGAATACCACATGCCTGTATATTAGGGAGTTTCATATGCTCTGCTTTTGCTTGTTCTAAGAAAGGACTTGGACCCCTGTGCACACTCGGCCAGTGCTCTCTCTTTGAGCCACAGCCAAGCCTGACCTCCACATATCAGCAACTGAAGGATATGGCTCAGGTATAACTGAGCTTTCTGCTGGATCTTCTACCATGGTCTTTTGTAGTCATTTCAATCACCATATTGCAGCAAGGGATCTGATATATTTTCATGTATGTATTAGTCTTATCATGAAAATCATACTATGTCTAAAATGAAATATAACATGCCTATCTTTCATGTTTATAAAAATATTAGAAAGATAGCTCAATAAAATTAAATCAAATTAATGGCAAATTAATTAAACCAAAACTTTCATAGTAAACAATAAACACACAAATGGGGACTATTGCATGCTTTTATTTACAAATATTTCTTATTGTACATATAATCTGAAAAGATAGGAAAATGACCTGTTCATGGTTGTCCTAATCCTGGCTTTTGTAAGTATTCATCATGCAGTATTGCTTTTACATGCTATCTTCTACTTGAAACCGTGTCCCTTGTAGCTTCACTTGCAACTGGAATTACTCAACCTTTTAATAAAGCTTTCAGTCATGACTTTGGCCTGTCAAGGGTTTGTTCTTTTTCTCCTGGCATTGTGACAATCAGAAGGACCAATATTTCAGAAGAAGAAGAAGAAGAAGAAGAAGAAGAAGAAGAAGAAGAAGAAGAAGAAGAAGAAGAAGAAGAAGAAGAAGAAGAAGAAATAAAAGATGTGTGTGTATGTGTGTGCCGACATAGCAAGGTTTGTGCAGAGATCAGAGGACAGCTTGCAGGCTCTCCCCTTCTATCAGATTGTCTGGCTTGATATTAAGTGACTTTACCTGCTGAGACTCCTCACCAGTCCTATACATTTGTTTTAGGAAACATTTAATGGCCTTTGGGGCAATCAGCAGACTCAGTGGTACGGTCCTTCTGGAGCAGGTGAAAGAAACTCTGGTTTCAACTCAGTACCAGGGTAAAAAAATGACTTTGTATTTCACATTTTAAAAAAGCTAATTCAAGCTTTTTCTTGATAAACTGGTTCATCTTTAGTCGCACTGCTATGGCATGGCACAACTCTCCGAGTGTGCCCTCAGTTGGGCTTTCCCTTCAGCGAGTGACTCAGGGGCTCTGTCCTCATGACCAATTGTTGACTTCCCTGTTTCAGTCTACCTTTGTGTTTATTTATTTATTAAAGATTTCTGCCTCCTCCCTGCCACCTCCTCCCATTTCCCTCCCCCTCCCCCAATCAACTCCCCCACCCCCCCAGTAGCCCGAAGAGCAGTCAGGGTTCCCTGCCCTGTGGGAAGTCCAAGGACCTCCCACCTCCTTCCAGGTCTAATAAGGTGAGCATCCAAACTGCCTAGGCTCCCACAAAGCCAGTACGTGCAGTAGGATCAAAATCCTGTGCCATTGTTCTTGACCTCTCAGCAGCCCTCATTGTCCGCTATGTTCAGCGAGTCTGGTTTTAGCCCATGCTTTTTCAGACCCAGTCCAACTGGCCTTGGTGAGTTCCCGGTAGAACATCCCCATTGTCTCAGTGTGTGGGTGCACCCCTTGCGGTCCTGAGTTCCTTGCTCGTGCTCTCTCCTTCTGCTCCTGATTTGGGCCTTGGGATTTCAGTCCAGTGCTCCAATGTGGGTCTCTGTTTCTGTCTCCTTTCATCACCTGATGAAAGTTAATATCCAGGAGGATAACTATATGTTTTTCTTTGGGTTCACCTTCTTATTTAGCTTCTTTAGGATCACGGATTATAGGCTCATGATACCTTTGTGTTTTATACACTGCTAAGATGCATGGCAATACAACCCTTGCTCCTAAAATGTACCTTTATCTCTCCCTCCATTTAGTTCCATCCTCCCTCTTGACATCTCTTGCCTCTGGATTCCTGGCAGTCTTATTTTGCACACTGTCTTTTGGATTAGAGTCTCAGAGTGTTTCAGCTTGTCTCTGTGAGATCATCAATCTGGCACCACCAGAATCTTCACAGTGTGTGTTACCCTGTGTGCCTCTGAACTTCTATTTGCCATGGAAAGAGAAAAATCGGTATTCTCTGAGAATTAGATACGCCATTAACTAAGGGGGTTTCTATAATTCCCCCCGCCAATGGAAGAAGGAGGAGGAGACTATGATGACTTCTTTATAAGCTGGCCATTCATAGGGTGGTTATGTATAATAAAAATAAATAAAATGAAAAATGGTTTCACTGTTACTGAAGAGTGTTAAATCTCACAACAGGCAACTATGGCTGGTGGCTACTTTATCAGATGGAGTAGTTTATTTCATGATCACAGAACGCTTGTGGAACACTGCACTTCCGTTGATTCGAGGGGGTGTGTTTCCAGGCCTATCAAACTCAGGCAGGAAAGAAAGGAAAGGAAAGGAAAGGAAAGGAAAGGAAAGGAAAGGAAAGGAAAGGAAAGGAAAGGAAAGGTGGAGCAGGCAGAGAAAATGAGAGGAACTGGTAAGGAAATGGAGGGGAGGAAGGAAAAAGACAGAGAATAGTCTCCAAATGCTCTTTGCTAAGCCTGTTTCAAATTCTTGTTAAAATGTTAGATAGTGAGACCAAGAAACAGAATCTGGTCTTCGTAGCAGAGCAGTTGGCCCAGCAGGTCCGCTGCAGGATGGAGCCCAGGTGGAGGTGGTCCTCACTGCTCTGTCCACTGTACAGCAGGGCCCGGATGGAGGAGGCTTCTGCTGCTTCTGACTACTGTACTCAGGAACTTATGAACTTAGGAATCCCTGCCCAGGTAAGAACTGGCCAGCTGTCCTCAACACTCCCCAGCCTCACCTCACATTTCCTTCATTGGCTTGAAAAACAGTTCGCTTGTTACTGCACCTTTCTCCCGAACCATAGCAGGTTGCCAAGTGCTAGTTCCCAGAGAGGTCTAGCTAACAAGATGTCGCTCCTCTGCTGCTCAAGCAGACAGAAAATACAAAAACGTAGATTGACAAGTGCCGCAGGATGGGAACGCTCCCTTAAGTCACCATGAGTAATGTCTCCTTTTTCTTTCTAAACAAAAGCAACTATCCGGAAAAATCTCAGTTTTTGTTTTCCTTCAGTGAGGGCTGTAGTATTTAATTAGCATCGCAGCTGTGTCAACATGCTTGTGATATTTTATAGCAATTTTCCTTCAATATTTCAGTGCAGGATGAATACTCTTTCCAGTCGTCCTTCATCTCTCCGTGAGTCACACACATTTCCCCTGCGTCGCCCTTTGCCCCTCCTGCCTGTGCACACAAGAGCTTTACTCTGTCAGCGCTGATCAGTATTTCTACTTGGCAGAGTGTGTATGTGCATGGGCATGCATATATGTGCACACATGTGTGTGGGTCTGCATGTGTGCATGCGCATGTGTGTGCACACATGTGCGTGAGTGTTCACGTGTGGCCATGCATGTGTGTGCATGTATGTGTGCAAGTGTGTGTGTGTGTGCATGCATACGTGTGTGCATGTGCACGTGCGTGCATGTGTGTGACTTATATATAAAAAGTAGCTATATGTAGTTCCAGAAACTTAAAAATATTTATAAAATTGCTTAAAAATTGTGTGTGTGTGTGTGTGTGTGTGTGTATGTGCATGCATGCATGCAAGTGTGTGTGTATGCAAGAGAGCAACCTTTGGTGTCGTTCCTCAGGTACATTCCACATTGATTTTTGAGACAAGGTCTACACTGGCCTGTGGCTCACTGCCTCAGGTAAGTGCCTAGTAGCGAGCCCCTAGGGTCTACCTGTCTGGACCTTCGCTGCAGCAAGATTTCACACACACACACACACACACACACACACACACACACACACACACACTACCACACCTGGCCATTTTACATGGGTCTGGGGTCTTCATGCTTGACCAGTAAGCACCGTCCTAATGGAACCATTTTCAAGAATCTAAGCTCTTAAAAAATTTACTATTTTAAATTAAAATGTGCTATCATCCCCCTCCTCCTTCTAACCCCTTTTTTCCTTCCTTCCTTCCTTCCTTCCTTCCTTCCTTTCTTTCTTTCTTTCTTTCTTTCTTTCTTTCTTTCTTTCTTTCTTTCTTTCTTTCTTTCTTTCTTTCTTTCTTCTTTCCTTCCTTCCTTTCTTCATCTCTCTTTCTTTCTTTCTTTCTTTCTTTCTTTCTTTCTTTCTTTCTTTCTTTCTTCTTTTTTTAGAGTCAAGGTTTCTCTGTAGCTTTGTTGCCTGTTCTGGAACTGGTTCTTGTAGACCAGGCTGGCCTCAGACTCATAGAGACCCACCTGTCTCTGCCTCCCAAATGCTGGGAGTAAAGGCATGTGCCACCACTGCCCGGCACCAAACCCTTTCTTGCTTTCCCCCCATTCTCTCTCAAATTCGTAGTACCTTTATCTTAATTATGATTGTCACACAGACACACACACGATATACTTATGAATAAACATATTAATACAGCCCTCTTTGCTTCAAGCGAAAACACAGCAAACAACACAGATTCTAAACCACATATTTGTTCCTTTAATGTTTCTATATAGTTCCTAGCATCCCAGGTGTGTGAGGATGCAGCTGTCACGGTGTCAATGTATAGCTCAACACTTGGTGGTGGGTATCAGAGGCTTGAGAAGAGCCCTGGCTGAAGTAGCAGAACCATCTTCGCAGACAGACACCACACCACACTCATCCTCTCGGCATCATAACAGATGGAGTGCCAGGGCAGCAATCGGAATTCTCGGCGGAAAAGCAGTTGAGAAGGTGCATGCTCGCTGTGTGGAGACATTTAGGGACACCTAAATTTCACTTGCACTCTTCCTTCTGGATATTGTTAAGAGCAAATAAATATTGGTATGATAAAAAATATGCAAAGTCTCAAAGAACTCTTGCAATCTTAAATGGTAAAGACGATTGGAAAACATTGTACCATTTCCTGTCAACATTTCAGGTTTCTTACTGATGTACAATGAGTGCCCTATCTTGCAGGGATACTTCTCTATCCCTAATGTAGTGCTATGATATAGGCTTAAACATCCGTCACACAAGACAGGAAGAAGTCCTTGGGTTTCTAAATAATGCGCACAGATCCTCTTGATTTTTGTTATATTGCTTTAAATGAGGATCTTACTGTGAGTGTCATAGCAACCAGGTGATGACTGGATGTAGCGTACAGTGAGTATTCCTGAGTATGATGCCATCCCACGGAAGAGTCCCTCAGAGGTGACACCTCCACTACTTACACGGGTTAAGATGGGGAAATCTCAAAAGTACCAGAAAGCTCTATACTAATTATCACACTGAGTCTAAAACACGCTGCCCATTTCCATGGTTGGGAGGTTCAAATGCTATGGTACTCTCGAAATGCAAAGCAGCCAAACCCTATACCAGTATACAACTGTGTATAACTGGAGTAGCCTTCAGTGTCATTAATCAATCAGCAGAGAAAGTGACTGAGGACACTAACACCGTAGGTCAGAAAGGAACTACCATGTGGGCTCAAGCGGAGGTTGAAAGGAGATTGAATCTTCCCTGAGTCTGGTCTTATGTCATGTCAAAGTCCTTTCTACTTAGGTTTTGAAAAAGCAATCAGTACATATCAATATTGTGTACTATGACAAGAGCCGTCAAAACACAGCGGTTGTCACAGGTGTGCAGTATCTCTTTAGAGGCCCGTTTCTAGTTTTCTTGGCCCCAATCCATCCTCTCCCCAGCCTCACTTTCTTCATGCCCCTCTTGGTTTCCTGTTCTTCTCTTTAAGACCCACAGTCTCCTTTGGCTTTATTTGTTTTAAATCTATCTCATGTTAGAAACGGTGAGAAACTTCTTAGCTTGGCATTTTGTTTCCCTTAACTTGGGGAAGACATTGGGAGTAGGAGGGGGTTGAGTTATTGATCTTGGCACTTTTTCTCAAATTAGAATTGCAAAAGATTTTGGTACTTGTCTCCACTTCCCCTGGTCAGCCTGGAAAAACGTTTTCATGGTCCTTTATATTTTTCCTATAATGAATAGGATCCAGGGTAGACTTTTGATTCCTGAAATCTAAAACCCTGACCAATATATTTTCTTAGCAGATGAGGAACTTAGAAAAAAAAAAATACAGCATGCCAGACGGGCTAAAACAACTCATCTGGTATGTTGAAGCTAATTAGACATGCAACATAAACACAGCCATGATGAAATGCACAGAAAAAGGCTCTTCACAAACAATGAGACTATAAAATGTTACATCTGATCAAAAATGTTTAAAAGGACACACAGCTTGCCAAGATTATTTTCCAAAATCCATTATTTTTAGCGCAATAACCGCAGAGAGCCAAGTCACCAACGAACTTGACTTTCAGTGTGAAACCCTGGACTAAGCAGCTTCAAGAGGGGCCACAGCGCAGCAGGTGTGCAGAGACTTGTTTCCTGAGACTTTAAACCTGTGGGCTTTGCTCAGATTTGGTCCTAGTGAGTAGGTACCTTTGCTTAACTTTGGGTTTTAAGTTCTGGGCATGTCTGATCCCTATTTTCTTCCCTTTCTTGCTTGCTTGGTAGAAGACAAAAAGGTTGATTTCACACAAAAATTACATTTCCCATACATGAAATTCTCAAAAGAAAGAAGATAAAAGCAAAAGAAAGAAAGAAAGAAAGAAAGAAAGAAAGAAAGGAAAAAGGGAAGGAAGGTAGAAAGAGAAAGGAAGGAAAGAAAAAAAGAAAAGAAATACCAATAAGAGAGGACCAGATGAACTAATGGCAAACATTGTCAAGTCCTTAGGAACATGCCGATAGCGAGTAAGATCAGAAAAAAAGATTGACTGTCATTGTTCTAAACGTTCAGACCAAACAGTTTCTGTGAAAGGTTGGAGCTGTGGAAGAAGCAGGACTAAGGCTCTCTGGGCTGGTTGGGCTTGCTGAGGATCAGCTGAAGAAGGTGATGTGCTCAGCATTCTGCCTGAGCAGAAAAGGAAGCCTATTGTTGTGTTTATATTTGGTTCTCATCATACTGGCACATAACAGGAGGCTTAACCCAGATCAGTGAGGCTGCAAGAAATGATGCAGGGAGGCTGCAGGGAGGAGAGGAAACACAAGGAAGAGCATTGTTAATGTGGGCTCAGTTTGCTACCACCCACCAACTCTTATTCTTTTTGAGAAGCTTCAGGCGAAGCAGCAAATTCTTTAGCCTCTCCTCAAATTAGTCGCAGAATGAAACACACATTCAAACCACGGCCAGGGGAGAGATTCCTGGAAAGACTGAACAGTGTGGGTTCAGTTCTTCTGAGTTTTGACAGGGTTGTACAGGTTCTCTGGGAGGGTGCAGCAAGACAGCAAAACCATGGGCAACCTGGTTCTGTCGCTGCACACAGCCAGGCATGCCCTGTCCTGGGCTAGTGTCTCAAACTTCTACCAAAACAGAAGAACATTTCCGCTTACTTCCCCACAAATCTCAAAAGGACCTTCAGCAGGAGTTTCCCATTGAGGATGCTAAGCTGACTTGCTGGGTCCAAAGGTTTAGTGGAGGCACCACAGAGCTCAGTGAGGGAGAGGCCATGCGGAGGGGAGCTTTGGAGACTGAAACATGCACCGTCTATTATCAGCCAGCAGAAAACATTTCTCAGCAATCTCTGATGACCTTATTCTTCCAGCCCTGAGCCGCACTCAAGGGTGTAAAACTATTATCCAGGACACTGGCAGACAGTGACGACATCATTTACGAAAAGAGCAAGCTCAAACATCTGCCAAACAGACAGGGCTTTTAAACATTTGTTTCTTTTAATGACCCTTCCTAAGATTTGTTATAAATTCATAGTTCTAATTCATTCACCTAGCAAGCCTATATTCTATACCAACTGTGACATGAGCCTGTAATCATTGGATCTGCCTGGTTGAGGACAGTAAAATCTTTTGTAGTCTGCATTTTGGACAAGTTGAAAGGTTAGTGACCAGTATGTTTAAAATGAATCTATCCCAGTTTGAGCTTAGTTACTTTAACAAAAATTGAATCAACATTATAAATAAGTCTCTTATGTATTTTTGCTTCAGGTATTGTGTGAAATAGATGGATACTTAGAAAACCTGAAACAACTTTTTTTTCCTTTAACAAAATAAAACCAAAATGAAAAGCCACCTCAAGTTACTCAAGGTCTAGGAACAGAGTTTAGGGGTAGAACACTTGCTTAGATCCTGGGTTCAATTGTCAACTGACAATTTAGTATATATACATCATAGGTCAAAAATATTCACAATAGTAAAAACATTTCAAGATGGAAATTTTGCAATAGAAATATTCACAAATAGAAAGTGTGGCCACCGGAATAGGATGACAATCTGTCCCCACTGTACTTGTCCTTAGCAGTTTGTCCCTTGCAATGAACACAGAAAAAAGAAACATACTTCGTGCCAAGTTCTGAGAGAACCTTAACAAATAAAACATTTCCACTTAGCGGTTTTCGAATAAGGCAAGCGATGAAAATTTGTTTCTCTTTAGAACATTACAGATTCCACGTTCTCATGCCACTCACTATGTCTTTTAATTTGCTTTTATAATAATAATAATAATAATAATAATAATAAATAATAATAATAATAGTTATTTTTGTGGGGGGATATGAGTGTGGGCATGCATGCGATATAGCAAAACTGTGCAAATTCGAGATAACCCTTGGGCACTGGTCCTCTCCTTGTGCTGCGGGCCCCAGGAATGGAACTTGTGGAGGGAGTGTTTATACCTCCTGAGCCTTCACCCCAGCCCGCTCTATATCTCATGATGTCTGTTTTCTCTTCTCCAGTATATCTTCCATGGTTAACCATGTAATATCGTCCCATCTAGCCTCTACTTAACTAATACTCCACTTTGCAGATTTTAATCTACTGTCTTCCTCACATAGTCCATGTAAATTTATGTCTACTGAGTTTGTGCTTCTGGGAGCCACTCACAAAAATAACTTTCATATGATTTGGTCAACAACATGGACTGCAAAGTAAGACCTGATTCTACAATGGCTTAGGACGACTATGTTGCCATACATATAGAATAAAGATATCTATTATACACACATACAATAATTAGATTGCTAGACAAGTGGCATGGAAAAATATTTATTTTTTTTTGTGGTACTAAGGATTTAACCATGGGCTTTATACAAGCTAGGCAAGCAGTCCACAGCTTCAGTCCCAATAACGTGCTTTATTTAGTTATTTTTCTTGTACTTAGGACTAAACCAAAAGCCTTGTGTATGATAAGTAAGCACTCTGTCCTTCAGCTATACCTCCAGTCCCTTGACACAGGATATCTTTAAATCTCACAAGAGATTCTTGCTTCCTTGTGACAGATGATTGAGTAGTCATGACTTGGGGGGGGGTCCCAAATAAACCACTCTTTAGAATAATCATTTCTGTTCTTTGGTCACAGGCATCAGGCAGTAATAAATTATGTCAAGAAGGCCAAATATGGGGATCAAATACCCAAGCTAACCAGAACACTTCAACTGCAGGTTAGGCCCAGCTCAGACTACTGAAGGCACTTAATACTATGTCTTTCTCAATAGCAGGTCTAGAGTCCCATCTGAGCAAGGTCATTAGCCCATACCCAAAACCATCTTTAGGAGCATTTCCTCTATAAATTTTTTCAACTGGGTTAAAAAAAAGTCCAAAACATCATTTAAGTTTCTTGCAATAAGAGTTAATAGTGCTAGTGAAACTCAATAAAGAATTGTTAACAAAAATGAAACCATTACATTATACGTAGTGATTATGTCTCTGTCTACCAAGAACGTGAGAAAAGGGTAATTTACAGAAGCACTCAGGAGACAAGAAAATGGGTCATACTGGGCTCTGCAGGTGCCACCCTCCTTCCCCTGTGTTTTCCTGTCATGTTCCCCTTGCCAGGCATCGAGCCTGCCTGGCTCTCTGTCTAGTATAGCACTGGGGAGGAAAGCACTATGTGAGAAAGCAAAAGTGCAAGAGAAGCGGTGGGGCTAATGATGCAGTGAAGTGGGCAGGAAGCCCAGAGAGAAGACAGGTAGGATGGCATCAAGAGGGCTTTCCCTGGTGCACAGATCAGAAAGGCGATGGGGCAGGCAGCATAGCGAGAAGACAGGTAGGTTGACATCAATAGGGCTTTCCCTGGTACCCAGATCAGAAAGTGCCTGGCCTGTAAGCCTCTCCTACAAGGCAGAACACCTGTGCAAAGCTCAGAGCTACAGTCTGCCCTGATCCATTCAATGAGTGGATATGGGTCAGATGGGCAGGGCCGAGCCAAGAGAGATGGAGGGAAGGTGAAGGACCATGTTGAAGTTGAGTTGTCCTCTGAGAACCAAGAAGCTCCTGGAAGATTTTAGCAGTCACTACACTTTTATTTATCATCTTAAAGATCACCCACAACTGCTGTAGAACAAGAACTGAGGCAGGAAAAGTGTTAGGGGGTCTTTGAACCTAAGGAGAAGAGATGGTGGTTCTAGCCACTGAGAGCAGGATGGATTCATAGATCTGGCTGAGAGCACTTGCCAAGAAATTGGTTAAGTCCGCAAGTGACAAGAAATTATCATGGGGCCTAGTTGGACATACCACCATAGGAGCAGGATTTGATGGTGACAGACTGGCCTGACTTCTTCTCTCTAACTCTTTGATGCAATTATCTGTCTCCTCGGCTCCTGCTAC
This sequence comes from Chionomys nivalis, assembly GCF_950005125.1. Lineage (NCBI taxonomy): Eukaryota > Metazoa > Chordata > Mammalia > Rodentia > Cricetidae > Chionomys > Chionomys nivalis. The sequence continues at coordinate 43,832,934 of NC_080090.1, read as the reverse complement.
CAGGGACTCAGGCCTCTCAGCCATCCTCCATAAGGGGCTGTATTGCCTCAAACTATGAGTCAAAAGCAATTTTTCCTCCTGGATGTAGCTTCTCTGAGGTACTTTGTCAGAACAAGGTTAGTAATACAACCACAGTGCCCTGAAGAGCCTGCCTCCCCTTTAGCTGCTTTTCCGACTGACCCTTATTCAAATGAAACTGGTACTAAGAATGTGGAAAGGCCCTGGCAAGTTCTCCAAAAGAAGGGAAGTCAAAGACAGTCTGCGCACAAAGGGACCAGCAATGCAAGCTCCCTTACAGCTGCAAATACCTAAGGCCAGCTCTGCAGACCTGCTGAAGAAAAAGCTGCTTGAGGAGACATCCTCACGTGCACACCGTGTTCAGCACAGCAGAGGGGCAAAGAGACTTTCCCCCACCTGAGATCACAACCTTGATTTAGGAAGCAAGCAAGATTACTAGGCTCACTTAGTATAACGGGCCTTAAGAAAACAGAGGTCCCTTACAGGAAGAGCAACAAAGCACCCTCAGATGGAACCCCAGGCTGAGCTTCCATTAGCTCACTTCAAGCCATTGTCTTTCCAGATTGTTCCCTCCCTGCCATTTCCATTGCTGCGCACAGGAGCAGGAACCTTCAGGGACATGGTGAGCAGGCTTCAGGGGCTTGTGAGAAACTCCTCTCTCTAATATTTTAAATGAATTGTTGCTTTCTTCTGTGATAGAGGTCACACAAATTTCTGTGCTGACATCTGAGCATGTCATGATATTTTAATAGGCGAAAGAGCCAGCATTTTGGTTAATCACACTGATAAGAAGGGCAAAAAAATTATAATAAAAATATTTGTGTACTCATCCCCTTTTCCACAGGCAGAGAATTTATTGAGTGGGAGAATCTTGTAGAACTCGAATACAAGGGATTTTTTGAATATAAGGGACCCTCACTGAGAAGTGTATCCCCCCCCACACACAAAATCTGGGTTTCCTTCCTGGAGATAGGCTTAAAATACAAAACTACTGGTACAGGACGCAAACCAAGACGTTTCCAGAGCAGTTCTGCTGGAGTCACTACCCTGGCATCTGCTGAAGGGCCGTTTGGCAACAGTGCAAGGATTCGAAGCTCAATTCAAGTCAACAGTATTTACTATTCTTGCTACCTATACTACTTAGATACCCTTCTGAAGTACGTGCATACTGAGCTACTAAAAGCTGCTAGCTAAGAAATTTCCACATCAATCACTTCTGAGATGAACGAAAGGCAGAACTATGGAGCATCTATCCGTGGAATTTTAAAGTAATGTCTTCCTTTTCCTTGTTTAGAAATAGCTGGAGCCTGCCCATCTGAGTGAGCCTTAGTCATCATGCCTGCTGCTGTTGCCTGTAGAATCCCTCTCCTAGCACTGTCTGCGGTCCACGCATTTGCTCTGTTGTCCGCTTCAGAGCTGCCCTCTTTCCTGTTTCCAGGAGAACAGAGCGGGTCTGGTTAGCTTTCTAATCAATATCAGTTGCTGAAGAAAACCCACGTATTAAATTGTCAAAAATCTTGTCTCAACTCCTGATGGCCACTTTTTGGGTGTCCTCATTAAACCTGTTCATTCTGTGTTCTTAGTCATCTGCTCACAGACCTAACAGAAGTGCATGCGTGCAGCTTCACTTTTTTAGGAAACCACTATTTTTTAAGGCCTATTTCTTTACATCTAAGTGGCTCAATCAATAATTATGGAATAACAGAATAATGATCTTGATTTATTTAATTTATGATTTTTCTCCCAGTGAACTAGAATCCCAATCAAGAACTTTTATCTAGGCCGGACAGAGTGGCACATACCTTTAACCCCAGCACTCAGGAGTCACACCTCTGTCAGTGTAAGTTCAGCCTGGTCTACTTACTGAGCTCCAGGACAGTCAGGATTACATTACAAATACCTGTCTCAAAAAAAAAAATGTTTATCAGTGATCAAATACTGCAAAAAATACAATGCATAGGCAATTAAGGCCAAAATTCCCATTGACATTTTATTAATTAATGTATTTTTGTTTGTTTGGTTTGTTTTTTTCTTTTTTCTTTTTCTTTCTTTCTTTTTTTTTTTGAGAGAGGTTTCTCTCTATAGCACTGACTGTCTAGGAACTTACTCTTTAGACCAGACTGGACTTGAACTCACAGAGATCCTCTTGTCTTTGCCTCCTGAGTGCTGGCAATAAAGGTGTGTACTTCTACCACCCTAATTAATATTTTAAGCTGGCATACACAGTATGAAGAGCCATTGTGGCATTTTTAAAACAAGATTCATTCATGTGGACTCTCCTCCTTTTATATTTTGAGATTATAATACAATTAGATAGTTTCCCGTTCCTTTTCCTCCATCCCAATTCTCCCACCTCTCCTACATCGCTCTCTTTCAAATTGCTGGCCTCCTTTTTCATTAATTGATCTCTCTCTCTCTCTCTCTCTCTCTCTCTCTCTCTCTCTCTCTCTCTCTCTCATACACACACACACACACACACACACACACACACACACACACACATTCCTAAGCACACAAACACAACCTGTTCAGTCTATACAATATAACTTGTATGTATGTTTTCAGGCCTGAACATTTGGTATTGGATAACCAGTTGATGTGCTCTTTGAGAGATGGCTCAGAGGATAAGAGCACTGGCTGCTCTTCCAAAGGTTCCGAGTTCAATTCCCAGCAACCACATGGTGGCTCACAGCCATCTGTTATGACATCTGGTACCCTCTTCCTGACTGTAGGCTTACAAGCAGACAGAACACTGTATACATAATAAATAAATAAATCTTTTTTAAAAAGATAATTACTCCCATTCTCTGCATTCTTTAGTTGCCTGTAGTTCTTCCTAGGTGAGGGTTCACAGACTTCCCTCTCTCCACACTGGCATGTCTATTTCCATTATCTTTGTTCAGCTCATCTTTCCGACCTGCCAAGGTGCACATCCTCAGCATCCATCCCACCCTCCTTGACGAAGAACTGATTATACAGTTTGAAGAATTTGCCTCCGGTAAAAGGCTGGGTTTGATATTTAACTGTGCTCGAGTTTCACAATTGAGATAATCTTGGCAAATAAAATACAAGAAAATGCTTGATGTTGAATTTTTAGTTAGGTTCTAGGAAAATCTATAGAAAGTGGTGTCTCTGTCATAGATTCAAGTAAATATTCACCCTCAAAGTTAGATCAACAAGATGGGTTTAGAAGTGCATATCTGTGCTCCCGGTGTTTGGGCGGCAGAGGAAAAAGGACCAGGAGCTGGCAACCAGCATGGGCTACATGGTGAGACTCTTCTCCTACCAGACAACCAATCAACCAACCATGACGACAACAAAACCCAAATCTGCATTAGAGATGGCACATGAGAGAGTTGTAATAAAGAAAAAAACTCGAGATGGCAGGACTAAGTAGATAGAGCTACAAACACTAAGAGCTACAGAAGCCAAAAGAAGTCAACTATGCTGCGTGTATGTGTGAAAATGTGGGTGGGATTGTGGATGGAGAGTAGGTAGGTAATGCACACACAGGGGCTTGCGTGGAGGAAGAGTACCAGTCACGGCATTTGGGACAGTGGGCTTTGCCTTCTCATACTTTCTTTTCCTGTACGTCCGAGCATGAGCACACACTAGGCAGTTCCTACCATGCTCATTGCACATGGGCATGGTCCAGAGCAGCAGCATCTGGCCTGGGCCAGCCTACGGCACTCTTCAGTTTGTACCATACACCTAGTGCGCTTCCAGCAATGCAGAGGGGTTTGAAAGGATCTCTTCTTATCCATTTGGGAAGTTGGGGGGGGGGGTCATTTTTAGTTTACTTTTCCTGCAATCACAGACCGGTGAGACTCAAGTAGCATTTCAGCACGGTCCAGCCAACACTCCCGCGTCTTCGTCAACACTCATTTTTACATAAAGCTTGGTTTTAAAATCACAGCCATTGCTTTAAGAGTCACTTTAAAATGCCACCATGTCACTGAAAGGAAAGCAGCCTGCTGTCTGGCATTGAAACTCATCTGTCTTATCAGCACTAGGGTTTTTTAATTGCAATGGTTAACATTCTGACTAACACAGGACTAAAACTCTTGGACAGTATTCAGAGCAACAAGGCGATGTCATGCTGGATAAGAAGGGCCCCTGAGCTCAGCTGCACACTTCTCTTCTGTCCAGGGGAGAATTCAAATAAGCAAGGACGGAGGTAGAGGGGAGCAGAAACCATCATCTGGGATCCTGTCTTCCAAGGAGCTTGTTGATACTCCCGGTGGTCTTTGAATACCCCTACTGTCACAGCATCGCACCCTTATCAAATGATAATTTTGAAACACTCAATAGACGAATCATGAAAGAAATAAGTAGAAATTCAAATAAACATAAATTATTTGAATATCCTATTTATCAGTTCAGTATGTCCTGAACTCCTAATAAGACTAAGTCATAGAACATTAAAATGAATATAAAATATTTAGTATGGCTAAATATACAATACTTATTCATTGCAAACTCGTATTAGAAAGGACAAATTCATAGGTCCCAAACCAACCAAACATTATCTTCAACACCTCTCTTGACAGAGAACAAAGGACTGGTGTGTCAAGCCATTCTTTATAGGGGTCACATTCACCGTCATATACCTTGTCTGCTGGGCGGTTCTTGCTTTAGTTAACTGGGAACCTTCATGTTTTAGCTGTCAAAGCTGAGTAAAAGAACAATTATTTAAACTCATTTAAACATAGGTCTGAAGTTACTACACAGGGTTTGGGTTACAGTCCTTCATGGGGCCCACCTCCTGGCAGGTCTCATAGCCAACATTTGTGAGACGGGTGGTGTGCCAAGTTCTGTTATGAGGAGCAAGAGCAGCCCCTCTCTATAGTCAAGACTCTCCTAAGATCTGCCCAACACTGTTGTATTTAACACTCCTAACGAACTCTTGGAGGGCACGTGCCTACTGTCAGAATCTTTTTGTCGTGGAAGATTCCATGGCAGAGGAGGAAGCTACTGAGTTCAAACAGAGAAGCAATGATTCAAACCTAGGAAACCTAATTTTCAAGCTCCTTCCACTACCTCTGATCTCTCTACACGTGCCCCAGTATAAGACCACAGAACAGCACCCAGCTTCCTGTCCCAGGAAGTCCGAGCCAACGGTATTGCTGACATCGTCGTGACTGAGCTACCACACTGCGGTAAAACTGCTTCCAGAGCTACCCACGTTCTTTCCTTGCTAAAAAGATAATAAAGATTTACTGGTCCTCGGCTCCAGCAACCTGGGATGCTGGCGAAAATTTGATGGAAACTTTAAAAAACTGCATTCTATTTTTCCAGACAAGACTAGGATGATACTGTACAGGGCTAGCTATGTTCGCTGGATACTCTATTTATTGAGATTTTTATTTTTTATGACCAAAGTGGGTATTTGGTTATGGCTGCTTTAAAATTCTTCTGAAATAAAGATTAAAGTTGTGGCTTAAAACAGGGAACTCTGGGGCCTCCATTTCCCATCTGTCTGTATTATAATGGACACCAAATTACTTTCCAGGGGGTACTGCAGGTTGCCTGGGACTACTCCTATGGCTCATTGCTAAGCAAAGTCAGACATGCTTCTACTGAGACATATCTCCCTGTTAAACACTACAGCTTCCATGAGACAAGCTTAATTCCACCCCAGCCTGGCCGGAAAGGCACAAGGCTTAGTCTGTCCTGACAACACTGAACAGCTGGCTTCCATGTAGAAATCCTCCAGCTCTTCACTGATCCAGAAAAGTCTTTCAAAAGCTTGCCTGAGGAGCGCATACCTACGGAGGAGTCTGCTCCTAAAGCCATGGATATTCCTCATGCCAGCTGGTCTTTCTTCTTTTGGACTCTAAACATGCCAGGAATGTGTGTACACCCACCCACGTACACACAACATGAAAAAAAGTCCTCCGGGCTTCATCCCGGAATTAAAGGCGGAGGACAGCAAAGTGACAAATCTGGAGCACTTCAGATCAAATTTGATGAAAACACTCCCCTTTTCTCACAGAATCGATTTTCAGTCAATGCTGTCTGGGTCGGTGCTCTGGTCCTGGCTGAGGGATGGGGCGGGCAGCAGCCGAGAAAGGTTATCATGGTGTTTATGACGAGGATGTTGTTCTTGACACTGGACAGCCTCCCTTCTAGAAAACCTTATTGGAGATATTTCTCTTTGGTCTCAATATCAGCAGGATGGAGCCAAGCAATTGGTTTTGTCTCACTTATGAACACCATGAATCACGCTTGCCTCCTACCCTGGGCTTTTGCAAGGCAATGCCAGACATGTGGCTTCCCTGTAAAGGGGGCTGGATTCAACTCACTGCTGATCCCATCTCCCCCCTCAAGAACAGCTTTTGATTTCCTCTGTCTATTGATTTTATCTTCCTTTGTTACAATGAATAGATTTTTACTAGTGTATTCCAAGTAAGATTTTCTGAACGGATAAAGATCTAAATCAATAACTAATATCTTTGATGTTTTCCCCCGAGGGTTATTCTCATAATCCCTTCACTGCCTGAGAGGTCCCTGAAATTATCCTTGACTCTCTTTTCCTCCTCTTGACTATGGTTGACGATGTTTCAAAATCAAACCTCTGAATTTTGCCTGCCAGTCTCTCAGCTCCAGGCATGGGATTTTCTCTCCTGGGCCACTGCAATGACTTACTTGGTTTCATTTTTGTCTAATCATCCCATATCTGTCCTTAGGCTCCCAGTAATGCATAATATCCTTCAATGGCTTCTCTTCATCCTTACAATCCAAATTCCTTAACAGACAATGCAAGAACGTAGAAGATCTAGAATGCGTACTTCTTGACCTAGTCAGAGTAATGCCAAGGCATTAACCCTTCTTAAGACATTTGTTTATCTTATTCTCCTGGCATTGGGTATAGTTACTCTTCATTTCCAACTAACATCAACTCACTCAACCCTCATTTGAAATGTTCCCAGTGGGATGAAATTTTCTAGCCTTGCAATGTTTGGTTCAATTTCCACTAACCGGCCTCCAGTAACCTTTATTGCTTGGGAAACACAGATGGTTGCATTTGTCCACAGTTACTATACTTCTTGCCATGGGATAGGAAAGGAGCTGTGTATGTTATGTCTTCAGCTTTACGCCCTGAGTTGAGCACGGTGCATGGCTTATTATAGGCATTTAGTAAATATTGGCCCAATGATTGAATGAAGTAGGCTAGCATTGCAACCATAGCAAAGAAAGGCGCGCGCGCGCGCGCACACACACACACACACACACAGTTTTTTAACCTAAGGAAGGCTGCTTTTAAAGCAGATGACATTCATTACATGACAAATGGAGAAGCAATTCTACCCACTAGAGAACTCAGTTTCTCAGGCTTCATTGAACTGCTCCCTAGCTTCTGGGAGACACTCTGCACCCTTCTTTACAGAATTCTTCTTCCTGCAGTCACGTTCATATGTGGTAACAGATCAAGATTTTAGCAAATGAGGTATTGGGTGCACAGATAGTGAGACACAGGCAGCAAAGTGTAGAGAATGCGGAAATCATCACCAAAGGGGAGAAATCCCAGGGCTGTTTTTAAAGGAGAAAAAGAACAGAATACTATCTTCAGAGCTGTAAGATGAGGGACTTTTAGGCACAAGAGAGATGCTGACAGCACACACAAGATCAGGTCAATTAAGTAGCCACCGTTGACACACGCACACACTCAACTAGTTAGCTACCTCCTTCTAACAGCTGCATTTGATAGACTTTAAACAGTCATTAAGAGTAAAGCACACTACTTTTTTGTGCTCTACTAAAATCCAGAAAGCACTGTCAATTACACAGTGACACAGTGTTTTGTTGACTCTCGCTCTTCATTTTATACTTCTTAAAACAGCTCTTTTAGATGCAGACATAGGTTTTTAAGCACTTGTCCTTACCCATCAAAAAGGAACCATGAGCAAATTACATTGTCTAAGACACTTCTAAAACGTCTTTATTCCCAAGCTCTGGCAGTTTTCCTTGCTTTCCCACTGAGTCTTTAGTCAGTGTGCTTTGCTTTCACGCAGTGCCATCCTCTATGACATAAAGAACAGTGGCCAGGTAGTCAGTCTTAAGGGTCTCTACCATTGTTTCTAAGCTTCTAACACAGGCTAGTGTGCACGCTACAGCGTTCTGGGTTTTCTATGAAGACCTTAACAGAAGGTGTTCTGAGATCTGGTCTTCCCTTCTCTGGCATACTTGCCTGGTGAGCTTCCATTCAGCTGGAATCAAGCACTGCTCAAATGCAAAGAACGATGTCTTTGTTGGAACTTCTTCCCACAGCCTTTACAAGATGCTACAAGTTGTAAGCTGGACCATGATTTTAGGTGGAGAAAACTGGATGTGTTTGGTGGAATTGTATTCACCTTAATATCATAAGATGCAAGGCATGCTTCTAGAGCAAAAAATAAAATTGCTGCAAGAAAAGAGCATTTTAGGAGGTGGGGAGAATGGCTTTGCTTGTGAAGTAGTTCCTGTGCAAGCATCAGGACCTGAGTTCGGTTATCCAGCATCCACATACAAGGTGGGTGTGCTAACATGAACCTGCAACCTCAACACTGAGTGCGAGTGGGGTGTTAGGGCAAGGCAGGAGGTTCACCTGAGCTCCTTGGTCAGATCATCCTAGTAAGGGAACTCCTGATTCAGGGAGAAAGACTGTCTAAAACAATCAGGTAGAAAGCCAGTAGTTGGTGAAAGGCAGGGACAGCCCAGATTAGCAACATGTAAACATTCTCTCACTTTAATAGAAGCTTGTTCTAGCATTCATTTAGAATATCAGAATCAATACCCCAGCAGATTTCTGCCCTGGTGTGCAGTGGCAGGTTGGACAGCAAAGGAGAATGCTTCTTGTCCCTTCTGTCTGCGTTCATAGTCTAGCAGAAAAACATTGGTCATGTCCATGAGGCGATGCAAACCACCCCAAAGTTGATGGCTATCTTCAGATCACCTCCAAACTTAGGTTTCCTTTGGGGCTTGAAAGGAAGGACAATGAATATCAGTATAGATGGAGATAATTTGGCTCAGGGAATGTACATGTCAATGAATACCATCCATGTGCTTTTGAAATATCCCCAGTAGCTCGCCATCTTGGAAGTAACTGAAAATTTCAAGGGTTGCTTGGACAAAAGAATTCCCTCATGCCCATCAAGTCACACTGCAGCAATCACCCATACTCCTGGTGCTCACAGGAGAAACGGAGTGGTGTGGGGTCAAAGCGTTAGATAGCTCAGTGGCCACGGGCAATCCACTCCTGAAGTTAAATATTATTTTGACTTTCAGATACAACTGAAACACTTCCTCGAACGATGCCAGTAAATTATCCTCAAAAAGATTTATATAAATATATCTCTTAGTAGATGAAATCCAAACAGTATTAGGATTGATTCCTTGCATCTGAATAAACAAGATGGATTTGATAATGAATTCTGGACTTCCTTACTGCATGGTCCTGTGTGGATTTAGCTGGTAAGAAAATAATCCCGCACAGTCCTTGGGAAGACTGTGGGAGCTGGAAGGAGTGCCAAGACATTCTAAACCTCTCCCCATCCCCACTTGATCTCCTCTGTCCAACTCATAAAATGCACACAATGTGTGCATATTGGAAAATCTACATGGTTTATGTCAACGTCGAGCCAAGCCCAGCCTGTATGTCTTCCACATAATGTAGCTCATTGTTTCCCTGAGAAACAAGGATGAGATATTTTGATACCTGGGGCAATGCTAAGATTATTCAATTTGAGCACAGTAATTAAGAACAGATTCTTAGTAATAATACTTGATCAGCTTAAACCAACCTACCGTGCACAAAATAACCCTTCCTCCAAAGGTTTTGAAACTTAGTATCTTTTAAAATGGAAAGGCCAAAAATTATTTCTTTCCCGGAATAAGACATAATTATAGACTCGTGAGGCTATCTGTATCTACAAGACTAAACTATGCAAACGAATTGGCTATGGTTCCCCTTCACTGTGTCACCTGTGTTCTTGTTGGGTAAAGTCTTAATATTTAAAGCAAAGTTTTTCATAAAATTAAAAAAAGTGGTACCTTCAAAACATTTCTGAAAGGTGGCTATAATGCAGAGCAAAAAAATTATTGAATTAAAATAGCTGATTTTTGTTCTAGAGATATCTCAGCAGCTAAGAACACTTTCTGTTCTTGCAAAGGATCTAGGTTTAGTTCCCAGCACTTACATGGTGACATCTAACCACCTGTAGTTTCAATTCCAGGTCACCCAATACCCTTTCCTGGCCTTTGAAGGTACCAGAAATGCACTCATATACATAAAATAAAACATTTTTTAAGTACCTGAATTAAACATGCAATTAAAATAGCTGAATTCAGATGCTGAGTTCTTCAATGATTTGGGCTATCTCATGGCTGTTCACTTCTTTTTAAAGTGCCTCAGAAACAGAAAAGCAGAATCCAGTGCTCCAATATACGTGATTGCTTAGTAACAAGAACATAGACAGTGTTTTATACCATGTCCTTGCTTGCCTCTCTTGCTGCAACAATACTGTGACTGATAGCCACTTTTGCAGGAAGGGTTTGCTTCATCTTACAGGTTATGATCCACCATCAAGGCAAGCCAAGACAGGAAGGAAGTCAAGGTAGGAACTTAGAGGCAGGAACTGAAGCAAAGGCCATGGAGGGTATGTCTTACTGGCTTACTCCTCGTGTTTTGTTCAGTCTGCTTTCTCATTCACTGCAGGACCACCTGCCCAGGTGTGGCACTGCTTATTGTGGGTTGGGGGCTCCCACATCAATTATTATTCAAGAAAAAAATGCCCCCACAGACTTGCCCACAGTCCTACGTAATGGAGGTAACTCATCAGCTGAGGTTCTCACTTTTGGATGACTTTATTTGTGTCTAGTTAACCAAGACTAACAAGCGCATATCATAGTAAGTAACAAGGAGAGCAGCAATCAGAGCGACATCAGTCAAATATAATTTGTTGACAAGTATTTCCCTCAGACACGGTCAACTGTCAACTTCCAAGCATATCCATCACCCCACCTCTTTCTGGGGTGGGCCCATTCCTAGTATGACCCTCTATATCTGTCAAGGGCCAAATCAGATACTGTAACCTAAAGAATTCCATGTCAGATAGTGAACCAGACACTGGAGAGCTGGAAAGAAAAGCAAAAACTACAAGTATTCTAAGCTGTCATTGTAGCATGCAGCTGTCACTCCTTTTGTAGGGAAACATGAAGGGCAAGCTAAAAAAGGGACTTGGTGGGTCTCAGGCCTCAGGCTCAGAGGAGACCTAGTGGGGCTGGTAGTCCTAACAGGGAATGATGATCTAGAACCCACGGCTGCAACACATACTGATAGGTAGATAGAACAACTACTGATTTTTATATCATAATCTTATAACCTGCTATCTAGCTCAAAGTCTTTATCAGCTCTAAGAGTTTTTTGGTGGCTTAATTAAAGTGCCATACAGAATTATATAATCTTTAAATAGGGATAGTTTGATTTCTCATATTTGTTTTACTTTTTAATTTTCTTGAGTTTAAATTTCAAATAGTTTATTGAAGAAAAGTTAAGGAAGTTAACATTCTTGCTTTGATTTAAAAATATATCCTGAGATATTCCCTATTAAATATAATGGCTTTGGGTTTGTCATATATATATATATATATATATATATATATGACATATATATGATATGTCATATATTCTTTATAATGTTGTCATATTCCTTCTACTTTTAATCTTCATGATTTTTTTTTATCTTGAGGTGCTGTAGAGCTTTGTTGAAGGTCTTTTCTACGTCTACTGAGAACGATCTTGTGATTTCTGTCCTTCGGTTGACAACTGAACAATTACCCTTTCTGATTTGCATATGTTGAACCATCTTTGATTCTTGAAATAAAAGCAGCTCGGCCCTGCTATACTATTTTTTAATATGTTCTTGAATTTGGTTTCAGAGTATTTTGTAAAGATTTTTGTGTCTATGGTCATCAGACAATTGGAGATTCATTTTTTATCAAGTGTACAAATCAAAGAATGCCAAGGTTAAAAGCTTTAATCATATGTATCTTAATAGAAATAGTATCACATTATGACATTAGTAAGGTGTTTATTTTCATAAACATTTTAATAAAAATAGATATTGTTAATTTAATAATTTAGCATCACTAAATTTAATAATTTAATAACATAGTATCACTGTTAGTGGATCATACCTGTTGCCATTTACATATGAAAAATACTGAAATAAGTGATCTGTGTGTTGTATCACTGATATCCTGCTCTGAGTTATCACTGTCATTGCTTACTGGAGAAATGCTGACTTCTATAGGCTAGGCATCTTGTTCAAGATACTGTCACTGGTGTGTGGCATTGAGGCGACATGATCTGTCTTGGCATTTCCAGAGTTCAAGTTCTATGCTCTACAGCTTACTCTTTCCATGCTGAACAAGTTTTCTGCAGAGGGACCTGCTTGGATACTAAAAGATAAAATGACTGAAAGACATACAGATGTACAACTGAGCTATAGTAAGGCTGATTCTCAAGCAATTGTCAGAATTAATTTAATTACTACTGTCTTACAGTGAATGAAGAGATGGCTTAGCATGTCAGCGTTCATACTGCTTTTACAAAGAACCTATAGCCTCTGTAAGCAACTGACTTTATACGCACATGTGGGCACACACACAATTAAATTTGGTAAAATAAAATCGCTAAAAATGCTTTACAGTTAACTTATATAGGTTAAATTTAAGTTTTTTGCATAGTCTATATACAAACTAGAAAAACTACAGAAGGGGCATCAGCATTGTCCAAAGTAAGGTCTCAAGACCTCTATATAAAAATGCTGTATCAAAGTCTGATAATCTGCTCATCGGTCCATTTCCTTTTCTTTCTGCTACTAAGTTATGTGTTTCCTAAGATCCTTTACAGTTAGGTGTTGCCACATGACCAAGTTCTACCCAACAGGTTTGCTAATGGGAATGGCTCCCTAATCTGGTTCATGAAACCACCCATGGCCATTTCTCTCCCTTTTTCTCTCCCTCTGGGTGAGCAATGATAACGGGATGAACTGAAAGGTCCAGACCCACGATAGGGCAAACTGGGCACCTAGCTCCTGCTGTGAGGATGTCTACCTGGTGAACTCAGCCCTGTCTGGGCTCCTCTGCTGGTCAGAAATGGACTTCTTTCCTGCCTGAGCCTCTTCGTGTGTGCGTGTGTTGTCTTTACTCCAGAATTCATCTCCCACAGAATCCCATATATTCCCAGAAACACTGACACCCAAGGAATAGCAGCTGCCATGTAGTAAGCTCTCGGCAAAATAGTAGAAAGTGATTGAAAACCACACACATGTGCTTGCCAAGACCTACGTGATCCTCACAGCACACGGGAGCCTAAGCAGCTGGTCTGAGTCAACTTAGACTAGAAGAAGAAAGTCCCAAAACATAGAGCAAGTTCATAGGTGAGCGAGTTTGCCAACAAAAGGGAAAGTTGGATCACAAAGGAAAAGGCAGAAGACAACAAAGCCCTGTATGAAAGCATTCAAGCCACGGCCTCCTGAGGTAGACTTGTAGCTCTGCTCACCTACCAGCCTGAGAGGTAGTCAATCATTATGCTCATGATGACAAGTCAGCTGTCAAAACTTACATTACATTCCCTAAGCTCGGTTAAAAGATACCAGAGAAATTTCATAAAGTGTTTGTCAAAACATGAGTATTCTGGGAAGACTATAATGGGTGTTTTGGAGCTAACTGGAATCTTACTTAAACGAATAAACATCCAAGTTTTCAATGGTGGCATATTTATGTGATCAGATGGTACCGTGCCACCAACATAGGGGTGCAGTGAGATCACCTGGGAGATGCATGCTGTCATTTTCTTCTTGCTAGAGGTAATAATGCAAAAGCTGATGAGGTGGCTCAATGGTTATGAGCCCACCCTACTCCCTCAAAGAACCTGAAATCCATTCCCAGCCCCCACACCAGGAAGCTCACAATGCCAATATCTCCAACTCTGGGGGATTTTGGTGCCCTCTTCTGGCCTCCTCAGGCAACAGTGTTCATGTGGACATCCTTACACACAGACAAGCACATAGAAATTATTAAAAATAATACAAACATATCGTAAAACAATTGGTAATATACAGAAAAGAAGGTGCCAACTCTGAGAAGTAGCTCTGATGGGTTTTGAAATAGTGTTTATAATACTTAGTGTATATTAACTCAGACCAGCATCTGCACAAAGACGAAGTGGCCCAACCACAGGGCGGATGGAAAGAGCAGTCTCTGTCTCACTGTGAGGAAATGGCAGGAGAGTGGAAATTTGATGGTCATGTTCTTCCAAGCCCTCCCTGCAAATGCACCGAGGCCTATAAACAGCCGGATCCATTATTCACAAGATACAAGCAGAAGAAAGAGCAGAGACTATTATATCAGAAGCCTCGCCTTACTCGGCAGAATGTATGAGTGATGCCCTTTATGACGCCACAAATCTTACGGGTTTTTTTGCACATGTATACACTAAACAGCTGCCACTTCTTTTTATACCTGTTATGAATTTTTAAAAAGTGCTATCAAAGCACTTGTTTTACTATCCTTTTTACTGTCTTTCTCTACTTTACAGAGGGTCTCAGAAGCCTGGACTCACCCTGGAGCTCATTAGGAGGATTAAGGCCAGTGTGTGTAGACTCCGGGGACGTGGGATATTTGTATTCAGTGTAAACTTTGGGGAACCAACAGGAAAGCTCTCTGACATTGAAAACCATTCCAAGAAAATATTTCACCTTTAGAAGAAAAAAAATTTTGAAGGAGTTTTTCTTCAGTGCCCCTTAAATTTTTAAAATATTTCATGCTTTTTAATTAAACAATCTGTACTATGGCCAGATCTATAAATTTTTAGCAAATGTACATGACCATAATTTATATTGAAAACTATAGACTCTGGCTGACAAATAGAAGCTCCCTGAAAGTCATATCTCTTCTTCCTGGGGCAAATGCAACCTTAATATTAAATACTGGAGATTAGTATTATGTGTGTATAAACATGTGTGCATGCATATACACATATTTGGGCACCAGTATCAAACAATATTGGCAATTTTGTACCTGGGATTCACCCAAATTGCTTTGTGTGACTGCACTTTATTATTTTTCTTAATGTATAATAGTCCATTGTTGGCTAGACCATTTTTTTAGGGACATTTATATAAACTTGAAGTATTTACTTGGAAAGTACTGGTCCAGATAAGTGACATCTTATTTAGGGTATCTGTACATATTATTTTGCAAACTCTGAGAAAAAAAAATTGGCTTAGCGGGTGGTCCATGCCTATAATCCCAAGAATTAGTGTACTGAAGTAAGATGACCATAAGCTGGAAGCCAGCCTGGGTTACACAGCAAGACCATCTAAAAAAATAAATAAATAAAATCTAATTTTTATGTAAATCTGCCCTCAAGAATGTTGACTGAGGGATGAAGTCTATGCCTAAATTTGAGAATACAAAATACACGTAAACTTTGTCCGTCTATCACACTGCAAAGTGTTATGTGGAAAGAATTAATATTAATAAAACTTACTTAAAAGTTTAATAATGACATTGATTAATTACATTTAACTGTAGAGTTCAAAGAAGAACATATGTTCATACCTCTTAGGCTCTACCTATAATCTAGATGGATGTGTGTATACAGCTGTTAACAGAAATCAGGAGCAACAATGGTTGAGAATCAACTCCTCCTACACCTCTTTCGTAGGCTAAACCAAATAGAGACCATCTGATGTGGCCCTTCAGGAAAGGTGTGGAGTCAGGGAAGCGTTCCTATGACCTTCCTATGACCTTCCTGCCTTTTGGAGTAGAAAGCTGCATGCACCAATGGAGGGGTAATTTTGTTAGGTGGGTGAAAGTCAAGCTCTCTGGAATCTTTTCTGAAGTGCACTGTGTTCATCGCTGCACCCGGAACACTGGAGAAGTGAGGCCAAGACAGCAAAGACCCTGACTTTCAGGGGCCTCCCGTGACACGTTGGCCTCAGGGCTGAGTATACACAAGCATTTATGCATCACCAACTACAGGATGAAGTTCTTTTCTTTTTATCCTGACAATACTACTGAAAAAGTCAGAGGAAAATTGACAGTAATGGGAAAATCTTAATAGCATAATGCTATCTAGGAAGATATAATTTGATTCAATGATACATATGCATCTTAATCTGCGTACTTTTCAGATGAACTTTTTCCCCCGGTAAGTTGTTCTTCTCTGAGACATTATAAATGCAACGCTTCACTCTGAGCTTTCCTGTTCTGTTGCATTACTGTTGCTCTTTGGATGTGTGCCGAAGCCTTCATCTATTCCCCTTACCCACTACTGAATGGGAAAAGCTACAGGTACAGGCTTATGTCATCATGCTTGGCTTTGGTCAAGAAAGCAAAGAAGGTGGGAACATAGACAGCTCTCCCGAGGGAGGTAGGAAAATGATTTTTCTCGAAAGTCAAGTGCCCAGGGGAGTACCTGCTTGCTCTTCCCTCTGTTCATGACCTCCAATCATGACTTCTCCATCACTTTGCCCTCCCAGGCCACCTTGTGTTGTTTTCTAATCTCTGAGGCTACAGAGGGAGGAGGCCCATGACTCTGCTTATGTCACTTAAGTTGGACTTGAGTAGGGGGTATTATTACAGAGGATAACACAGGAGACATAACGGTGTGGTTACTCAGGATGGACGGCTTCACTGCCATGTGCTGAACATTGAGATCTGGGTTGATGTGCTTTGGCAGCGAAAGACGAGAAAGTATTTCAGGCTCTGTAAGCCAGCTGCCGCTGTTCTAGCTCTTCAGCCTTCCCGTTGTGACCCAGACTCAGCCACAGACAGCGTGTATGTAAGTGACTGTGCTATAACGTTAGAACTTTGTTTGCAAACCCAAGGGTCTGGCTGAATTTGGCACACTGGCAAGTCTGCCAATCCCATTCCAGGCTCATTTTTTTCCTCATAATCTTCTGGGATAAAGAAACTGAGCCATTGGAAGTGGTGGTACATGCGTTTAATCTTAACACTTGGGAGGTAGAGGCAGGCATATCTCTGTGAATTCAAGGCCAGCCTGGTATACAGAGACAATTCTAAGACAGCCAAAGCTACACAGAGAAACCCTGTCTTGAAAACCCAAAAAGAATCTGAGCCATAGAAAGGTGTTTAGGTGGGATTCTTTATCCATTGTTACTCAGGTCAGAAGAGCTCTCGCTCTGCTTCTTTCCCAGAGCCAGGAATAAATGAGGCTAGACCAGAAAAAACAGTCACTGATGGAAGATTGCACACAGCAGAGGGCTCTAACCTCTAAGTCATTCACTATGATTTGATGTTCACGAAGAGGTCTGTTGGACCTGAGTAAAAGTGGGAATCTTCAGTTGTGTAACTTGGTCCACCTATTGGACCCCTAAGAGTGGGAACAGGGGTTGTCTCTGACTCTTTTACAATCTTCTGGGACCCTACACCTCACACTGGGTTGCCTTGCTGAGCCTTAATACAGGGGGAGGTGCTTAGTCATACTGCAACTTGATATGCTATGTTTTGTTGATATTCATGGGAGACCCACCCCTTCCTAAATAGAAACGGAGAAGGAGAAGAGGATCTGGAAGTAGGAAATGAGCAGGGAGGGGCTGGGAAGGGAGGAGAGAGGGGAAACTGAAAAATAAATAAATAAATAAATGTATTAAAATATATAGAAATTTTAATGAAAATATTTTTCTGAAGAATACTATATTGAACTCTGTAAACTATTAACAATATATATAGTTAATAGCTTTCTACTAAAATATGCTAGTGAAAATTTTAAAAAGTGGGAGTCTTTATAGAGTAGGTGGGCTGAAGAATTCTTGCTTGAAATATCCACTCTTTTCTCCTGCCTGCCATTGCCTACTTGAAATAACTCAGTCCTCAGGTGTCCCCGCCTGAGAAGCCTCCTGAACATCTGCCGACACACTCAGAAGCTGCATGATGGGTACAAGCAAGGAACACTGAGTACACCATTTCCATGGATCTGTGAGAAATAGCTGACCTATTCATCTGATGCCATATCTAGAAGTCTATAGGACTGGGGGTAAGGCCAGGTGGATGTCTGCCCTTTAGTCTGCCCTGTAGTCCAACACTGGAGCTTGATGATGCTCAGAATTCAGGAGCCAAAGTCAGTTCAGCTTTCCAGGAACTTTTCAAAAAAAAAAAAAAAGAAAAGACAAGAAAACACTAACGTTGAAGGGGCGTCATCTTTGACTTAAGACCTGGATGTATACTGCCGACAGGGCAGGAACACGGAGAAGTTGGGCTCAAGTGGTGTCAGAATGCATCTAAACTCTATATACTCTAGAGGATGCTCAGGGGTCTGTTTTCAATCTACCAGTACATCAGAAGGTGACTGCATGAGGCCATTTGCAGGTTACAGAGTTAGGAAGTGGTTTTCATCTCAGTTATTCTCATAGACAATGTTAATAAGCTGACCCCACCATAATTAAACCATGTCACTATTTTATCAGAACATTCAAGTGACCTTCTGAATTTCTTATTGTTGTTTCTTTCTTTCTACCTATGGAAGTGATATGACCTGATTATTTGTTTAACTCGTGGTTATCCTTGATCCCTCATTGTTGCCTTCTTTGTCAGTTCCTCTGCTTTAATGGCCCCAAGAGCCCTCCAGCACTTTCCAGTTCATCTCCACAGAGAGTCATGACACACTACATTCCAGGCCACCAAACCTCTCCTAACGCCGGATCCCTGCATTGTGGACCAAGCTTGAAAACCAATGAGCAGCATTTCTTGTGCTGCCGCTGTTGCTTGTTCTTCCTCTGCCTTCCAGATCTCTCATGTTCTTTTAGACACACTGCTGAAAGCAAACCAACAAAAGCTAGAAAGTCTACACAGCAAGGTTACTGGTGAGGGAAAGATTTCTCTCCCCACCCCATTTTATTTTTGGCTGTCAGGAATAGAACCCAGGTCCACATGGGAACCCACAGGCTGACTGAAGAGGTTTCAGAGGAATGGAGATAGAACAGCTCACCTTAAAGCTGACCCCATCACCTCATGACTGCTGTATGCCTCACACACCACTAGTACGCCCTTCCCTTCCTTCTCTATGTTCTGTCCAGTGTGTTTCTGAGAGCACAGGGAACATCATCACTGTGTGGGCACCCCTACATTAATCACCTTAAGTTCCTAGCTCATCCTCCCCACCCTGGCTCAGGGAAGAGCAGCTTGCCTTATCTTCTTCCCTCCTTTTTTGTCCTCTTTCCTCAGCATCTTGTGTTTTAGACACAAGTGATCCACCCCTGAGTGATGGAATAGCTAACATCAAATAAGACCAAACTCCAAACACAAAAGCAATTATTGGTTGAGAAAAGGTGGTGAAATTTTTATGTATGGTGGGACCAATGGAAAGTGTGATGGAGCACCTTGGAATTGGTGACGGACACTCCCTGTGAAGAGTCTGGAGATGCTGGCTTTGCACAAGACATCAGTTTTAATGAACCCCACCCCCAACTTTCCCCTCAGTTTCCTCAGTGGCCTCCAGCCTGCCACAAGCATTTATGCTGCCTTCCAATACCCTCAGTCACCACACACATTCTCAGTTTAACCCACTTATTGTCCATTCATTCCCCGAGCATCCCACAGTCCGGAAACAAGCATTCTTTTCAAAATAATCACCATTAGCCCAATGAAACCTAATCCAGGCAACCACTGGGTGAAGTCCTATGGGGATACTTGAAAAATATAAGACCAGCCATCCTGAACGATCATACAACAAAAGGCAATGGGGAAGTTAGTTAATATTCTCCTATTTAGACTTATAATGTTGAAAATAACAATTGTAGCTGCAGGAAATGATGATAATTAAACAGACCAGTCACAGGGAGCAGAGAGGGGACAAGGCACTGTGCCATGACCCAGCCTCATATTCCTGCTGTGGAAAGTTCCCAGGGTTCCAAAGCTGTCTGAGTGATTTCAACTACACTGAGTTCTATAGCAGAAATCAGAAATGCTCCTGCTGGGGAAACTCCTTTAGCCAATGGCTTTTGAGATGCTGGACCAGATTAGGCATGGCCTTAGGTAACAAAAACATGCACACTTTCTCTCTCTCTCTCTCTCTCTCTTTCTCTCTCTCTCAGCTGCTGGATTCTTCCCTGCTCATGCAGTGGACTATAATCTGTGGGTCTGCACCCTTAAATAAAGAACTCTTTATTATACTCAATTCTGAGCTAGTGTGGGACGACTCTATTTACATTCACCTACATTTGGTGCACCAAGGTGGGCTGACTACATCCACCTGAGAGAGCTTGAAAAGAAATTCTAGACAGGAAAGAACAGAATTTAGTGCAGCTTCTTGGTAACCACAATTTTTTCGGATGGGCTCTGTTTGCTAGTGGTGACCATGTTTGCCATGGCTCCTTTAACAGAAGGCTTACTGACTCTACTTAGGAAACAGCGGTTTACTGGTTTGTGCTAGTTGTACAAACAGATCTGGTTCTTTCAGGAGGCAAAACATTTAAATGGGGTTTGTAAGCAAAGTGCTAGTGGTCAATCGATGGCAAAGTGAACTGGCTGTGACCCTTGAGCTGGGGAAGAGAGTATGACTCTTAAAGCTGCCAGTAAACACACCTCTGCCATGTTGAACTGGGCGGAGCAAGCAGGCAGGGCCACAAAGTTGGTCTTAGCCAAACACACTTAACATTAAAAAATAAAAAGTGCTCCTGGTCAGAAAATAATTACAAATATGCAATAAAGACACATTCAGACAGAAATAATCCTCTGGATAGGTCACAATGTGTTTAAAAATGTATGTAGGCTAGAGAGAGAGAGAGAGAGAGAGAAGAAAAAAAGTATAGAAAAAATAAAACAAAGTCTTTAAAGAGAAAGAATATAGACAGTCATAGATTAAAGGAGTAAAGAAAAATAAGATACATAAAGATGGAATATGCACAGAAAGTTTGGATTATGTATATTATTGTGTTTTCTTTGAATTTTTGACTAGAGACAGATATTTGATTGTGGGGACTGCTAAGTTAAATATATATATATATATATATATATATATATATATATATATTTTTTTTTTAAGGGTATCTTGGCCTCAAATTTGGGTCTAAGAATATGTTGCTTTAGAAAAGCAGTTCTGCTTTTGTTCCCACAGAGGATGAGAACCTGTGGATTCCTTCCAGACTAATATAGTTTGATGAACCAAGATCCCCCAAAAGGTCTCTGTGAAACCCCATAAAGTAAGAAGCAGTTTGGAGAGAACCATTCCCAAATTCCCAAATATTTTTTATAAATGTTTGTTTTCATTTAAAGGGGGATATGATAGAAATGAATACTTTGCACTAGTATGGATCTTGGTCTATTGAAACAAATTTAAGGTCAATTTTGTTATATGTATACTTCTGCTCTTGATTAAAGTATTGTGTTTATGTAGCTCATTTAAAAAGGTAATGTATAATTAAGATGTACATCTATAATGTTCAAGCTTGTAGTCATGTTAGTTAGGTTTTCTAGATGTACAGAGATAATATTTCAGATGGATAGGTATTCTTTAAACCTTTCAAACACTAACAGAATATGGCATTTAAAATGTTGTAAGAACATAGGACTTTTCATGACACATCTGCTCCTGGCAACACCAATCTACTTCAAGAGGATGATGGGCATCAAAGAGGATCCTTATGGAGTTTGTTAGTCATTTGGGCAAGAAACTGCTCTTGCCTGGATTGCTTGATGTTGTGCTGTGTGGACTGGACATGCAGGACCCATGGAAAAATGTCTGTTGTACTCGCCTAAAGGTGAGATGATACTTCGGGGTTCTTGCTTCATTAAAGAGTCTGCTAGACATTCTTCAGGACACAGAAGAAAGTGACTGACAAACTGCCAATATAGGTGAAACAGTCTTTCAAATTTCAAATCATGGAAAAGTCTGCCAGATACTATGGTCCTATAGGCTGGAGATGGATCCCTCAATGCTACAGAAGAATTTTGAATGACTGTCCAGGCAACAAGATATCTCTGTCAATTCAGAGTTTTGGAAGTTGTTTACAATACTCTTGTTTACTTTGGGATATTATATTCTTCTGGAGTCTTTGATGGAGTTGAAGAAAGATAGTTATAATTATAAAAGATAGATTAGATATAAAACTTAAGACTCACAAAGATAGAATAGATGATAGAGTACTTTCCTTAATTTGCCAAATGTAAATGGACTAAATATTGTAACTATAATTCTTACTTGATAACTGTTTTGTTGTATGTAATCTTACTATGTTAAAGTTAAAACCTCCCTTTTTAGTTAGACAGAAAAGGGGAGGTGATATAAGATTATACTCTGTATGCTGTGAATATGTTTTATTGCCATTGGTTAATAAAAAAGTTGCTTTTGGCCAATGGCTTAAGAGAGTAAAACCAAGCTGGAAATCCAAACAGATGTAGAGAAAGAGTAGGCAGAGTCGTGGAGATGCCATGTATCTGCCAAAGGAGACAGACATGCCCTGGAACCTTGCCAGTAAACCATGAGTCTCATGGTAATACACAGAATAATAGAAATGGCTTAATTTAAGATGTAAGAGCTAGCTAGAAATACACTTAAGCTATTGGCCAAACGGTATTGTAATTAATATTGTTTCTGTGTGATTATTTCACGTATGGGTGACCAGGAATAAACAAGCAGTCTCCATCTACACTGCCCTTCATTTCAAAGCATGGGAGAGAACTGGAAAGGTTCAAGGGAAGTGAGTTGAAGGGAAGTCACATTCCCCATTTTCTCCAGAGGCCAGTCTCTTTCTCCCTTTTCCCCTTTTTCTTTTGTTTGTTCAATATACCAGCTACCTTCCTCTGCCCCCTCCAAATCAAATCCCCAAATCTACTCTCAGTTCTTTCTAACTGCTTGGGCAACCGGCACCACTGGGAAATCGATCTTTTCATACAGACCTAAATGGTTTGCACTGTCATTTGGGCTGAAATAGATTTCTCCCAAGCTCTGGCTTCATGGAAAACGACAGACAGCTGGTCACTATGTTCCACACCATAAACCTATTGGGAGGATGGATGGCCAGGGCCTTGGCTGCACCACAGTCCCTTGGGAAGCTAGTTTCTGGCTCTAGCCCCAGAATATATTTTTCCTTAGTCAGCCATGGAATCCAAGAATTTGCATTTGGAGTGAGTTCCCAGGTGATGCTAAGAAGTCCTATGAATCACTCCTGAGTCTAGGACCTCAAAAGCTGTGTCCATGCTGCCAAGTTGTTGTGTCCGAATTGCTCTGTAAGCTCTCAAAAATCCAACATACCTTCTAGATGCTCTCCATAGAGGAATGGATACAGAAAATCTGATTATGTGTGCATGTGTGTATACACACATAGATGCAATGGGACTTTATTTGTCTATAAAAATGAAACTGTGTAATTTGTAGGAAAATCCATACACTGGAGATCATCATATTGAGTGAATTAAGCTGACTCAGAAAAAGCTATGTTTTCTTTCATGTGTGCATCCTGGATTTTATATAGAAACAAAATCATTGATTATACAAAAGTAGAAGAAAAACTGTGTATGAGAACAGAGAAAATAATGGATGGGAAGGGAGAGAAAGAGGACGATGGGTAAATAGAAGAGGTATGGTGAAAGTGTTTGTAGACTTGCACGCAGGTTGACTTTAACTACCAACTTGACACAACTTGAAATCACCCAGAAAGAACCTCAGTGAGGAGTTATCTAGGACAAGAGCATGCCAATCAGGGATTTTCTTTGTTACATTAACTGAGGTAGGAAGACTCAGCCAACTGTAGGTGCCAACATTCCATAGGCTGCAGTCCAAACTGTCTAAGAATGAAGAAAGCTAGCTATGTATAAGCAGCAATCCTGCAGAGGCATTTATTCTCTCTGCTCTTGGCCGTGGATGTAATGTGACTGGCTACTTAAGTTTAATGCTGTGGAACAATTTTTGTACACCGTGAAAATATATTGCTCTCATTGTTAATAAAAAGCTGATTGCCAATGGCGAGGCAGGACTTTCTGGGCAGAGAGAATGCTGGGAAAAGGACGGTGGAGTCAGAGATAACAACAAGCAAATCAGTGCATTATATGCTATGTAAATATAAAGGTCTGAGACATGAGAGTCAGGCATCCATATTCACATAATATGCCCTTGGACAGGGATACAGACAGGATCTGAAGAAAAGGAATCTGTGAAATAAGGATAGCAATCCCTGCTTTCTGGCACACCTCCACAGCATTGTTCTCAATTGATGAAGACACTTGATGAGCCAGTAACCACCTCAGCACTGGATAAAGAGAAGGTTTCCGCAGGTAGAACTGCAAGGTGAGGTAAGATGGTATCTATCCCTGGATGGCTGGAAGCAGGCTGAGGTAAGATGGTATCTATCCCTAGATGGCTGGAAGCAGGCTGAGGTAACCCAGTGAGAATGTTTATGGAGGTACTATCCTTAAAACTTCTGACTCCCCCATCTTTTCCTGCAGATCTGGACAAAACCCACTCTCCAGATAGTCTGCCCTTCAGACATTCTGTTCTTCTGGACTTGAGACGCAAACCAACCTTATCATTGAGATTTTGCTCTGAATATAGCCTTGTTTCTCCTGGGCAAGACAAGAAAATGCTTGAGTTTTATGAATTCATGTTTTCTGAGCACTTCTACTGACAACCAGTTCTGGCTACTTCATACATATCATTCTGGTCCCCAGAATGTTCCTTGCTAATTTATCATGTGCAAACTTCTAGAATGCTTGATTCAAGAAGCCTTCTGTTTGTATGAAAGCTTTCCATGATCTCCCCTACTTTTGGACTCTGATGGAAAGCCCTGAGCATAGTTCTCCTGGTCCTTAGTCGTCTGCTTAGTTCCTTGTGCATGGCAAAGGAGGATGTTGAGTGCTTTGTGTCAGTGTGTGGGTATCAATGGCTGTAGAGTCGTGCTCAGTTCTGGACAAGCAATGCACCTGTCACAAATTCTAGAACTTCCACAGGCCTCAGGCTGCTATCTACATAGTGGGCAGCATCCTAAATCCTTTTGGGTTTTATAAGACCATAGCTAATATACTTGAGATCCTACATTGATGTGGGAATCCCCTCTGTATGCTGTGATTACCATTAATGAATAAAGAAACTGCTTTGGACCTATAGCAGGGCAGAACTTAGCTAGGCAGGGAAAACTAAACTGAATGCTGGGAAGAAGAATGCAGAGTTAGAGAGCCACAGAGCCGCTGCTAGAGACAGACACACTGAAACTTTGCCAGTAGGCCATGACCTCATGGTGATACACAGATTAATGGAGATGGGCTAAATTAAGATGTAAGAGTTAGCCAATAAGAAGCTAGAGCCAATGGGCCAAGCAGTGATTTAAATAATATGGTTTCTTAATTAGTGAATTAAATAATATGGTAAATAATGTGATTATTTCAGGGCTGAGCAGCCAGGAACCAAGAAGTGGCCTCCTTACAACAGTACATGTAAGATAGACATTCTTTTTAAACAAACAAACAATCAGAAAAGCAAACTGTATCCCTGGTACTCTAGAATATACATCAGAAACAGTGAGCTTCTGCAGCTCATTTTGCTACAGTGGCACACTAGCTTTGAATGCGGACACATCCCTGTTCCCACCTTATCAATGTGGACACCTCAAATCTTTCAAGACCCTGATGAGTACTACCACCAAGTGTGCTGCCTCCCTGGCCTCACATAAGCAAGCTGCTCCCTGTCTCCTCTGGTGCCAGGACCCTGCGTGCCTCGGAGTTCTAGCTACCATGTTCTCCCTCATTCCTGACACTGAGCTTCTTAGCTTAGACAGAAATTCTACATACGAGGATTGCCCCACCACTTAGCACAGTAAGTGACTTGAGCCAGATATCCCCTCCTTGGTGTTTCTCCTCTGCCAGTCTGTGTGCCTCTGCCTGGCCTGGAATGTCGGCTGCAAGTCCACAGAGTGTCTTCTCCTTTGCATCACAAAACCTCCAAGAGGCAAGAGCTTTTTTAGAAGGAAGAGCCTAAGGTAGCAAACCCCGCGTGCAATAACACCCAAGATAAGCACGGGAAACCCAGATACACAAGTAAGGAAGTGTGGTCCTCGGCACCCCTGCACTCCACCCAACCGGTGGGGGAGATGAGAGCCAAAGGTTCATTAGGTACTAATGAGGAAGCAGAGGGTGCTCTGAACACAGTGTGCTGCCAGCGATGGTGGTGCCTTTGAG
Source organism: Chionomys nivalis (assembly GCF_950005125.1). Classification (NCBI taxonomy): domain Eukaryota; kingdom Metazoa; phylum Chordata; class Mammalia; order Rodentia; family Cricetidae; genus Chionomys; species Chionomys nivalis. The sequence continues at coordinate 43,806,738 of NC_080090.1, read as the reverse complement.
TCTCCGCATCTTCATGGCTAGAATTCTGTGAGATGATCTCCAAGCTGCATCCTTCCCTTTTAGGAGATCCTAAGAACTCTTAGCCCAGGTGGGAATTTGGGATAATGAGAACAACAACACTAAACAGAAAGGGACAAAATCTTCCCCCACCCACCCAGGCTCACTCTAGAATGAATGGACCAACATCATGGAGGTCTGAACGGTGCTGTGTCACAGGACGAATAATGAAGCAACTCCAACCCAATCTCCCTGTGGAGAAGGCAGCAACGCTGCTGCAGGATAGCAGGAGAATTCAAACAGGAGCTGTGGCAGAGCACAGGTACCCACAGCATGAGATGGGGGCACAGGGAAGCCTCATAGATACCAGAATGGAAGCATTGTCTGTGAATGGAGCTTCGTTATTTTTATTAAAATCTTGGGCAGGACTAGAGAGATGGCTCAGTAGTTGAGAGCTCTTACTGCTCTTTCACAGGGCCAGAATTCGGTTCCCAGCACCCACAGCAGGGAACTCACAAACACCTTTAACTTTTGTGTCTGCATCTGTGACTGTTACATTCACATATACAACCCCATATCCCACATACACATAATTTTTTTTTTTTTAGAAAAAGCATCTTGAAAATCTTAAGCAAAGAAATGCACATGGAGTGTCCAAGTGAAACTGAGTGCGGAAGGTGGCATCTAGAGTATCTACTTTGCCATCTTCTCTGAGGCCCAAACTCACCCACCGTTTTCAGTCTTCCTGGTTGGATACTTTTCCCCATCCTTTGACAGATGGAGGAGGCTCCATGAACTTTGCAGAGAAGCAGCCCGGCCTGGCCTCCTCGGTCCTAAGTGCCTGCTCAGCAAATTCCTGCAGCCTGGCTGCAAAGCGCTCCTCCCTGCTTCCGCTTCCCCTGCTCTGCGAGAGATGCCTCTCAAACTGCAGTGAGGTCTAGCATGGCCATTCAATTATCCAAACAGCACAAGTCCATAAAAGCAAAATCCACTGCATGGTTATTGGGTGCACGGCAATAGCTTTTTCATGGGTGCCGCAGTCAGTGGCCCCACCACCACTCAGGCCCTACGATCCGATCCGTCTCCCAGCCTCTTTTGATTCAGCTACCTTGCAGCTCTCATGTTTAGCAATTGGGAAATAACTTGCAAAATATGCAGAGCCAAACAATCTGGGCCCAGAGAGAAAATAAACCCCAAACTCAACCTTTCTCCGTGAGTGCTGAGAAGAGCAGCAATCCATTTTGCTTCTTCATACAGATGTTCAGATTCCAATTTCCAGAGAGCCTTTAAAAGGCTCCAACTGTTTTGGTGTGACAAATGCCTTTTAGCGCACATGCCACAAATATTCCAGTCATCTTTAGCTGTAGGCAATTATGTCTATGACCACTCGGAAAGCAAATGGGGGGAAACATCTAAACAAACTAAAACCTAATTGTGAAGTCAATAAAATTTCTACTTCTCCCATGTGAGGCTCCATCGAAGGTGTGGAGCAAAACAAAACGTCCAGTTTCAAGTTTGGGTGAAAGCTGCCATTTCCTAGGATAAAAATATCCAAAAGGCAAATGTCACAGCTTCGTACTTTTCTGTTTGCCATACTCTCACCCATGCTTAGCGAGAGAGAGGACAGTCACTGGAGACGTCATTGTCCCATCAAACCCCGGGACAAGCTGAATACTGCTTGGGCCATCAGAAAACACCAGCGCCTCATAGTACAGACTTTCTTCTCTACAACAGAATATTCCTCCTTCCCTCCCTCCTCCCCTCCCTCTCTCTCTGGCCTCACTCTCCCCTCTCCCCCACTTCATTATAGGTGATGTGGTCTCCCTTGGGGACTAACTGGTTGTTTCACAGGGTCCCTCAGGAGGCTCTTCTGAGGAAACATTTAGTCTGACCCCAGGACCAAATTGCCACTGATGCTGCCAGTGACAATGGTGGAGAAACCCACCTGCAGTTAAATCCTTGCACACCAGGCTGACAGAGTTCATTGCGCTCTTTCCCCTAGCTTTACCTTTCTGGAGCACAGCTAATGGGCGTCGTACTTTATTTCAATAACGCATATGCGGTACTTCTGAGATGATGGAGTACTCCCTAGTCTCTCAGAGGGAGTCATCCCTTTCCAGACATGAAGCACGGGGTGAGTCTGAAAAGCTGGCGACTGAGGTTGGCAGCAGCTGCCTAGAGAGGGACCTGTGCTCTGCACCCAGTGAGGCTCCTTTGTGGTTGATGCTGCTCCCTAGTACCATAAACATTTTATGTTGTCTCATCTCAACTTAAGAAGTGAGTGTTAGGTCTCAAAGCTGGGACAAATGACTGAGGTGCCTATTTCACATAGCAAAGTAGATGATGCTAAACCTTCTCCCAGTAATTCCCCAGTCCCTACCTGTTACAGGACGTGACTCACAGACTCTGCCCTCTACCCTAAACGCTCCAGCCCAGGGGCTGGGCTGCACTTTTCCTTATTTAATTCAGCCATGTGATTACCCCAATGCTCTTTAGGACCTCCTGACTGCTATAGCAGGTCCCCTTCTCTCCACTCTCCTCCACTCTCTCTCCCACCCCTCGCCACATGGAACAGCTCAGTCTGGCCCTGTCCACTTTGAACTGTCCCAGATGTCCCCGCCTCTGACCATGCTCTCCCACATACCTGTAATAAATTCTTCCTCCACTAACCTAGAAGCATTCCTGTCCTTTCATTTTTTTAACTTTTTTTTTCATTGAGTGAGAAGAAAATCGCTGCCTATATCAGGAAGCACCGTCCCCAAAATGTGACAAACTTTTGACCCTGCTGAGGATAACCTCATTCTCAAGGATGACATCAGACAAGAGAAGGTGTGCAGTGAGAATGCCCAGAACAAGGTTTTGTTCTCCAGACTTAATTTCCTTGGAGCTCAGGGACTTGTGGCCAAAGGAACTGTGGATTCCTCTTAAGGCTAGGAGATGACAGATTGACATCTGTCAATAATAATAATAATAATAAAAACACCATTGCACAAACGAGTTAAATATTGGTATTGAGATGTTAAGCTGTGAGACTGGAGTACTGGAGTACAAATATGCTAAGCATGTAATGAGTTAAGAATATATGGCAGTAGAATTTTCTCAAATATTTACCCCCCCCCCCCGCCGCCAAGGAAGGAGTAAAAACCACACGGGTGCCTGGTTCTCATATCAACATTACTAATTTATATTTTATTTTTTTGTAGTGCGGGGATGGAATATAGAACACTGTACATCCTGTATAGTCAAGCACCCTAACAAGGAGTTGCAGTTCCAGCCTAAAAGTCGGTTTATTTTGAATGCAGTTATTTTCTTGTAATGTTCAAAAGTGCCAAGGAGAGAGTTGGCTCCCCTGGAAGAAAAGGAGCTCCCTTTTTACAGGAGCGGGCTGCTAATTTTTCAAAGCTGTCCCATGTCTGCATTACTTTGTGTTTTCAATCAGATTGACTATGGATTTCAATTACTGCTTCCTGTCATCTGAAAAATAAATATTTTTTTTTCTTATAAGTCTATGTCCGTGGACTTGGGTTGAAGTTACCTCCCAACCAATGTTAAGAAGTTCTTCTGCAAGGTCCATTGATTTCTGTGTTATCAAGTAGGGACCTTGAGAGCTAACACATGAACATCTGAGAACTATCTTTGCCTGGAATTTAAGAAGGTTCTTGTTTAACTCGGAATACAATCTAAGAAGAACATTGGTTCCATCTTTCTTCTACGTCATCCATGCAGAAAACATCAATCTATCAAATCAAATTCCTTTCAGGCTTCTCTGCCAAGGAAAAGCTCGGCGTTACTGAACCTCACTGGGATGCAATGAATGACTTTAAATGGTGCCTAGATCAACAGGTGTATGACAAACAGGAGCCGCAAATCCTGCGTGTTAATGCTACTTCAACAGTGTCTGCTGTAAATTCATTAAACTCAATGAATGGAAGTGAAGAACCTTTCAGCAGGGTCCTTGTCATTCCAGAGAAAGAATCCAGGGGCTCACCGTGCTGTGATTTCTAAATTTCCTTTGTTCTCCTGTTTATCCCTGAATAATTTTTTCAATCATGAAAATAGTTTGTATAAATTAGCAACCTAAAATTTACCCCATGCTTCAATTTTGTACCTCCATGATGTATTACTCTAGTTTTGACATTACACTTCACTTGTTACACACTTGCATACACACACACACACACATACACACGCGTGCGCACGCGCGCACACACAAGAACAGGCTATCTTAAGCTTAGAAAATGATTTTTAAATAGTTTTTTTAAAAAAGAAAACAAGCAAAAAACCCAGTAAATTCTGCTCTATTTAATCAATTAAAAAAAAATCCAGTAAAACCCAGTTCACTATATTTTCACTGTTGTGCTTGAGAAGAATCTGTCATTACCCCCAGAAACTAAACATCCATCAGTCTTTGCATGCTAAGAAAGACATGTCAGCTTAGAGAGCTGCGAGGGCTCCTTTTGAAGTAGCAGGAGTTAAGAGAGGGCTGGGGAGAGCGGCCTTGAGACCGGGCATATGCTGGGATGGCAGGTATACCAAGCTGTGTTGTGATAAAGCTGCCAGTGCGCAAAATCTGCGTTTACATTAATAAAAAGAAGAGATTTGTGCCATTAGATGAGAGCTTACTGTGCTCCCTAGCAATGACTTAGCAGGGACTCTAGACATTGCTTTTCAATACAAATAACTTGAAGCACAAACGTCAAAGTTTGTTTTGGGGGAGCAGCAAGTATATCTGATCCACCGGACAACACAGCATCTCCTTAACCATGTCATCATGAATACATTAGCCTGAACACCATTCTGCGCCCGGCTGCCTGGAGGTGGCCTGACTTTTGTGCTGTTTGCTTTCACAAACACACTCCTGGCCATGATGAATGGCCTCCCATTGGGGAGATGGGAAATTCCCAGCCCATTCCCTTGAGAATGTTCCGGGACCTGGATCTCTAAGCAAAGCAAGATTAAAAGAGGAGGAGTGAGAGCTGCGGTCTCTACCCCACGGCCATCAATTATCCCCAGTGATAAATCAAAGTTTTCAGCGCCCACAAAGGCCAGTGTGGCCAGCAAACAAGGGTGTTCACACCGGATTGTTTGGAGACCGAATAACACTCTCGCCAGAAGACAATGGAGCTGGGAAAGCCACTGTCAATATCACTCTGACTCGCACCTGATTTATGAAGAATTAGACACGGTGCATCAAGCCAGACCACGACGGACAGAGAAAGCAGGGAAGAGAAGATGAAGCGAGATGAGAAAGTTTAGTTTAGCAAGGCAGAGCTTCTGTCCACATGAACCTGACCCTTCCTCAGGTACCCTCCCCTGTGCTCTTCCCATCTGCAGTTCCTTAGGAAGCACAGCACTACCCTTCCCAACCTCCCCGCGAACCAGGACGTCAGAGTCGTGCCTTCCTCCCGCTTGTCCTTAGGCTCCAAAAACTATAATTTCACCTGTTTTACAGTGTTTACATGCTCCACACCAAAACCTATCTTAAATAGAGAAGTGGGAAATTGTTGACTTCTGCGAAAACAAATCAAAATACCACCAGAAAGCACAGAAGTACAGTTGGCAGCAGAACTGTGAAATTAAGTAAGAGCGAGAGCTTTCAGGTAGGTATTTTTAGCACAGCTTGTGTCTGGCTTTCAAAGACGAGTCTACTCACACCTATAAGCTGCCCACCAACCCCCAAGAAGGAGCACTAATTCCAACTAGACCAGAAACCCTTCCTATTTTATCTAACATTTATTATTTACAATTTGCCAAGTAGTCTTCAAATCAATATAGTTGTCATCTCATTTATTCCTCAGAGAAATAGTTTCGAAACTCTATAACGTACCAATCATTTAAGGATGTACAGCAGAATTGACTTGTCTAATGGTCTACTGGTCAGTAGGCACACAAGGAAGACACCACAGCCCTGGCTATGAACCCAGATGACATGGTTTCCACACCAGATGTTTAATTATCACAGCGACCTCACCTGTGGAGTAAAAAGAATCAGTACTACCTAATTGTCACCTGTCTCCACATCTGCTTTCATCTTGCAACCCTGATTTTAAAATTACATCAATATACACATGCCACCCCCAATGTGCAGGCGAGCCTGGAAGGGGGCTCCTAGATGCCTGGCGTTACAGGGGGGTTTGAACTATTGCATGTGGTTGCTGGGAAATGAACTCAGAGTCTCTGGAAACAACAATGAGCATTCATAACTGCCGAGACATCTAGTCTCAAATCTATTCTCTGTATGAATTGGCCCCAGGTATTTGTCACAGCACAACAAGCTAACAGACAAAAGCCCCTGGATTTTTTTTTTTTTAATTGTTGGAGTTCCTGATCTGTTTTTCCTGATTCACAGAGACGTTGCCAGTACTTATGAGAAGATAAATCCCACTGATACACACTCCAGGATTTACATCTCCCATTAGTGAGTGTATAGCCACTTCCTCTTTGTCCTGCGCCTTCAGTACCATCCTCCAAATAATACGTCCTTCTAATCTACATTTTATTCAAGCTACAGCCCTGTTAACTCTGTTTCAAATTTTCATGAGGAGACAACAGTATGTAGAGGATTTTGCCTTAGTGATGATGACCGTGTGTACTTGGAAGTGGGTGCTAAGATACTGACATTTCAGGGTCCACATCAGTTCATCTTGAGGGGCTAAGCAAACTGGTAAATGCTCCTTTTTTAAAAAAAAAAGAAAAGAAAAAAGAAAAACATATTCTAAGTCTGGGTGGTGGTGGCAGAGGCAGGCGAATCTTTGTGAGTTCGAGGCCAGCCTGGTCTACAAGAGCTGGTTCCAGGACAGGCTCCAAAGCTACAGAGAAGCCCTGTCTCGAAAAACCAAAACCAAAACCAACCAACCAAAAAAAAAAGCCCATATTCTAAACAAGTTGATTAAAATTACATTAAGATCTTATGTTAAAATACACACATCATAGTTAGAAATAAAATCTAAAGACGTAGTAAAAGCATTTTAAAACTCCAAACAGATGGGATATAAAAGTGACAAATACAATAGCCATATAAAGTCAGAGAAATAATAGTAACTCCCCCTTGTCCTTCTGATGGATCCCTTCAGGTTCTGTCTCTTACTAAACCAACTTTTATAGAACCATTCTCAAACACCAATGACTTTCTACTCATAAAATATTTGAATAATTTGAATGTTTGTTGTCCATAGAAGGATTAATTAGGTGTAAAGAATAAAATAAATGTTGGTGTTAACACAATTTTGGTGTATGAGGCAAATGATCAAAAATAAAAAAAATAATAAAAATAAAAATTTTACAACTGCATCATGAATAGCAATCACTTTTGTACATTTACAAGGCTATCTACGTCAGAGTGACAGGTGTCAAATTTAACCCTCTGTTCTAAATGACTTTGAGGCTGCTCAAAACACATGAAGTGCTGTGTGCATCTGCTCAACAGTGAAAAGCAAATTATAACAAAATTTAAAAATTAAAAAAAAAAACACTCACATAAGGGAGCTTTTTCCAGGCCTGAGAGAGAAAAGCTGTAATCCTAAGAAACACGTGAGCAAACAGGACCTCTCCAGGGAACCCTCCAGCCACAGAGAATTCTCCATAAAGAGCGAGGAGACCAGAACCTGGAGTTGCTGAGTTAGAGGGAATCAGAGGGCTAGGGGAGCAGAGAAGAGGGAGAGGCACAACAGGGTAGCCAAGTGAGAATAGAAGAATGTTCATCAATTCTTAGTCAAATGCTAAGACAGCCATCTGGGTTGAGACTGGTGCCTTCCAGAGAGCAGGTACAGTGGCTTAGAGAGGAAAGGAGGCACCAAAGTCAGTAGAACTAGATGTTTCCATTTTACCAGCATGAAGAGATTTTGTTCAACGTACAGTGTCCTGTGAGACTTTATCAGTTTGGACCTCAGATGTCTATCAACTCTGGTCTAATAGTAACAGTTTGGGTCAATAAAGATTAAAACCCAGAAATTCTAGTTACTTGATTACTTGCTAGGTTTCCAGAACAAAATTTGACTGTCTTTAAAGATGTTTATACAATCCAGACCACCACAGCATGTGAGCTATAGAAATTCCCCTCACTCAGTATCATGAGATCATAGCAGGAAAAGCAATCATGAGAGATCTCAAATAATAAGAGAATGCACAGTTGGTAGAATTAGTGAATAAGCATTGTAAACATTATTTATAATAAAATCAAATACGTAAATGAAGGATGAATGCATTGACTGAACACATGATGAATCTCAGTGCAGAAACGGAACTATGGAAAAACCAATACATAATCTTACAATTAAAACATTCTCTGTTTGGCCGTTGAAATGGCTCAGAGGGTTAAGGGAGTTTGCCACCAAGCCTGAGGACCTGGGTTCAATCCCAGAAACCTACATGGTGGAAGAAGAGACCCAGCTCTCCCAAGCTGTCTTCTTACCATACATGTGTGGAGCATATATGTACATATAAAGTAAATAAACAAAATACAATGAAAGGTTTGAGACATTGCCTGAAAAAAAGTAAAGAAAAGCCACTGTATGAATAACAGCAAATTAGAAATATCAAGGAAAAGAGGATTCTGCTTTACAGAGAGTAGAGCAGAGCCCAGTAACCATCATACAAACATGAAACTGGTCTCCACCGATGGAAATGCTGTCTGTAGAGAAGAATGGACAAACCAAGGCAGAAGAAATCATTGTGCCAAAGGGCAGTACCGTTCTACATCCCAATTCTCAAATACTCTTTGACTATTAATATTTAAGGGTTTGGTGAATTCAAGCATGAGAATAAAAAATAAAGGAAACCATCCACAATTACATCATTTTTAAAACTAAACACAAAAGATGAAGATGAAGTTCTAGACAGGGGCCAGAAGGAAGCAGACACATTGCCCAAGGGAACAAGGATGACAAGACTGATGATGGTTTTTTCTGAAGTGACACAGGCAGGGGAGTCATGCGAGAACATCTTCATGGTGCTGAAAGTTAAATAGAAAACAAAACAATGTCTAAGTCAGGGTTTTTCATCCAAAGAATTTTTCTTACTAGAAAAGGTAACCAAGATGTATTTCCAGATTAATAAATGCTTAACTATGTTAGCATAGTTGATTTGTGCAGACTCACGCTACAATGTATACATATTAAAGGAGGGATATGTTAGAAACAGTTCTCTGGGTGAAGGATAAATATTACTGTATGAAGTAATGAAGAACCATGTAAAAGACATGCACATGTGTAAGTGCAAGCAACTTTTTTTTTGTTTGTTTTTGTCCGTAACTTGCTAACAGGCAGAAATAAAACAATGTCTCTGGAGTTCACAAAACAGCCAACAGGATACTGAAGGAGTGGTGCAGAGGTAGGGGAAAAGGAAGAAACCGTTGTAAAAAGTCGTCAGTGCTGCAAAAGATAACGAGACAATAGTCAACAAAAATAAACAGAAGTGCTAGCTACTGATGTATAGACGCCATGAAACATACAAAAATGCATAAAAGAGTGGCTAATGAAGGTGCAGAGAAATCAAAAGACTAAAAACAAACAGAAATCAATCCATGTAAAAATGGCAGAGGCACAGTCACAGAGGACGGGTGTACAAAATGCCACACATGTAAGACAGTGTGTACAAACGGTCCTGTAATTACATTAATGTAAGCCAATAGAGTACTTAATTGAAGGGGTATAGGAAGAAACAAGCCCTGCTTCTACACTGTTTAGAAGTGTGAACGTTTTCCCCTTTGCTTGTATATTCTACATTTTAAATACAAACAGAGCTTGGAGTAAAAGTGGACTTCCACAGTGTGCACTGAGAGAAAAATCTTAGGAAAGAAACTGAGGACAGGACATTAGCAAAGTCAACTTCAGATCCGAGCATCTCAGCACAGATAGTAAGAGATTGTTATGATGAAAATAAGCAAGCTCACCGGAGACACGCGAATCCAAAATTTATATGCAGCTAACAAACGACAAACTAACAAAATACAAGCTATTCCCAGTAGTGGCATTTTATTTTCATTTTAATAAATAAAGCTTGCCTGAAGTTCAGAGAGTAAAACAGCCATGCTGGCCAAACTTCAGACCAGGCTGCAATAACACACACCTTGAATCCCAGTGGGCCACACTAGCTTGCCATAGAAACTGAGTGGTGCACGCCTTTAATCCCAGCCCTAGAAAGGATTATAAAATAAGAGAAGACAGCTCACAGTCTCATTCTGAGATTCCTGGAGGCAGGATCGCCATTTTGGACTGAGGTTGAGGTAAAAGCCAGTGGCTGGCTGATTTGCTTTCTGAATTTCAGGCAAGCTTTATTTATTAAAATCAAAATGAAATGTCATTACAACTCCCCAAATAATGGAGAAACAGATACACGCATATAGGTTTGAGATTTTCATGCTTCCCTCTCAGTCCATACTCTTCTGCTCCTCTGTGTTTTGAGGTTGAGTCTCAATAATCTCTATACTCCAATATGGACTCTGTATAGATAATTGGAGAGGTTGAAGCAATGATCTGAATTCTGGTGAAACACTTTCCTCTAAGTCAGTAATAGCCAAGATCAATTGGAGGAGATGCTTCTCCCTGACTACTTATAATATAGTGCACTTCAACTAATGCCACTTGGGGTACTGTCAGCCGAAGCATGCTACACATCCCACATCGATCTCCCAGCTGCGCTACCATTTCCTGATTGACAGCTGAATTACTGTAGAGAAAGGCTTTCTGTGGCACGCAACCATAACTAGCTTGTTGGTTAAAGGTCTCAGAGAGATGGAAGGATGATGGAGGGAGGTGGGGGTGGGGGAGGCTGTCTGCATCTGCCTGGGAAAACCAGAGAGTGTGAGGCAGAGGACAGAGGCAGAGAGATGCCTCCTAATTGAGTTGTAATTTTCTTGTCAAGTGGAAGGCACTTGCTGAGATCTCGGATGATCCCCAAATCTGCATCTTAGACTGCCTTATGCATTCTCTGTTCCCAGTGGCTGAGCTCAGAGGAATTTTTACCTATAAATGGAATTGAAGCTTGAACAATAAAGAGAGGGGAGTCAATGGAGTTTTCAAAACCAAGTTGACACATAATTTTCAGGAGAAAGAATCTTCGTGGAAGCATCATTCAGAAAGAGAACAGGGAACCAAGGCTGAGGAATTCACAGAAAACTTAGCCAGTAAGTGCTAGTCCCAATGGAGACCAGGCCCTTGACCAGCAGTGCTGGCACAGACAAACTCAACTCCATCTCGTGTCTCTGTGTTAGACTGGCAGGGACCACACTCTCTTGGTGTCTTTCTTCTCTCTATTGGCCACTAGAAGAGTTCAGATCTGTACTATGGGACTCCAGTATATGTGTATACACACACACACACACACACACACACACACACACACACACACATATATATACTGAACAGACAGATTAATCAGTATTTTTACATGGCAAAGGAAAGTAATATCAGGCATATCAAGTTGTAGGCAAGCACATGGTTGGACCATGAAAGGGAACACCTTTACTTCAGGTGGGAAGGGCCACAGGTGACTTAATGAAGAGAGTGGCATGTGACTCCAGCCTCAGCTGAGAGAGACTAAGCATTAGTCACATGAAGAAAGTAGAGGAGAATTCTGACGGCTTCACAGAGAGGAGAAGCAGTGTTTATTTTAGGCCAGTTCTTTATGAAACAAGTACACCCCAATCAACCTGTATTTCCATATGGTGAAGAAGTAGGGAAGTTTATAGCCACTAAAGGCCACCACGCCTGGTCAGAGCATAACTGAGGAGGTCAGAAAATCCATAATGGGAAGGAAATACTACTCCTTTGTATGCCAGCCTTTTTCCATTGTGCTAAATAATGAATTGAAAATATACACTTTCATTTGCTCCTTGGGTTTAGGTTAGACTTGGGATCAGCGATGGCTTTCTCTGGGTTGTCTTTAGCTACTGGCAGGCTGCCTGGCTGAGGAATGAGGTTTGCTCATGTCCTGGGGAATAAATGAGTTAATGGTAAAGGCTTGACTTTATCATCTCCAGTCTCACACTCTCAATTTCAAATGTAGACATCAGAACACTATAAGATAATCTAATTCATGCGGTGGCTGATGAAGACAGAAGCCATCGTTGTCTGCCCCTGCTCCATGCGCTGCCACTGTGGCTTCTGACTTATCAAGGCAGCCATCCTCATGGGGCCACGGTAGTCGTTGTTTTCTGACATCTCTGTTCCCCTGGGATTTTCACTTCCAGGAACCCCACTTGGATTGTTTATCACAAAGCACATTATTAAAGTGCTTGATGAAGTAGCTACACAAAGGCGGGGCAAGGCAGTGAACTGGGTGTGGGAAAGGAGTGTTCTCCCAATGCTCACTTCACAAGGAGCACATTCAAAGTCCTCAGAAGCCACGTGGGCTGGCTAGTTGTATGTTAGCTTGACACAAGCTGAGGGTCATAGGAAAGAAGGGCCCCTCCAAAAGTTGGGCTGTAGGCAAGACTGTAGAATATTTTCTTAATTAGTGATTGACATTAGAAGGCCCAGTCCATTGTAGATGGTGCCACACCTAAGTTGTTGTTGGTCCTGGATACTATAAGAAAGCAGGTTGAGCAAGTCATGGGGCAAAACCAGTAAGCAGCACCCTTCCAAGTCCTCTGCATCAATTCCTGCTCTCAGGTTCCTCTCTTCAGTGATGGAATATCATGTGGAAGTGTAAGCCAAATAAACCCTTTCCTCCCCAACTTGCTTTTGGTCCTGATATTTTATCACAGCAATAGTAACCCTAACTAGGACAACTCACAATAAAGAAAACCAATTACATCTGTTTAACCTGGTGTTTGCCTAACTCTTGTGACCATACACTCTGCTCTTAGTGGCTTTAATAATCAGAACTGAGGGGCACCCTTGGAGCACCTTTGGGAATCGGATATTTTAGGAGAGAGACTTAAGGGATTGTTCTGTGCTATGCTTGTATGTTACATACATTAAGGGAGCAGGAGAGTCCCAGCACAGTTCTCTGGCCACGCAGGCCCTGCAAACCATGCCGCACCACCCACCGCCTTCTTTACCACAGGCTGACCTCCTTAGCTTCACTGTGTAACTGATGTTCACTTCTCGCACTCCCAAATCATTACAGATGTGGACACTACAGGCCTGGTTCCTCCAGGCATTTGACTTTGGGGTTATGGCTGAGGGCTGGTATTTTAATCATCCTGTTCTCTGAACACTCGTAGGAGGAACAAACACTGATACTTGAATGGCAGGAAGTTGGTTTTAATTAAGCTAAAATTCCCCTGAGTAGCTAGAAGCCATTTTTAGCTATTCCTGACTTCCAGAAGCAAAGGGAAGGCCCCAAGATCAGGCCCTGAATGGCATCTGCCGTCTTCTCCACCTCTGCAATCCATAAAGCCGAAAAAGTAGACAGAAATCCTGGAATGCCACCAGATAGTAATTGGACCGTCCATCTATGCTACCCAGAAATTCTTCCAAGTTGGCCGCTGTTTATTCTGCCCTATTTTGTGTACGGCTCCCACCACACTGACTGACTGCCCTGCTTGTCCACAGGTTCTCATTTGATAGCAGAGTCTTCTGATGTGGGAGTCCCCTCTGTGTGCTGTGATTACCATTAATGAATAAAGAAACTGCTTTGGACCTATTGCAAGGCAGAACTTAGGTGGGCAGGGAAAGCTAGGCTGAATTCTGGGAGAAAAAGGGCAGAGTCAGAGACAAGCCACCGGAGACAGACATGCTGAAACTTTGCTGGTAGGCCACGACCTCGTGGAGATGCACAGATTGCTTGAAATGGGTTAAATTAAGATGTTAGGGTTGGCTAATAAGAAGCTAGAGCTAATGGGCCAAGCATGTTTTAATTAATACAGTTTCTGTGTAATGATTTCAGTTCTAAGCTAGCTGGGCAGTTGGGAAGAACAAGCGCCCTCCTCCTAGTCTTCACTACTTCCAGGTGCCCATGTGACAAAGTCGCTGGTTGTCCAGAGGGTTCTTGTTGCCAATTTCCAAAACTATCACGCTCAAGTTGCTGAACCCACAAGTTGAACTTCCAGCTTTGCCAACTCAGATGTCTCTGTTCCCATACTGCAAGGGTTATGTTTCTTCTCCAAGTTGGTTCCACCGAGCTCCTCAAAGTTCCAGTAGTAGAGGCTTGGGCCACGGCTCATCACTACTGTAAACAAGCTGATTATGTTGCTTGGGGAAAGATATAATACCTTAGGGTCCGTGCAGACAGCTGACAAAGGTTACAGAGAGAATTTCCCTCTTAGGACTTCCTCTGTCGAAAGGGGAGATTCACAGCAGCTCTGCTGTTGACCCATTGCTCAGGCAAGATAAGCCACGGACTGGCTAAGGGTTGCTTTGGGGACAGAGGGGAGGTCATGTGTTTTGACCCTCAGTTTGGCTTCGCCTTTGCAAAGCCTCCAATCTGAAGTAAGAAGATGTTTGCATGTGTTTAACGTAGCAGAAACATTTTGCAGCTTTCAAGATTAACAGTGTTCTAACTGGTGTGACTTAGGCTTTAGTTGTGAACCATCTTCTCGTGACTGGCATTTATTCTTCCCCAGAATATTCCCCAAGTATTCATGAGTGAACGGGCTACTGGCTGGGCACTGTGGTACTAGAGCAGAGCTGAAAAAAAATCTATCTTTCAGCCAGGCAGTGGTGGCTCACACCTTTAATCCCAGCACTCGGGAGGCAGAGTCAGGTGGATCTCTGTGAGTTCGAGTCCAGCCTGGTTTACAAGAGCTAGTTCCAGGACAGGCTCTAAAGCTACAGAGAAATCCTCTCGAAAAACAAACAAACAAACAAAAAAACAAACAAACAAAAAAACCCAAAACACAAGAACAACAAAACAAAAAAAGATCTAACTTCCACATTACTTTGGAATACTCTCGTTTTTGAGGTCTCTCACAATTTTTTCTTTTGTTTTTCTCTTTTTTCTCACACTTTCTTTCTCCCCTCCCCCCGCTCTCTTTCCTGTATACACACTCACTCACACACAAACACACACATGTGTTTTGCATGTTTTCTTAGATCACTTCTACATTCCACTTTTTTTTTTGAGACAGGCTCTCACACTGAATATGCAACTTGTGTCTAAATCCTTCTTAAACTGCTGTAACAGGTAGCGTAGACATCACTAGTCCACACTGACCCTACAGTAGAGTGACATGACCTTGGCGTTCACCTTACCTCATTCTGCAGATGAAAGGGCTGAAGTCTACAGAACCTTCCAGAAAGCACACCCTGAGCTTCCTGCAAAGCTGTCCCCCACCCCCAGCCCTGCTCTGTGACAAGGTCCCATGGGGACTTCCTTGGCCCAGGAAAAAATGGCACTTTTACAAAACTTCCCCCATCTCCCTCTTCTAGATACTCTTGAGTGATGCCAGATGAAACATCCTGACAGTATGTATACAGCGAGGCGTGCAGGAATCCAAGCGCACCCTGCTGAGATTTATGATGCAGCCGGCAAGCTAGGATTTTCAGGGTAAGCTTGGAAGCTAGACTTCTCTGGGAAGTTTCCAGAGTTCTCTGGGTACTCTAAGAACTCTACTCAATAAGAAACCATCCCTCATTTGGGTGGAAAGATGAAGCATATAAATTTGGGGCAATATATGCCAATTAATTCAACAAAACATCATACTGTCTGGGAAGGCCCTTAGAAAGGTTTACTCCCCGCCACCGGGGGACTGAATGATGGGAGGAGAGCTTGTGAAATGAGATTTTCTCCAACTTCCACCTACTGTGAATAAATCAATGGAAATTTCTAAATCCCTCCAAAAGCAATTGGTTTATTTCATAAGCAGGCAAGTGTTTGCAAGGTCCAGAGAGTCTCAGCCCAGACTTTGGAATCCTTTCTTCCGCTTGAGCCTGATCACTTGTCCCTTCTCCTCCCTCCTTTCAAGCTCTCTGTCCTCATTTTTACCCTTTCCCTCACTTAGTTGTGGAGGAACGATCTGTCTGACCATTATTTCCTCCGTCTCAGCTTCGAAAAGCCATGTTGAGTGTGCGGACTCTCAAGCTGACGGATTTAGTCTTCCTGTCCTGTGCTAGCGTTAGGGAAATTGTGTATATGCTCTAGGGATGAAGGTAATCTCTAGCCTTTTTCATAAAGTTTATGGTCCCGGTGTCCCTTTAAAGGGCTCATGTGGCTGATTGATAGGCTCATTTCTGATACTAACCATAACGAATTGGCCATCCTGAAGATAAGCTGCTCCTCCCCTGAGCATTGCAGGAGGCACAGGCAGTCACCATTATGGATGCCACCACCATTATGAATGGAGCATCTTTCCGGAATCAGATTCATCTTGCAGCAGACAGGTGCACAGCACTGAGGGACTGTACCACAGGACATGGCAGTTCTGTTCAGTCCTTCCAGTCACCAGCATCTCTGATGCCCATGGATCAAAATATTAGAGAGGGCAGCAACTAACATCTCAGTTCCTAGCCTCTTAGTTTTGTTCTTCATACCACTAAGATGCTAATAGAATCACAAAACACATGTTAAGCCTTTTATTTCATTCCCCAGTTATCACCCCTTTGAATCTCTGTTCTCTTGTTTCTATCTCAATCCATCATTTTCTTCTTAGGCTGATGCTCACAGTATCTCCAGGAGGAACTGTGGTGAGTACCGATTTCCCCTTCTTTCTTACAAGCCTTCTGTTATACATACTTTGTCTGGGCCAAGGAGGTTTGAACTTCTTGGGGAGGAGCAGGAAGAGAAAGGAATAAAGAAAGGGGGTTGTTAAATAGGAGAAAAAGGAAGGATCATTCTTTGGGTGAGCAGAGGGGCGTTTTATGAAAGTTGAACTCTAATTCTTAAGTGTTTAATTTCCTGAAGCAGGGCAAGTTAATTTGTCCATAGCCAAAGAACTGTGCCATAGAGAGACATTGAGGGTCACTGATGTAGTCTAGTCTCTCCAGACAGGAACACAGAGAGGGAAGAAACTGTAGACTACACAGGAATGGAGGAGGGGAAGTAGGAAAAGGAGGGTAGGGAAGAAAAAGTCAGAACAAATATTTTCTCAACACTTTTTATAACTTTGGTACAATGCCTGGACAAGGCACAGCAAAGAGAAGGCCACTGATGTGCACAAGGAGGCCACACTCCAAGTAATGGCAACGCTGGACCTAGCATTAATCATATTTAAATAGAATAAAACAGAGAAGTTGCCAGGCTCAACCTCCATACCTGCCCATGCCTTTCCTATTTCACACTATGCAACAGCCCTTGCCAGCACTGACCTAGGGTACCACGTTGTCCGCGTTGAATACAGATTCACTCTTGTGGTCTCTGGAGCTGTACCATCCAGTTTCTCAACTCCTTCAGTCATTTCTCTTCAGTCTCTTTTGCAGGCCCACCTTCTCTTATGATTAACTTACTGTGGTTTCACAGTGCTTTGGTTCCTGATCACTTCTCCTCCCTGGTCTTGGCATTAGCTTTAACATCCCCCAAACACTAAAATAAATTTTCTTTCCACAAGCAAGAGGAGCCTTTATATCTGTGCCTGCCCATTAGGACCCACATGCCATTCCTGAGCTCACATACACACATTGTGTTGATCCCGGTGTCTAGCGTGTGATGTGTGCTCACAGGAGGAACTGGGGAAATGCCAGTCCATTCTGCTTCTCAGGAAGGGCATAGGTAAGCCTGCACCGGGCTGGGTGAGCTGAGCTCAGCAACTAAAACAACATGTCAGATAAACATCTCTTAATTACCAGAGACTGAAATAAAGACACAGGGTCATCCATCTCCTGGTGCACACAAGGATTGGTGCCTGGATTCCTGTGGGCACCAAAGTCTGTGGATGTTCTACCTAGAAAGGGTAGAGCATTTACATAGAACCAAATGCAACTGCGTTTCCCCTGCACTCTCAAGCACTTACTTAAAATCTCTAATGCAGTGAACTGGCTGTGTGAAGAGTTGTTAAAGAACACTAAGGAAAAGCTGGCAAGAGAAAGATCTGTGTGCATTTCTATAACTATAAACTGCTTTCGTTCTGTGTTTTTTTCATACAGATGCAGAGTTCATGGGCGTGGATACAGGGTAGGGGAGCTAACCATGTAGCAGAATGAACAAAGATGCCTATTTGCATAATCAGATTTTTCTGTATTATATATAATATTTTTATGATTGGGAAGCTTTAAAAATTAAAATTTTTTAAGATACACTTTAGGTATTACTGGAACAAGAGACAGAAAGGTGTTGTGTGTGTGAGAGAGAGAGGGTGTATGTGTGTGTGTGTGTGTGTGTGTGTATTTAAGAGTGAGAGTATGTATATGTATCTGTGTGTTTCTGATTGTGTGTCTCTGAGTGTACACTTTGACTCCAGTCAGAGTAATGACATATAACAAGAAGAGCATTGTCTACTAATAAGAATCCTAGAAGCTGAAATGTCTGGAGTTAGAATATATATATTTTTTCGATAAATAGTATTGCCCAATTCAATAAATAGTTGCCCAAATTACTTTATTTTTCCAATTGACTTTTAGAGAGAGATAGAGCAAAGAAAAATTGCTCACTCAAATGGCCTGTCATTTCTGATTTTCAAGTATTAAAACCAGAAAACTATTTACAGATAATAAATTGATAGCAACATGTGCTGTCTTGCCTTCTGACTCAGAATGAAGTCTTTGACGAGGACCAGACACTGACATCTTAGCCGACTAATTGAAGCCATCAGTGTAAACAATCCGTATGAAAATGCAGACTGAGCATCGCAGTGGAGACGTTGAAAGTATGTTTATCAAAGGCAATTCATCCCCTGGCTGTCTGGGAAAACAACAAGAAAATTATGTTTCTCACATTAAAATTAAAAAAACAACAACTTTTGAGGCATCAGAGTATGACGGGAACCTTGGGCCATTCAGGGAAAGAAATCTGTTTATCCGGCATGCTGGCATTGTCTAGCCTTCTCTCCTTCACACTTGGAGGGTGAGGGGAGCATATTTATGCTCTAGTGAATGGATTATTGAGAATAGCGGTACCAATTCCATTTAAATATATTTCTATCTTCATTGAGTAAAAAAAGTGATTTGGTTGAGCTAACGCAAAGGCCATCAGATGGTCACAATCTCAGGGAATGGCAGATGAAACGGTTTCCTTCTGCCCAGAGGCAGTCAGTGGCCAGCCGCCTAACATGGTTCCATTGTGGAATCTCTGACATATTCCTGTCTGTGGTTCAGGTGAGAGAGGTTAGTGTAGGTGTTGCCTCCTAGCTTGGTATGTCCAGCCTTTGCCAGTCTGTAGAGCCCTTCGAGGCTCTCAGCTATGGCACACACATTCTGAGCATGCCTGGAATGTAAGCCCCACGTTCTACCCACTTGGTGTTGGTGTTAGTTCACCAGAGTGTGTCCAACAGCAGGGATGTTAGCAGGATCCGTAGCCCATCTACACAAACCCCTTGGCGGTGCTAAATTCATAGGACACACGTGGTCCAAACCAGAGCTGGCGCTGTTGCCTATGCAAACACGCCCTGAACTGACTTCACACCATTAGTTCAATGTTCTCTGAAGATCAAAATATATTCAATTACAATTTTTATTTTATTTACTTATTGTCTGTGTGTGGGGGGGTTGTTTATGACACTGAGAGGGTGTGAATGTCAGAGGTCAATACGCAGGACTTGGTTCCTCTCCTCTCATTATGTGGGTCCCTGGGATTTAATTTAATGAGAACCATCTTACAAGCCCTCATCCTTCTTTTCTGATGGACTTTTCAGAGGAAAAGCATAGTTACCCGCTCAGGAACCAGATTTTAATACAAACATTTCAGAGTTAAGCTTGGCAGAAGCATCCCTTGATGTAGAGAGGAAGTCTCCATGGACCCGAAGACCTCAGACTGTGTAGAGGATTTCAATACAGAGAGTAATAAATTTGAAAAAGGTCCCGCAGAAGCATAAGGGTGGCTACAAAAACTAAAAGAAAACAGTGAAAGCGTAGTCATTAGAATCAAGTGTTCTTTATCTCTAGCTAAGTAAACAAACTCGCCGGTGACAGCATTGGTTGCCAACTTGCAACAGCCTCGGTGGTGATAGGTCCACCCTTGTATCTGACAGCCTCGGTGGAGACTCAGCTCTCTGTCTAGCATGATGGACTCATAGTGCAGTGTGGTCTAGAATGCCATTAATTCCACCACGTGGCCAGTGGGACAGTGAGGAGCAGGCCATATACTTCCTAGCAATTTGATCTTAGCATCCTTGTCTAAGATTCAGTTTGAGAAACAACACTTCTGACGAAAGATCCTAACACATAGAGGTGCCAGCTTTTGGTCTGTGTCCCCCACCTATGTTTAAACAGCTCTGGGCAAGCCACCAGCTTTCACATATCCACTCCTATCAGAGCAATTAACTACGGAGAAAATAGCTCTCATGCACAGACATGCTGAGGAGTTTTCCGTGAACACTTAAGTGGGGTCCGTTATTTTGGGTAACCTACAACTGAATGTGAGAAAAGAGTCTAAAAAAATGCTACGTTTGATTGCTGATGCCATGGACATTGGCAAGAATATTGAAGCTGTATATCAAAAAGATGTTTGGGGAATAAAGTCAGCCTACGAATATAATAGAGCTCTCGTAAAATTGAGAGATCTCTTTTGTATCAAAGTATATTTATGAGATAATATTTCAACCGAAATGGAGAAAAAATGGAAATCCATTGCCATTACAGTTGGATTTTGTTGAGATGGCAATCTTATAATGAAATCTAAAATTCCAGCTCTTGTATCCTAAAGTGGATGCCTGCTTGCTTTAATCTTGGTTATCGTTACAATATCAAGGCACTCATAAAATTAGCTTTGGCATTTATGAAAAGTCAGGCAAAGCTTCTACCCCCTCCCCCCTCCCCACATGACCCCTTCCTGAGCTCTGTGGCTGCTGCTGACCATAGAGGTCATGGTCTCCCACTCACTGAAATAAGAAATAGGCATATAGCACCTGCTATTCCAAGGCTCCCCAGATGTCTGTTAGTCCTCTTTGTGCCCAGGACTAGGAAGGATATCATTGCCTTCCTATCTTGTGAACAAGTCTTGAAAACAAGACCATGTGATCCTCAGCGATGTTCTAACCTCCGTGTCCACTTATAGACCCATTAGCTGCCATTTAGCTCAATGACTCGTGATCACTGCTGTCTTAAGGACACTGCTTTGACCTTGGTTGTTTAGTTACCCTCCAAGCATCAGCATGGCAGCAAGCAACCTCTTCTGCATTGGTTTAGTGTCCTTATGCTGGCTTGGCCTTTACATTTATTTTGTGCTTGTTCCCTTAACAAAGGGTCGTTAGGAAGCATAAGGAATGACACCGCCAGAGGTTGTAAGGCTTCTTCACTTCAAATGCAAAGTTTTCATAAAAATAAGAGAGAGGAAATATGGCCAAAATACACCGAAATTCTCAAGGAATTGGTAAAGATGTCAATTTTACCAATGTAAAATTGTGTGTGTGTGTGTACATATACATGTGTGTGTGTGTACAAAATAGCGGCATAGCCTAGCAGAGGCTGTGTCACAAGGTACGGGACTCTCTCTGTGACGGAGTGTTACAGAAGATAGGACACCACAACACTGCCTTTTGGAGAACAGAATGGTAACAGAGCCATGCCACCGACATCCAGTTCCTTTTATAAGGAAAGCTGAGACTTTTGAAAGGGGACAGCCAGCTCCACGTGACAGAAGCATAAGCAGCAACCATCTTTCTTCCTCCTGGCCTCTGAGACCATACCTCAGAAGTGTCCTAACTCACACAGGTCTTCTGTTGGTATCCAAAAAAACAGGAAACATTTATAGACTCTGAAACATGGATTTAAAAATATTACATTTGGCTGGGTGGTGATGGCATGAGGCAGAGGCAGGTAGATCTCCATAAGTTTGAGCCTAGCCTGGTTTACAGAGTAAGTTCCAGGACAGGCTCCAAAGCTACACAGAAAAGCCTTGTCTTGAAAACAAAACAAAACAAAAAATGACATTTATTTTTTATTTCATTCATCTGGAGATAAGGGGACATCCTGTGGGACTCAGGCCCACCACACGGGTTCTAAAGGTGAAAGTCAGGCCTTTAGGCTTGACCACCTCCTTACTGCCTGAGCCAATGCACTATTTCCCCCAAATGCATGCATTCCAGGACACCCCTTCCTAGTTCTCAAAGCATGCTGTCAAAATAGTTTTGTGGAGACATGGTTCATGTGGACAGTGACACACCTTGGCAAAGCTCACTACCTTCACTGCACTCACCGAGCTGAACACCGTCACTATCATCTAACATAGACCATTAACTCCCTTCAGAAAAGCAACCCAAACTTAGCTGTGGTAAGTCACCCTCCGCCTCCTGACTCCAAGCAAGCTGATTTGGGACCTGTGGTCTTTCTCCCCATGCCTGCACACACTCTGGACAGTTCACAGAAATGGAATCTGAAGTTCTCAAAATGATTAAAGGGATTACACACGTGAAATCTTGTGATGTCTCACAATGCCCCCAGGTGTGTACAGGTTTCCGTGTGTACCTGGTGGTATGTTCTCTTGTATTGAACAAACTCTCACCACGTGGGAACCCCATGCTTATATTTCCCTATCCACCAGTTAAGCATCTAGGCCTTTGCCTTGGATTATGTCTAGGATGGAATTTCTCAACAAGATAAGCTCTAACGAAAAACCCATGTTGAGGCTGTACATCCAGGCAAATTTCCAGTCAAACACCATAAAAGCTAAATAGACTTTTATACTTATCCTCATTACTTTCACTATTTTTATGTTTATATATTTACATATTTTATTTGAAAAAGCAAAGCAGGAAGCATTCACAATGAGAATATGCATTAAAATAATACATACAAAGTGGATAGTCCATCCATTCCCACTTCCAATTTCATACCCAGAGACAAGCACGGCTAAAACTGTCTAGTTTTTAATAAAAATAAGATTATGCTCTGCCTGAAGCTTGCATTTTTCACCTGCCATGGACCCATCTTGGTATTGTCTGGCATAGACTTACCATGCATCATCTTGTTATCCTGAGATATCATTCATTTATCCAGCCTGCCTGGACTTTCACTGAGAAAGCACCAAGAACTTCTTGAACACAGATATGATTTTGAGCAATCTCACAGATTTTTCTCAGAAGCGGGGGGAGGGGGGGAGGGCTTGGTTTCAGGATTCTTATAATGTAAATTTTAATGGATAGTGGCCATTTTCACTGCCGGAAAGTGATTTCATGGCGCACTCGCACCTAGAGGGGCTGAGAGCCTGCCCCTGGCTGCCTGCAGTCTGATGCCATCGGGCTGTGTAGGTTTAACTATGACTGTGCTGGAATCCTTTTCCACTATGTTTACAGGTCACTCGTGTCTTTTCTGGACTTCACGGCTTATTCCCCCAGAATTCCTTGTGAGCACCTGCGGATCTGCCAGCGTGCAGTTTTCAGTTTTGCTTGCAACAGTGGCTTTGTTTACCTTTTGCCACAAAGTTGTTTTGTATTTTCGTGTCCTCACTGGTTGTTAATTATTCTGTTATTCCCTTAATAATTTAAAAATGTCATTTTTATTTGGTATTAGCATCAAATACCCATATGTCAATTTTTTTCTAGTCTCTATTTGTTCCACTGGCCTGGTTTTCCGTTCTCAAGGCTAATGCTACCATGTTTCTCTTATCTAGGATTCATTTAAATGTGTCATGTGATATCAGTTTGCAGAAACTGGTTTTCAAAGTTGTCTCAACTATGTCCACCTACTTATTCTCATAAAATGGTCTTGTCTTAAGTGGAATCATGTAACTTCTTTCTCTTGATTTAAAGCCATGGCCATTATTTGTAATATTTAACTAGTATAAAATGAGCAGCCTCTCCAAATCTAAAAAATCAAATGTTGATATTAAACTACACCCCTGAATTAGTAGGGTCATTCTGGCTTATCTATAAGGTTGAATAAAGAGGCTTGCTCTGAGTTTAGAGGAAGCAACAACAGAGCCAAAATCAAAAAGGCCAGCTATTTCTAGCCTTAAAGGAGTCAACTGAACACATGGCTTCACCAATCTCAGAAGGAAAGAAGGTTAGTTAGCCATAAAAGTACATTAAAGTCCAACTGAATAAAAAAAAATTTAGAACTGCTGTAGAAATTCTCTTAAAATACCAATGGACTGACTCAATAGCTTATTCAAAGACTACAAGTAAAACAAAATCAAAAACCCTGCATGATTCAAGTATCAGTAATTTCTATCTGGACAGCATTACATTAGTTCCTCATTTTCTCCCAGTACACTTTACTGTTTTTCTTTGATAGTCTTCGTGTGTACTTATCTCACCAATAAAAATTAATGCAGGAAATGATGAACAAATGAAATTTTATTTTCCCCCTGATTAGATTTCCCTTCTCAAAAAGTCTCTATCTCTTTAAATCACTATAAATTAAACTACAGCACTTCCTTTATTGCAAAAGTTCCATGCCCAGTATGCTGATGTGTTCGCAGCAAGTCTCAGGACCGCTCAGGTACGAGCAAGTGCAGATTAAAACATGGCTTTGAAAGGAAACCATGCCACAAAGTTTTTCAATTTCTTGTGATCATAGTGAGTATGACCATTTCTTTTTCATCCAAATGCTTCAAATCCAGCCTTCCCTCCCCATCCAATGGTAAGGAGGATGTTCCTACCTACCAACGGACAAGTTCTAAATGATTTCCTTTAATCTTCAAAATAACGCCCCCCAACTAAGTTATATAACCGTACCTTATCTCATCTACTTTATGATAGGCCATAGCTAAGAAAGGAAACTCAGTCTTCATTCTCTGGGAGCCTCCCTCCACCGACTGTGCCTCCTTCTCCAGATCATAATTTGAAGATTAGCTTCTTTTCCTTCTATCTTCAAGCAATTGCCTCTGTTGGTTTGTATAAAGTTTTATTGGCACGTCCTGACCCCCTTTGTTTACACATTTCCTATAGGTTCTCATGCCTTAGACTACAGAGGTGAAAGACTACAATGGAGACTATAGGACCTCCAAACCTAAAACAGTCATTGTCACCTTGCCAGAATGTCATGCAGGCATTTGTTCAAGCCCAACCATGTGTGTGCTGAGAGACAAATGCTAGGCCTTCTCCCTAAAAAGCTACACATAAAGCTTGGCTTGTAGAACACTTTTTTTTTACAATGACTAAATAAAGATATTCTATAGTTTTGCTTTCTACTTTACCTTCATTAGTTCTTGATTTTACCATAATTTTCTTATTATATTGAATAAAATAAATTGAATAAATATTTTATGACTTTGAAAGATTAGGTTGGATTTCATCAGTCATGACCATAATTTTGAATTCCATATGGCAGCCCACTGACATTTAATGGAAGTTTAGAAAAAAATATATACATTAGTTGCTGTGTATGGGTATTCAAAATGCAGGTGGCAGACTGTGGATTCTTTGAATTGTTCAATATTAGGAGGCTTTTGTTTTTTAAAAACATGTTTCTGCTTAGATTCATTGATTTTGTTACTCACTGGACAGGGACCTCTGAGTACATCACTTCCTTTCCAGTCTTCTCTTTCAGTGATGAAATTAGGAGCAGGCCTAGGCAGTTCCCCAAATTTGATTCCTGTATTCTGCCACTGTATTTGATACAAGCCTTCAAATGTCTGTGTCATTTAATTTCAACTGTTGGACATAGAGACGCTGTTTGTGGGGGATACTGGGATGTATTCCAGCACTGTGAAGAGGGTCAGGCTAGAACAATGGCTCCCTGATTAAGAATGCTTGCTGTTCTTGCAGGAGATGGAGTTTGTTTCCCAGCTTCCACATCCAGCAGTTCCCAGTTGCTTGTAACGCCAGTTCAGGGTATCAAACGCCCTCCTCTGGCATGTATGGGCACTGCACTCTCATGTACACAGTTACACACATACATACATAAAAATAAAATCTTTAACAGAGAGAACATAGCCATCCCACTTACTAAATTTATCTTAAAAATGAATTTCTCATCCATGATTATAGAGAACTCTTATCTTTTCTCCTTTCTCTGTGGAGAATGCTTTTTGCTTCTGTTAGCACAACCTGCCTTTTCTGTAATATGTAGAATTTCATTTATCAACAGGATGACTTTCAAGTTTGTCTTCAGAGTCCGCATTTCCTACAAGCTCCCATTTCCTCCAAATTTGATTTTGTTTCTAGTTTTATTTTTAAATGCAACATTATGAATATTAAAGCATCATTAAATATGCATTCTAGCTTCACAAAGGATAGATGCTGCAGAGCCCTTGACCTAGCCACTCTCCTACTGCAAAACTGACAGGGCTAAAAATAAAAACAAGTGCCCAGTAAAAGTGAGATACAGAGGGATGGCGTGCATCTCCAGCCAGGAGAAGTCTCTGGCAGCATGGGCTTGGCTTGAATCTCTTTCATAATAGATCCAAAGCCATAGGAGCTTAACCAGGGCCATTCTACTTTTAGGAGTGTGCCCTGAGGAAATAATTAAAGAAAGGCAAGAGACAAGAATACCACAGTATTTATAAAAGTGAAAAATGGAAACAAATTAGATGCATATGAAGAGGGGCTTGGAGTAAGCCAATTGGGATGCAACAGAGTAATTAAATATTAAAATTATATTATAAAATGTAAAAGTCCATGGGGGATAATGTTTATCCTAAAAAAAAAAACCAGAAAATAACTGTAAGATGATGTGAAGGGTTTTATCTCTTGTATCAATACCTGGGATGTATGGTGTGTGACTGGGAGATTATGGGTCAAAATGCTGATACTCATCTGTTGTGGTCCGTAGACTGATGGGTCTTTTTTTCTATCTTTTTGATCAAATTTATCAAAGTTTTAATAAATTTTG